>NC_137677.1:49476123-49566123 GCF_963989245.1 Nansenia antarctica
AATTCACATTTCAACCCCCCCCACCCCCCACCCCCCCCCAAAAAAGAAAAAACCACAGCGATCTTTTGAACAATCCCATCCGTCTTCGCCCTGGTCATGAATTTCAAGATAAACACGGGCGATACGTCAAGAGTAGCGCCGCCACATTAATTAAAAGCCTTGATAGACGCCGGGCTCCCGTCTCACAGACCTATCAGGAATTACATTTGTATCAGACGCAGAAAAGAAGCAGTGGAGAGAGAGAGGGTTCCCTCAGGGGGATTAATGAAGCAGACTCTCGCAGCGCAGTCATCAGAGCCTTGGGCTGAGAGGAGGAGGCAGGGAAGAAAGGCCCAGCAGCAGGATGTCATGTGTGGGACGGCTGCGTCGGTGACCTCTCATTTCATACTTTAATAAAGTCGCACCCAGGTGTCCTTCATGCCTTCCAGTCGCCTGCGGCTCGGGGAACAGAGCTGAACAGGAGGTAGCCATAACATCATTCAGAAAGCAACGGCTCTCTGTTCTGTCCCCTCTGTTGTTTCGTTTTAGACACGCACACACACACGCGCGCGCGTACACACGCATGCGCACCACTCGCACGCACGCACACACAGACACACACACACACACACACACATACACACACACAATCGCTGTGCGCTTTGTGTTCAGTTCAATGTACTGGTTTCAGGTCTGTTATCAAGATGAAACTGTGCCTGGGCTTGGTTGAGAAATGCAAGGCCATTGCCTCACTGACTGAGGGCCTGAGTATTCAGCCACACTTGTGTAATGGGGAGAAATGCTTGCATCAATTCAGCTCAGCTTTTGTGTTGACCTCCGTATTGTGGTGTCAGTTAGTGGTTTACCCACGTGTACAGTAACGTCGGGTAACAAGACATTTGAGCTGGGATGACTCGCAATTCAATGGTACTGGAGCTGATGCAACTGGTTATGTCTGTGTGGAGATATAAGTCTGACTAGATCATCTGGATTAGAGGATTAGGAGATATACAATATGTTATTTGTACCACTCTGAGTCTGAACATCTGCTATCTGCCATAAACCATCGCTATCAGAGAGACAAGCTCCACAACACCACGTGGCCTCCTATCATCTAGACAGGCAGCCACACAGAGCAAATACAGAGTCTAATGGTGTCATTTTTAATAAAGCCGTTTTATGGACTCTAGTCAACAGAGCCAAAAGAACAGGCTGGAACTTCCTCGTGCAAAAGATATGGCAGTAAGAGTTTCCTAACTTCCTGTGCAGAGGAACAAGCCTGTGGCAAGTCTCCTAACAGACTGAACGGAGCTGAGCAGAGCTGAGCAGTCCGGAAAAAAAGCCCTTCGCCTTATCAAGATCTTACAGGGACATTTCTTTAATTAGTTTTAATATTTCTTGTTTAGATAATGTCAGCAAATTGACAATTTAGTCCCAAAACGGAACTGAGGAAATTCTGCTCTCCTCTGATATAGAGAAATAGGCTGATTAAGAGATTGGCGCCTCATTATATCTGAATAATACATTGGCATATTTTAGAGAGTAATCAAATATACCTCTGCATGCAAACTTTCAGGTCAGGGTTATCACTGTGGTATGAACAGTATCAGTTTACGCATATTTACTAACCTTTTAAGAACATATTGGAAGGATATCAATGAAAACACTCGTATTATGCTTTAGCGTTCCTGAGTAGTTCTGCTCGATTTGTTTCTTGGGTCCTTGGATAAGCAAATATAAAGTTCTACAGTAACCGACGTCTTTGATAAAACCACTCACAGTAATGTTTGAAAAATATTCAGCTGAAACAAAAATCTCTACACAATTACAGTACAGGCAAACCTGTTAGTCATTTATGACCCGATAGTATTGATCAAAACACTAAAACATCTGGACAAAACTTTGAAGAACAACTATGATTACTGTTGAGGATACCCAGACAGCTAACATGAGGGAACACTTAGAGCAGCCTAGGCCTCATACAGGTGGAATGTAGTACTGAAGCTGAGGCCTACCTGCATATCTCCCATCTGTCTCTCTTTCTCTTTCCCTCACTCTTTCTCCCACTTTTTCTCTCACTCTTTCTCCCACTCTTTCAGGCCTATCTGCAGCATACAGCCTGCAGTACCTGCATATCATCCACCTGCCTCCCTTCTTTCCCTCTCTGCAGAACGATAGCCTGCTATTCCTATATCATGTCTACCTGTTTCTCTCTCACTCCCCTCGACCCCCCCCCACCCCCCCCCCCCCCCCCCCCCCCCCCCCCCTCTCTCTCCACCGTTTTTCCCTCTACACACCTTTTCTCCCCACCGGGCGGCAGGTGTTGAGTGCCTGTGTTTACTCTCTCTCTCTCTCTCTCGCTCTCTCTCTCTCTCTCTGGCAGCTGGCGGGATGGAGGGAGGAGGCTTTAACAGCTGCACACGAGGGCGGGCGGAAGAAAAAAAACGCACAAGGCAAACAGCTCCAATCCCCTCAGGGTTGTCAACTCCAATCCCCCCAACCCCTGGCGTTTTTAACCAGGCAAACAGAGGGAAAACTGTTGCAGTCGGAAGGCATTAGAGTCCCCGCTCGATCACCGCAGTCATAGTGGTTTCAGCTCCTGCATGTGTGAGTGCTAGCTACTAGGGGCCACTGTGTGGAGCAGGCTCTGGGCCAGTGTTGGAAGTATGCAGGGTAAGGGACATGGAGCTGACTTACTTACAACTGAAACATCATTACTGTACTTCTGGGGAGTAGTAGGAGAGTTCATTCTACAGTGGAAAATTGTGGTCAAGGTATATTTGATAGACAACATGCTAAGGACACGTGTTCTTTTTGTTGGTGTGTGTGTGTGTGTGTGTGTGTGTCTATTCTGAGCTGTGTGTTGTTTCAAACACTGCATCAAAACACATGAGATCAGCTCCCAGGCTTTGTTTGGTCCTGGCAAGGTTAGCCGAGCCCCATTCCAAATTTCCTGAGGGGGAATGGGGAGAAAAACGATTCCATGCAGATAAATCACTCGCACAGATCAAAAGACAAATCAGTGGCAAAGACAAAAGATGCTGACTAGCAGAGAACAATGGAGATGGGGAGACGTGGGTATCACAGGAGACGGCCCTAAGATCTGGCGCCCCGTTCGATCAAACACCATCACCGAGGTTTGCGGGATAGGGCGAAGATAGGTCAACAACACTCTTTCCATGCGCTGAAAATACATTTGAATTTATATTTCTGTTGTGGGTTTTTTGCTCCTTTGTATATTGAGACGGTACATGTATTCTTGAAGGAGCAGGATAATTATGTTTCATGATCTATCAAGGAAACCAGGTTAGCATGTTAGCCCTCCAGCTTGAGAGGGGGATATGCCCTGGTTTAGAGACGAGACTGGAGGAGAAGAAGAACAGGTTCACGACATGATGTGGAGCAGAAGTGTGTGTGTGAGCGTGCGCATGTGTGTGTGTGTGGTGCGTGCGTCCGTGCATGTGTGTGTATTGCAACAACTCTTCTGTAGTCTTTTCTCTCAGACAAGCAGGTCTGGCCTACACAGCTGTTCACGCATGACAGCCCACAGACTTCTATTAAGTACTTCAATAAGAGCAATAAATAAATATATGGAATCCACAACTCTTTATCATCTGCTCGCTCACGACTTCAGAGACTTGAGGCATCGCAGAGAAAAGAGCCCTTTGGGATACAGTGTGTAAGAGTAGAGAGCTGCAGTAGCACTGCCCCTTCCGAAGATTAGCTTATGATCAAAGTGCTTCACAGATAACAGCCGAGCTAGTAACATATCACTTTTATGGGATATATTGTCAGTTTAAAAATGGATTATCACATAAGAAAGGGCCATATGTACATCACTGTGTGACATAACTATAACACACACATTCGTTATGTCAAGTGTCAAATTATGTTCAAAACTACAGTTCTCGTTGCACCTCTGTGATCCATTTGATTGAAGTCTCAGAGATTGTATGATAACAGATCAATTTAGATTACGTTGAGAGTGAAAATAAACCTGTGAAACAGGTTTAAAATGAAAATTAGTCCATGCATTAAAGACATGACAAAAAAGGTCAGAAAGCATAACAGAAATACATGAAAATGAACACGTTGAGCTTTCAGTAACGCAGTTCACCTTTTTGAACACTCTTATTATGATGAAGATAGCTGTACGTAACCCTTGAATTATATGATTGCAATATGTGTATTTACTGATCAGTTTCACATAAATCACTCCTCGCTGACAAGTCATTAACATTTTTTACACAACTGTCGCCATCATAGGTTATTCAAATACGGTGGGGATAAGGTGGGCGATACGGTCTGTGTATTTTCCTAATAGATTTGGATAGAGGGTCAGAGGCCCGTTCAGGTGTCCAGCCGGGCATTTGCATGGAAACATAACTGCTCATGTGTGAGCCCAGCACCCGTTAATACAGGCCCACGTCCCCCTATTATCTCCAATCTAAACAAGACCAGATTTGATATCACTGTTCTGCCTGAAATAGGGGAAAAAAACAAGCCCACCGCCACAACAAAGACAGGAAATCCAGCATAGAGACGTATTTCTCTGGCCTCTCTCTCTCTAACTCTCCATGCTGGTAATGGAGAGAGAACATGCCCGGAGCTGGCACAGACACCTGCGATGTATTTTCTCTCCACACACACACACACACACACACACACACACACACACTTCCCCACCCCCGCCGCCCCGCACCCCCGCCCCCTCGACATTAAAGTCCTTCACAGAAATCAGAATTTAATAAATCACCTCGGAGCCTGACAGGGTTTATCTCCAGGGGTCGCCTCCGCTGCGCAGAGACTCACAGACAGACAAAGCCAGGGCTGATAAGATGTGAAATTAAATACAGTTAGCACTTTGAGACAAAGGAGGGAGAGTGTCACACCGCGCTTTGTACGGCGTAAACGGCTGGCTGCTAGTCGAGCACACAAAAAAACGCCACGACGACAAGAGGGGTGATTCATTTCAGTTTTCCCCTCATATTTAGCCTCATTTGCATCATCCACTGTCAACATATCGCCTCTCACAGATATGTTGAAGAGCTTTCATTAGACGACCAGGGGGATGACATCCTTTTTACTCAGGCGCACCATTATTAATCACTAGCTCTGGTCCGACGTGGACTCATCTACATCGCGGATCAACCGCTATCTGGCTGTGCTTCCTTTCATACAGAAGACATCCCTGACACCAGCCAACACTCGAGGTAAGGGAGACTTATGCGAGTGCATTGGTACTCAGCCGACCTTATGAATACAGTACATAAGCATTTATCAACGAGCTGATACGGATGTGGAAATGCACTCGACGTCCGTACGATTGTCAGAGCAAGGCGCAAAGAGTATCATGACACAAATATGAACAGCCAACTGGAGCTAATCATGTAAGGCCATCTCTCCTGGGTGATTATTAGGCTTATTGGTAGCACATCGCTGACCAATGTTTTTTAGTCTTTTATTTAAATTGTCGGTTCAGCAGCAGTCAAGGCCCAGCAACAAGATACGGTTGACCTAAGCTGTCCGATGCCGATTTTCTCCTCTCTGCGGTGGCTCAGAGAAAGTGCAGATTTCCAGGAAGAAGTGGCCTGGGTGTTTAATAGGCTTAGCCTGGTCTTTAGCCCTGACCTTTCCCTCTAACAATACTGAGGCCGTGCAGGCCCAGGCTAGCTGGGAACACAATGACCCGGGGGTGACTCCTAATCTTCTCCAACTCCATCCTCTCTGCTGACCACACGGCCTCCGTCGCCTCTCTCTGTTTCTCCAACCGATGTCTTCCTGCTGAGACAACACTGCCAAGGAGCTGTCAGCAGGACTGACCCTTCCATGGCCTCTCTGAAAGTACCAAGTATAAACCAGAGAGTAACCAGCAAACAGGCCTCCATATTGACACCAGACATTCCATAACAATGGCAATCTACGGTAATGCTCAAACACACTAACAGGAGAGGGTTTGGAATGTTTGGTGCTAACATGGTGCCAACTGATATTTGAATCATTCAGAAGTTCTTACTGAGAGCATAATTGGTTCGGTTCGATTTGGATGAGTTTGGTTTGGTTTGGTTTGGTTTGGTTTGGTTTGTGCAATCATGCGTTTTAAGAGGCCTTCTTGGGCACAGCGTCAATAAAAAAAAAGATTTGCCAATCTGGCATGTCACAGCAAGAATAACAAGTGAAACAGCTGCATAAAAGGTTTCTTTATCAAGGACAGATTATATAATGCACTGAATGACACACATACTGTACTGTACACACACACACACACACACACACACACACACACACACACACACACACACAGACAGACAAAGACACACTCAAGGGCCTAGTCCCCAATGGCCAGACAAAATCATAAAACAATACTCTAGTACACTGTGCCGGGGCTACAGGAACTCATGCACAGAAAAACACAAGGACAAATATATTATACTGGAATGTAACTCCCATTAAAGGTAGTAGAAAAGCAATCTAGCGAAGGCTATTTATTTATTTTTCTCCTGTTCTATGTAATTATTATCTCTCCAATAACATATTAGAGTAAACATGACATGCGTAAGGCCACATTGTCTACATTACAATAAGATGTCAAAATGTAAAAATGACTTCCTTAATAGATCGCTAACACATTCCTCTGGTTTCTCCTTGTCTGTGAGTGGGAGAAAAACTGTACAAATAGTTTGATTTGTGCAAACAGATCTGTGTGCCGGTATTGTTTCACATTCCTACTGTGGTATTTCAAAGGTCAGGAGTGAGAGGGTATTCTATAACTACAAAAATAGCTTCTTTGCTTTATTATACAGTAGCAGCTTTCATCTCCTTTCCAGGGGAAGGTTAAACATTGCATTGTATCCTTTGAAAAGACACTAGCGTAGGCACTAGCAGAGATACACCAGCATAGAAAACAGCACTAGCATAGATATTCTAGTCTTTTTTGTCACTGGGGGAAATGTCTGGTCACTATCCTACTGTCACAGACAAACCTACAAACAGTAATAACACAGAAAGAGTCTGAATACTAACATACCATTCAAAAACTCCCAGTCCCAGGCAACATTCGCATAATGTCCTCTCAACCTTCTATCAAACCTATCAAAGAGACACTGAAATCCTATTAGCACTTAAACAGAGCACTGAACAAAGCATAACACACACATGCACGCACGCACGCACACACGCACGCACGCACGCACGCACGCACACATGCACGCACGCACGCACGCACGCACGCACACATGCACGCACGTACACACATAAACACACACACACTCACACACACACACACACACACACACACACACACACACACACACACACACCTCAATGACACCCACTTCCCCTCCCGAATACTCTTTTCTTTTTAATGGCAACCTTGGGAGACGGACTGCACCGGGGCGACACTTAACACCCACTAGTCTGAGAAAAATGTTTTTGATATGCTTGTGTCATTTAATCATCCACATTCTGCCGGGGCCGCACAGGACAATTTTGCAGGATATTAACTCCCAACTAAACCCTGGCTTGTATCATTTGTGAGGCCAGTCAACCAGGTGTCCCAGGAGGAGCTGAGGCTTCCTGCCCACAGTCGTAGTAATCTAGGCTTCAGTGGGCTGCAGGAGGGAGCTAATAGACAGGTAATATCAACCATGGAGGAAGCAGGAGATATTAACCATCATTACAGGAGCATTCTAGAAATCACAACGGTGAAAAAGTGTGGAGGGTGTGTGTGTGTGTGTAGTGATTTGGTTAGATCACTAAAGGATATGATAATACATTGCTGGTTGGTAGTTTGGTGTCGGATAGATAATCACTGAAGAGTGCTTGAAAACCCTGGCTTAGATAGAGATAAAGGATGCGCAGTGAAGAAAATGACATTTAAAAAAAAAAAAAATCTATAAAGATGGAAATTGAAGAGCATATATAAAAAATACCACCAGAATATGTGATCCACTTGGATACTTCAGACTGTTTAATGGGGTAGGAAATCCAATCTTTTTTTTTGCTGGAAAACAGACATATTGCTTGATGTGATTCTATGCAAAATATATGAAGCCATTAGAGAAATGCATGAGTTTCAATTGTTGAAAAAAAATGCACGGAACCCTTCCTTACTCCCAACTAGGGAGGTTCATACAATGCAAAAGAGCGTCCGATGAAAAACATTTTTGTTCCATAACAAAGAACTAGGTCACCCTCTCATAATTGTCAATCATGCAATAAATCTCTCTGTGGCACAAATGAATACTGCATTGGGAATGAGACAAAGCTTATTGCCATGCTATGTCAACTTGACTCAATTCATCCTCCTTTTCATAGAAGCCCATTCATATGTGAAGATGTGTGAGAGTGTCTCTCCCTCCCACCTCCCCCCCCCTCCCCACACACACACCCACACACACTCACACACACACACACACACACACACACACACACACACACACACACACACACCCACACATAAAACACACACATCACGCTCCTAATGTGAAAGTCACACAGGGTTAATTTATGTGGACAGACCATTTCAGCCAAGAGGCAGTTTATTATCGTAACCATGTTTATTTCCATAGAGAACAAGCCTTCTTCAAGTATTTTCTGCTGTACTGTGGAATTACCAGGAAAGCAGCGATAGTACTAAGGCATCAACTGTCCCTTTCAAAGCATTATCGCAAGTATGGAGACAAACAGCCAACTAAATTATCAAAATATCATTTCATATAATTTTTTTCAGAGACACATTTTGTTGCTTTATTTATATGTTTGGCCATAGTTGGACAATGAGTAGACATTTTAGTATTATTAATAAACTCCCAAAATGTCGAAACCAAATATTTTTTTATTGTCTTTCCGAGTCTGATACATAAAAGGCATTCTGTTCAGCATTTACCGTACAACCTGCTGTATAGCACCAGGTGTGGAGCAACTAGTTTACTCCTATCTGATTGGCCAGCACAGTTAGGTTGACGCAGCGGTACAGTTCCCCCACCAGAGTTTGGTGTCACGTCTCTGAGGACCTAACTGTCACTCTCTAAGAGAGGGTAATAATAGCCGGGCGCCACAGCTAGTGGTGGCACAGGCGTTTTTAAAGAAACATCAGGGAGACGGTGACATTTGAGTCTGCAAGGAGAGAAACCCAAGCACAGCGACCAATAAAGAGTCTGAACAGATCACACACACACACATTCTCACTGAGCTTAAAGAGCAAAAACAGGGGGGAGAGAGGTACACACAGAGAGAGAGAGAGAGAGAGAGAGAGAGAGAGAGAGAGAGAGAGAGAGAGAGAGAGAGAGATGTCAATGCTAGATGAAAATGTGTTGACCTGGTGATATGGATACCCTTTTCATACCCGCTACAGGTGCTCCTTAACATCAGCGAGCAGCTTTGGCTCGTAGCTACAGTGGCTGTATGGAGCACATCTACTATGAATGCAGACGTTACTGCATCACTCTCCATCACCAGAACAGTGGTTCTGCTTCGTTTGACGCATTCAAGATGTACACGTACAGGATCGAAGGTTAATTTCTAGTTTATACATAGTTTAATCAAGTTCTGTGTTTTGCTGTGAATGACCAAACATGTTGTACAGCTTTAAGACGATGAGTAGAGTAATTGAAGCCAGTAGACATGTGACATGTGACAGTGTTTAGCATTCATACCAGTATTGACAGTCCACATGAAGACATGGCTTTAACTCTCCACAGGGTTCAATCTCTCTACCATTCGCCTAATTTTCGATCTGTATTTAGGCCGTTATGATCTAATTGATGTGTATCTCTATCTAACCTTGGGGAGTCTTTCTAGCTCCTGAGCCAAACACACACTACAGACGAGTCTCCTGCCAGCTGCTTCAAAAGAGACAATATTTAGGCATGTCGCTGGTTATAATTCAATTCACCCAAATTGACTGAATAAACTGTTTTCTGCGGTCTGGGTGGATGCAGTCTTCACCTAAATAGCTTTGGGGGTCTTTTCTTGTTTCTTTTCGTCAGAAGGTATTGTGTGAGCAGATGCTTTGAACAGCCATAGAATGTGGTGCTAGTCTCAAGTGTCATTAGCTTCAGGGCTTTTCCAGCGAGCGCCAGGTAAAGATTAGATAACAATCATGCCTTTAATAGATACTGTTGGAGGCACTGGAGCCGGCCTGTGCTGCGTGGCTCGTCTGAAGCTAACAACTGAAGAGAAAAGAGAAAAAGAGGGGAAAACGATGTCATTTCCTCTCTTGTGTTCCACAGAAATATATCTGTTGCACAATGGCAGACAAACGGAGGGCAGGGAGACTCTGCGTGCACAAGTACTGTACAGCAGATGTAGATCACCCACTGGTTGCATTGTTCACTCATCGAAACCCGTCCCACCAAACAAAAAACCTCTTTTGGAAAAAAAACGGTCAAATCAGATGACTAGTATAGATTAATGTGTTATTACTGTCGCTATCAATGTGGAGGACATTTGGCCGGTCAATCTGCTACACAGTTGGACATTGAGTGGTGTTATAACTGTAGCTGGGGAGTTTGGCCTAGTCCTGGACCTAATGAAAAGAGCCTGCTGAGCCCTCAGGTCACCTGTCAACGGAGAAGGAGCGTCCACACCTGCTACTGTCACACTGTACCACCCCACTCATTGTACTTCTATTCCCACCAGTTCTATTTACATCACACAGTCCATGCCATGGTATACACTGAGAGATAATCTATAGCACTATATATTTCAGGATTGAGCAGTGAGAACACATTCAAATAACGATAACCTACAAATTAACTTGCTTACAGAACCCTAGCAGGACAGTGGCTCGTATGAGCAATGATGCATGGCGACACATCGCATTTAATTTCATTAAGAAAGATATGATGTGTCACCACAATGCAGTCACTCCCAATGCAGAGCTCACCCTTACTATAATACCACAGGCATTCTAATAACCTAAACGGCATTACTTCATTGAATCCCAAAAGCACAAAGGACTTTTTGTTAGATGGCATTCCCTCCTGATAATACTCCCATTATAAGGGAGGTGCCCCTCGCATTGAGTACAGAGCTCAGAAAACATTGATACTGCTGGAATAACATGAACGTGTTTACTCAAGAGAAGATTCATCCCTGATAGCCTCCGTGAAAATGAAGAGGGGGAGAAAAAACAAGTGGAGGAAATTTGTGGAATCTCATCTGAGATTGCTTCCCTGATGGATTCTTTTTCCTGTCAGCTCAGACGAGAAATGAAGCCGGGGTAAATTAACTCCTGATACAGCTACGCCGAATTAGACAGAGAATAAAAAAAACCTACACACTTTTTAAGGATTCCAGCCTTGTCATTTTCAATTTTCTGCTCTTTGGACATGCTTGTATTCAGATTCCCCAACATCTACTCGGCATATCAATCCTAATTAGACAATCTGGGCCCACGAAGGATGGGAGCGGAGTTATTTGCATAATTTAATCATAAATACTCAGTGATACATATTTCCAAATGCATTTGTACAATTATCTTTTTATCCTTCGGGCAAAAGTATTAATATGATTAGGCAATAATTCTTTAAAAAAGGGGGGAAAATAGGAAACCAGCAAGTGCGCACTCTTTTTAAACTCCAGCTTTGGGCTATATGAAAAATTAATTAATTTCTGAGGAAAATCAATTTCTCTATGTGACCATATTAGACAGAGCCAAGCTAGGGCCTGCATTCCTTCTCCAATCAGGAAATCTCATCTGCTCCCTCTAACTTCTGTCAGTAGCATTTAACATCCTGGTAAGAGCACCAGTGACTTCCGCCATGCTCACTAAATGTGCTGTAATGTGAAGGAGCTGGTTTCTAAAGACAAACCAGAGAGCACTGACTGAGCAAGCAGAACTCCGAAATCAGACTGACCCAAAATGCATTGCTCTCCTGTCAGGCAATAAGCCTCAGGTGCAAATCCGACAGGCAATATCACTGTTAACAAATTTAGTTTAATCCGGTTGATAATTCAATTTGATGGATGGGTTTCAAACGGTTTGATTTGTGTGTCTTTAAATCTTTCCGATGTTGCAGTGTTAAGAGAGTGAACAAGTATTGCTTTTATGATTGCGATAGAAAAGCTGCTGTGTGAAAACTGATGTTGGTGCTCTGCCGTGTTCAGCAATAACTCACTTTGTTTAAGGACCTGCCATCCTGAACGCATCAGTACTTCTGTTCCTGACGCCCATCTCTCCAGTGAAAGCATGCAAATGGCATGAGAGCTTGGACAGTCTCTGTGTCCAACAGGCAAATTAACAATACACTCCTCTTTGGCATGCAAATAACTCAAATCCAGCAATGATATTAGCCAAATACAAAACAATGCCTTCCTTTAAAAAGATACAGAGCAATTTGGACAATCTCTTTAGAGCTTGCCAAATATTTGCATATGGGAATTATTCCATTTAACAAATAGGAAATCAGAAAACAGATCCAACTTTTCTGTATTTAGGAACGGTGTTAAAGATCATTCCTCAAACTTCTGAGGGATATCTGTGCTATGTTTTTGTACTTGTTCCAGCTGTATGAAAATCAAATGAATAAAACAATAGTGATTTTCAAGGAGACTCCATTTGCTTTTAAAAATACCTAGCTGCCATCTGCCAAAAGCACAATTAGTTAATGAGCACATATAACTAGATACTTAATACATTTAGCAGTGCTCCTTTAAATCATAATACACGAGAGAAAAAACACGTTTTCCATGAAAGCAACAAAGCAAACACACAGTAAAAGTGATATGTCAGTTTGACTTTCAAGAAATTGTTTGAATTAATTTGTTTTAACAAGCCTCTTACCCCCCCCCCCCTCCCTCTCTCTCTCTCTCTCTCTTTCCCCCTTCTCTCTCTCTCTCTCTCTCCTCTCTCTCTCTCTCTCTCTCCCCCCCTCTCTCTCCTCTGTCTCTCTCTCTCTCTAATCAGGCATCTGTCACTCTGTTTTTGAAGTTATTATCGCCCCAGCTCCCTCTTGGATGTGGTTGCCGGGTGACGGGTATCTTAGCACCCACTCTGACTAGGAATGATTTGAATGGGATCCAGAAATCTCCCCTGAGTACCTGTAAACACATCCGTGCCTTGTAGAAAACAAATATATTAGAAGAGAGCTCAGCAGAGACAGAGAAGAGAGACAGGGGAGAGAGAGAGTGAGACAGACAAGCTGGCACCCTCAGTGGCAGCTCACCCTGAGCGCTAAACAAAACAATTACTAACATTTGCAAATATGTGTGTTTAGGCATAAACACGCTAAAATAACAAATAAAACAAAGAAGCGATGCCTCCCAAAAAATACAGTGTCATATCGATATCATAATGACAAATTGTTGAACCTCAAAGCCACTGCACTATAACTATAACAGACTTAACATCTCAGAGTGGGAAACATTTGACTTCAAGGGGAGGAAATCTATTTAAAAAGGGCGTGTAAGTGAAAAACAGTCCCATTCCCAGCGGAGGTACATCGTCTGGGGCGTGTGTTTAACCTTCAGGGGTAGACAATGATTGTCAATTAACTGCTGCATTTCTGCCCGAGCACCGGATAGCCTGCCTCGAACAAAACCAACCAATGAGAGAGATGCGATATCTCCGCACCACCCCTCGTGTTATAATAACCTTTCCCAGAGTTCAAGTGTCACATGGCAGTGAGAAGCCACTCTGTCCCACCACGGGGGGAAAATGAGTAGGGAAACAAGTATCTCGCGTTGAGGGGCTCTTCATAGGCCGTCAGTGGTGTAACAGGCTATACAGTAAGGGGAGCTGGGGCAGGCAGATTACTGACCCTGGATGAGGCAGAGAGCAGAGAGGGGCAGTGGTAATCTGGGCTGAGAGTCTCTCTGAGAGGAGACGAAAGGCTGAGAGTGATCACACTCTCCTTTTCCATAGAGATATACTGTACTGTACAAGGTCGAGCTGTACTGTAGCTTATCCGTTCTGTAGCGTTCTCTCACCTGTGAGAGGATCTTAGGTAGAGGGAGGGGCGGAAGCATCTCACCTCTAACCAAAGTGCAGGTTTAGTGTGATGTTATATCATTTCTCAGGTGCTGGATTTTTTTAAATTTTTTAAAGAAGAAAAAAAAAGATATGAATTAGAAAATACATGATTTGTAATCTGATTTATTAGAATAAAACGTTTTTTCTTTTTTTTTCTTCGCCAGGCAACCAAAACTAAACAGCAGGGTCGGGCAGATCTGTGTGATGCTATTCACACACAGTATAAAATGAGAGTGGTGTTGTTTTAGCACAATGGGCCCTAAGAGGAAAAAGAACCATGTGAAATAGTGAGACCTATTGTGCAAGAGTATTATACGCCCCATTGTCGCCACAGTTCCACTGTATAAAAGAGTAGAACGGCATTATAAAGGACGCGGATGAAAAGCTGAAATATTTCTGGCAGCAGCACCAGTGTTGAACAAAGTCACTGTGTGCTGAGATACTTTTTATCGACAAAAACGGACCCATCTACAGTACGGTAATTGGATACAATTATAAACAGTACTTAGCACAATGTACTACCTAAATTCAGACTTTCCTGACTGACCGTTTACACAACATCCACACAGATACCGTATACACTGCAAATTAAGACGACTTTTTCCCCAATATCTTAACAATAACCGGCGGATGCTACAGTGTTCCATGATGTATTTTTCCAAATGGGGCGGCAGGCAGGCAGGCAGACAGGCAAGCAGGCAGGCAGCCAGGCAGGCAGGCGGGGAGGCAGAGAGGCAGGCCGGGTCTGAGTGATTGATTTCAGTCCAACACCAGGAGAACCTGGCTGCTTTCAGAGACAATTACAGTCCTCTCCATGTGCCCGTAATAGCCCAGCACTTTAGCGTCATTAAAGCGAAGCGAGGAACTGCATTATCCTTTAACCCCATCCCTGGCCATCCCTCCATTGACAACCCAGGGAGTTCAACCACACACTCTGTCACCTGGAGCACCCACAGAATGCTACTGGAAAGCGGGAACACTCCACACACGTGGAATACACAGCATTTTTCAACTCTCTAACTGAAGGGGCATAACTTGATTCCTTAATGCTTTTGTGTTATTGCTACCGGAGAAAAGCTGTACAGGTGAATTGTACACATACTTTCAGTGTGAATGAGGATAGGTACAGTAGAAAATGTACTGTATAATAGCATAATAGTAGTTTTAATAATAGTTATAAGAATGTAGGGTGTGATATCAGAATGTCTATTGTTGCTATGAAATATTTCAAACTTTGCTTTGCCTTCTCCATAATTTATTGCAAATGTATTGTTGTGTACTTTAAGTGCTGAAATTAAGATGCACTTTCAATTTAGTGAAAAAAAAAAAAGTATTAATATGAACTGTGTATAAAACCTATGGCTGAAAAGAAAGTGACAGGGTAAATGCAGCGACAACCTGTGTGTGTGTGTGTGTGTGCGTGTGCGTGTGTGTGTGTGTGTGTGTGTGTGTGTGTGTGTGTGTGTGTGTGTGTGTGTGTGTGTGTGTGTGTGTGTGTGTGTGTGTGTGTGTGTAAGTCTGTGCAAGTATGTGTGTGTCTTAGAGCGCGTAAACACTGAAAAAACTCCTAACACAAATATGACAACATTACTTAATCACACCGTTTAAATGCACTAGTAAGTAGGGCTGTTACGATTATTCGACGTCATCGACGTCATCGATTACGTCAATACGTCGGTTGCCGTAAAATGCGTCGGTTAGTCGTAAAAAACAACATGGCTGCGACCAGTGCAAACACGGAGGCAGAGCTGGCCTACTCGAGCTGGCGGCTAAAAGACTTCGCCCACGATCGTCCAAAGTATGGGAGTACTTTACAAAAAAAGAAACCAATGGCAATGTGGTGGTCTGTAAACTGTGCAAAAATGAATTGGCCTATCACAGCAGTACGACTGCAATGAACGAGCACCTCAAGCGAAAGCATCCTGGAGCGCTTTGTGAAGACAGCCGCAAGCTAGCACCGTAAGTCAGCGTTGTATTTCTGTTCACTTTTCCGGCCGTGTATCAGTGAAAAATGGATAGCTACTAGCTGGCTAGCTACGGTAGCCTTACTAGCCTATTGTTATTGTGGTGCTCGCACCTACTGTACGTTATCTAGCTCGTAGCTCGCATGCTACGTTAGCATCAATTTAGCTAATCATAACATAGCAGCGAGAGTAACGTTAGCTATGTAGCTGGCTAGCTACGGTAGCCTTACTAGCCTATTGTTATTGTGGTGCTCGCACCTACTGTACGTTATCTAGCTCGTAGCTCGCATGCTACGTTAGCATCAATTTAGCTATTCATAACATAGCAGCGAGAGTAAAGTTAGCTAGCCATGTAGCTACTAGCTAGCTATGTGTTGTGGTGATGGACAGACTTCTAAATGGCCATGTTGGCTAAACATAGCAGTGAGGTGGACATTAAGGGGCCTACACATGATAAGAAATGTGTGCTTTTTTTATTTTCAGGAAGCAAAGCAGTGTGGAAAACTCTTTCCACAAAAAGAGCACAACTCCATGCACACCCCAGATGGCTGCTCAGCTTTCTAACAGCATCTTACAGATGATCGTCAAGGACATGAGACCTGTTGCTATTGTGGAGGGTCAAGGCTTTCGTGAGATGATCAACACATTTGAAGTTAACTTTTATATTTTATAATATTATATTTTATGTTGAGATTGTTATTGTTAAAGATTGTTACTGAGAGTATACGGTATTCCGGTTAGAATGTCACTTTTTTACAGAATTTACTGCATTCCTTGCACTTTTCCTTTTACTTGAAGTTAACTTTTATATTTTATAATATAATATTTTATGTTGGACTGTAAGAAAGAGAGGATCTTTTTTGTTGTGTGGAATATTGCCCTGCAGTGCAAGAATAATTGAATAAAATACTGAAATGTTGATAAGAGAAGTTTTTGACATTTATTTGGGGAAAATTAAGTGATACATTAATCGAACAGCAAAAAAATAATCGTTAGACTAACCGTTAAATTAGTCGTTAGAATAACCGACTAATCGACAAAATAATCGTTAGATTAATCGTTAGAAAAATAGTCGTTTGGGACAGCCCTACTAGTAAGGCAGCTAATCATGTTGTTTTTACCTCAAGGACTATGCCATGACACCAACAAATATATATCCCCGCTCATGATAGTCTTTCCCTCATATTTGCATTTCCAGCTCATTTCAGGATGGGAGATCAATATTAAATCAATCATAATGACAGATTAGATGGCATATTTGACCAGACTGAACCCATCCCATCAGATTGAGCAATACATCAAACCATATGAACAACCCTAACACTAAAATGGCCTTTAATCAAATATTGATCTCCACCTAAATCTCTCCTATAACATCCCACACATGAGCAAGGTTGGGGGAAATAACAGACTGTATTCTCTAAAATTGCATAAGGCATTCAGTTATAACTGACTAACCTTTGAACTTTAATAAAAACATTTCACAAAGGTTGTTAAGTTTGAAAACATATCCTTAGTTATAACTCATTTTCCATGAAGGATGTTTACTGTGTGTAGCCTACACGAGGTTGTCTGGTTTAAGTGTTGTGTTTTATGAAGAAAAAAAACATTTCTATGCCTATCTACATAAACAGAATGTCTAATTAAACATGATATATTTATCAACAACTACAATGATGTTTATGCAAGTGTATTTTTTTGCTTAGGGAGAATTATGACCTCACTTTAAAAAAGGTTTGCAATCCAAACCAAGTGTAACATTAACATACTTTTGAAATGCCTTTATTCTAGTCTTCCTTTAGCTCAGTTTGAATTAAATGCACTTAGTAATCATCATCTTCATCACCATCATCATCATCATCATCATCATCATCATAGGTAGGCCTGTTACGGTTTGTTTAGTCAAAGTTAACATAAGCAAAATTGCATTGCCCTCGTGGCTAGGGAAGCTGTTATAGCATAACCTACTTTTATTTCAATGTCATTTAAAAATAAAGTAGAGTTAATAGTGGCCTTAAATTAGAGTGGAGATGTGGTGAGGTTAGGCAGGCGCACACAGCGGATAAAGATGCTCTCGCTCCGGGCTCTGCTTTTCCAGTTTCTGTGCGTTTTAGTTAGGTCAGGTGACACTTGAATCCAAGGCCTCGAACACTTTTAACACTTCAGCTGAATGAAGTGTAACTTGCATGTAACTTACATGTTTGTTTCGAGCAAGTGAGGGACACATCTACGTGTAATAATAAACATCAATGCAAATGTAAATCAACGTGCCCAAACTTTTTGGAGTGGTGTGTAGGCTACTCGATGTCCAACACAGGAGACAAAACGCAATGTGCCCATCAGCTTTAACGCATTAAGACAACATGCATATTACTATAAAGTGAGTAACTGAAGCCTAATGACATCTGAAAGATGACTTCCATGGCATACATAAAATGGAAAAATGTCTCCCCCTTCCTTCCTTGCTTATCAGCCTTGACGCGCAAAAAGCGGGCGTAAAACATGTACAATATATCATCCACTCACCTCGCATTGGTGCAGTCGTTGTACAGAGTCTCGAAGTCCTTCCTCGAGATCAGTTTGCACCGGTTGACTCCCGGCTGGATGGCGCCGAGCCCCCGCAGGATGCGGACCTGCTCCACATTGCACACCACCGGGGTGATCTCCAGCCGCTTCAGCTTGGTGTACACCGTGTGCAGCCCGCCGACTAGGTGCTTCAGGAACAGGTCGAACGCCTGGGGCAGGCAGATGAGCTCGCTGCCGTCCACGGTGAAAGACGCCACCTTGGCCCCCCTCAACTCGACCATCTTACACTCGTTGTTCTGCGGGGTGTTCTCAACCGGCGAGGGGGTGGAGTACACCGGCTTGCTGGGCAGAGTGGTCGCCGAGGTCGGGATGCTGCCCGGGCTGCCGCTGGTGGCGAGCAGCTCCGATCTGAACAGGTTCTGTTGTCCTCCGGAGGAGGGGGCCATGAGGGTGGGAGACGGGGATGAAGTTGCCGACGGTGGGGAGGTGGTGGTCGCTGAAGGAGTTGAGATGATCGGAGGCGGCTGGTGGACCAGGGGGGTCGGTGGGATCAAAGCAGCCGGTACGGCCATGGTCACCTTAGGGAAGAGTAGGAGCCGAAGTTCAAAGTATAAAACCAACCCAGTCCTGCAAAAAAAACTGCAAAAGTACCGCTGTTGAGATTGAGAAAGCCCTAAATGAAATGAAAGAATCCACGGGAGTTTTAGCTCCTCTGATGTAGTTGGGAGATCAGAAAGAAAGAGATGCTGGAAAGACGCGGTGAGTGAGTGAGGTTTGGGCTGTGCGCGGCCGCGGCGGGACAGTGATCAAAGATAGGAGGAGGAATGACAGGAGGGGAATGAGCTGAAAAGTGCGGCGGAGCTGCGGAGCTCTGTGGATGAGTTGTTGTTGTCACACGGTACAGAGAGGGCGGAGCTAGGGGACAGTGGGAGCCTTTGAAGAACAGATAAGCACACAACACACATTACACACATCATGTCATATATCGTGACGTTAGAATGATAAGGTTCTATCTCCATTTTTGTCAAAATTGAGTTTTTTACATAATCTGATCCATTAGGTGTTTATTAATGCCTGTGTGGTGTTATTTTTTAAAATGTTGACATTTTTGAGTTAAAAAATACAAAGGTTCCATCTCACAAAACATAATGGAATGTAAAAACGTTGACGCTCAATATCTCTGAACTACCCTAAACGGAGATAGAACCTTATAATTCTAAGCTCACGATATGACAATATAGATTTCGTTATATTATTATATATTGACTTACACACAATGTTCACAAGTGGAAAAGCGCACATCGGCGATCTGTCGAGGAACATTTGATGTAGGGCTAAAGTAAACACATTAACACAATAACCGACTTATTAAACAGTTTAATGACAAAAATGAACCTAATTTAAAAACACTTGTCACACACAAAAAAGGCGAAATAAATAACCACTCCGTTGAAATGTTATTTGCAAATCACAGTTTATTAAAGCAATTATTTCAATGATTATACACCAGCTATCTAAATAAACACACAGAGACTGATATGTGTACGAAGGGTGTTATCATGGATGGGCACTGTTTGACAACTGAAGTGTGAAATTGACTGATAAAACTCCCATCGTCATGCATTTACCGTAACCTACTTCCCCAAAGTTCCAACGCCCTTTAAAAGAGGCTTTTAGGTGGCTTAGAATTGCATGGTGTGAATTTTCAGTGTGACTCAGGTGCCAAATGTGTCAACAAAAGACTAATGTGATTAATGTGAGGGTACTGAAATAAAGTGAAATCATTATTTTGTAACAGATACAGGTGTCAAGGCTTATATCTGCTTAAATTATCATCAGCTGTCAACATACACTATCAAGTGTCTGTTCCTCCCCCCTGTTTCAATCTATAAGCTCTCAATTTTTAGCCAGTTATGCATCACTTCAATGGTGAATTACTCTTGAGTTGATTGATGTTTAATTAACAAGTTATAGGTGCAATCAACAACATTTGTTTACTATTAGGATTTTGATGTAATGGAGTTGTGTAACAGTGATCAATGTATTATATATACTGTACTTTTCCTTTAACACCCAGTGGATTCCTGTTGTGTGTCAGATCTGCCTTAAGATAAGCAATGTGCCATTTCAAAATTATCATTCAGGGAAAGAGGTAGCTTGTAGTGTAAAATCAATAGCTACTTAAAATTCATAGCCAGGCAATCCATTTGCCCTTTATGTTGCTAACCTTTCGCTTAAATATGCACCATATTAAGATTTCATTATATACAATGAATGTCACAATAGTTTGGCCACTATTTTTCATGTTTGCATGGGTTAACAGCAAATCATTGTACTCGTAATCTGGAGAAACGACTGCCATTAATGTTGTTCAAAGTAAAATACATTTAAAAGCACCACAGGATACTTAGCCTATGATGTTTTAGTTTCAAATGCCTGTTAACAAGCTGGGTGGGCTCTATGTATCAGACCTCAGCTATCAAAACACAACCCCTATGAAAAAACATGGCTTATTGTATCATATACACTGTTATTCTCAAAACTATTCATTTGCCCTGGTGAATGGGGTGCTTGACTCATGTCCTTTTGGAAAGCTGTACAGGGGCATGAATTGTGTACAGGCTCATTGGCAGGAAAAGCATGTCAGATACCTTTTTCCGTTATGAAGTAAGTACAATGAATTTCCACCTTGACTTGACTTGACTTGTAAGCACTTGCTCACCATACTTCTTTGCCTAGTAAGAAGTGTTTTTGTGGGTTTTTTGCTTGAAAGACCAAGACAAAGTAGATGGAAATCGTTTTTGTCAGCATCAAATAACAATAAATGATTGTGTGAGCATGTTGTGTCAAAGTTGTCAGTTGTCCCTTTGTAAGTATTACTACCCGTACCAACCGAGTATGAATATGATCAACTCTGACAATCGTTATTGTGTAAAGTTGGTTACAAGTCATTAGCTACTTTACATAGTTTCCACAAGTCCATGAAACTGTAGAGAAAATGAGGACATTGCAAACAAATGACTACTGTCCAAATGTAATCACCTCAAAACTGATGAATGGCATCAGCACAGTATTTAAAAATGTATAGATATGAGACAAGACTTCTGTATGATCAATGACACAGTATATTGTTTGATGTCATAATTTATTCACCCCATAAAGCTTTGATAAAACAATGTTGAAAAGCAATTTAAATGAAATTCATTTAAATGTCAATTCTCATGGTTAGGATTTTTCTATAATTGGCTATTTAATTAAAATAATTTTCATAGTCATTAATACAGCCAGCAACTTGTAGTGACGTGTTTTAATTACATGGTATTAACAAAATTGATATGCTTTAGAAAGCATGGTGAATAAGAAATAATTAGACCAATCATACATCATCCCCTTATGGACATTAAGTGTATCACAATATAATTGATGAACTTAAAAAACGGGGGAGATAAATAACTTTAATTGTACAGAGTTGGTGTACGGCGCTGAGAACAAAGAATGGTACTGACTATACATGATATATTTCAGCAGCAATTCATTATCAACAACATCACTTAGCACTCCATGGCCACTCCTCTCCCTTAACCTATGATTACATGACATTTGAAAAGCAGTGATATTGTGTAATCCTTTAAAATGTCCTTTTTACCCAACATCAATTAATCATCAAAACTCTTCTTTTACATGGACTAATGAGCGAAAGAGATGGAGCTTCAAACATAAGAATCATTTAGATGCTTGGTATAAAGCACGTATTGATCTTGAATATTTGTTTTTCTCCAAGGTTACACCGCCTTGACCCCATCTTTCCTGAGACACCACCCAACACAAACATGCCAATCGGGGTGGAGGGGAGATGTCAGGACTCACACTGGCTACGGCTAGGGCTGTGTACTAATACTCTTGAATGGCTTCCTATCTGTCTTTTCCTCAGGGACATTAAAAGTATTGCACATTTGCACCTTTTAAAAGTTTGATAACTAATGCCTTACTGCGATATTATTTTCCTCTTACCAAAGGAAGCTATTTGAGAGAATTGGGACAATGCCAAGGCCCTAAGTGGGACAAGAATAAAGAACAATACCACTGACAAGGTATTCTGGGAGTTGAAGTCCACCTGTTCCTGTGGTGACTACCTGCAAAAAGGAGAAGATAGTACAGTACATCTTGTCATGAAACAATGGATTTAAAATATTTCATTTGGACATATGGTTTGTAAAGTGTTTTAGAGTGTGAAGGAACTCTCTCATATCCATCAACAATAAGATAAATGCACCTTCACCATTCACAGAGCAAAATCTAAGCAAGAGTACTATCACACAAGTTAAACACATCTACAAATCTACCTCCTCACAAGATGAGAGAGAGAGAGAGAGAGAGAGAGAGAGAGGGAGAGTGAGACCCCAGCCTTTTGAGCTGAGCTAGCAGAATGCTCCTCTACACACACACACACACACACACACATGCACGTACACACACGTACGCACGCACGCACACACACACACACACACACACACACGCACGCACACGCACACGCACACACACACACACACACACACAGACACACACAGACACACACACAGTATGTAAAATACAACCCCTCAGGTAATATCACTCCACAAAAGAGGAGCGAAGATAACTCATTTCATTTTCAAAGAGGCCAACCTCACAGATAGACCCACAATTAGAGCAGTCATGGCCCACATCCTAGAGTGCTTCATTTGAAGCCATGCAGCTTCTAATATAGCTGGAGTTAGATAGAGAGATTTGTGGATATCTAAATGGCTGTAGCAGGAACCTGTATAAACAGCGGTAATTACCGGCCATTGACAGTCTCTCAGTGTTGTGCTCATTCTGCCACAGCCGCAGTGATTAAAATGAATCCCCATCGACTTCTCCATTAAAGCGCTGGCAGGAGCGATCCTGTGACCTTTCCCCATTGATTGAACATAACAATCACAATTCAATTGTAATGCAAAGAGAACATTTGTTATAATGTACACGAGATGCATGAGGCATTTCCAGGGTGCGGGGAAGGGTAATCAATGGAGTGACTATTGGCGTGCCTCAAGGAGAACAAGGCTGTGTTCACAGGCCTTAATTCATACAGCCTGCAGTGTATGATGAGGGGCAATGATGTGCATGTAAACGCTCTGATTTCTCCCTCATAATCATTCAATGGGATGATAACAACAACAATGGCTGATTTGTTTATCTGTAGTCACTGTCCTACACTGTGCGTGATGTGCATTTTCAATTGTCTTCAGTTTCTGCCTCTCACCTGCCTCTTCTTTACGATAGCAACATTGAACAAGTCACGTATCCAGACATGACAACTGTTCTAAATTGTACAATGGAGAGCAGCAACTGATGACTTTCACACGACAGTTGACACATTGTAGAACATACATCTCTGGAAAACATGTTGTCAAGAGAGGCAAAACATTAACTTTAGCTTCGGTTCGGACTCCAATATCGTAAAATAGTGCAAGTCCAATATTTCCTTCAGTCATGAAAAGTGTGAACAGAGTATATTAAGTTTGTGGAGGTATTGTATGTCGAGGTATACTGATGCACAATGTACATCTGGTAAAAACCACCACTTGCAGAATCTATGGACTGCCAGAAAGAGGCATATGTATAACATCCCATCACCATTCAGTCCCACTTTAAATGCTGCACTTGATCATGTCTTTCAAAAACAATCTTATGAAGAGTGTATGTGAATGATGTCCTTAAGGGGTTTCTTTTTAGAATCAGGAGATTATAGTTTACACGGACAGATTAAACCAGCCAGCTCTCTAAAGGCAGTTTATCTAATGGAGAAAATGTGGTATGCTAATTGAGAAATTCCGACAGTAAAATTGTGCTTAAGCCACTTCCTCTCTCTCTCTCTCTCTCTCTCTCTCTCTCTCTCTCTCTCTCTCTCTCTCTCTCTCTCTCTCTCTCTCTCTCTCTCTCTCTCTCTCTCTGCTGGAGGATTTCAGTTCAGTTTAAGGAAATCAACTGGCTAATCACAGCCATAAGCTGTGGGACTTTGGCTGAGTGAAACAGTGTTTGCCATGCTAAAAGGTAATTGTCTCGGAAAACTCCATCGATGACAGATTCAATTCCATTTAGTAAATGTTTAATAAATGCTGTACAAACACAAAGGCCTATCTCACTGTGCTCTGAAAACAAAGGGAAACTTTAATTGCTTTAATCATCCCAAGCATTGACGTTGTTGTTGGCCTTCAAAATAGCAGTTAACAGAAACTGTCTTGTAGAGGAAATTGAACCACATCTGGAAAACGATCCGTAATTAAGATATGGGCATCTTGACCAGTGAAGTTGAGGCAAACTGTTGTGACTAGGAAAAACATTCCAGGCCATACAAAGCTATTCAATTAACAGAAGGACCCAAGGAAAACAACCTCCCCATTATGTATCACTTACTGTAATCAGATTGAAAGCGATTGTATTCCCTTTTTGAAGATTCCTTTACACAAACATGTTAATTAACAGATAGGAGGGTGGAAAGATGTATTTTTCTTTACTGGGAGAAATAATGTTCCCCTCTAACATCAAGAGAAATCAACTGCTTACTGCTGTTAAACCAGTCAGCGGTGTAAATTCCCTGCCAGCATTTTATTTAAAACCTCATTAATGTGTTTCAACACAGCATAGCTGTACCTTTAATCTGCACTAAAAGGAAATAATGCGTTTCCTGCTTTATTTACCAGCCTTACTTAACAAGTGTTCCTGTACAATTAGAATTGTTAATAGATCTGGAAACAAAAGGACTTTGAAGGTGGGAAAGTGCTGACATTATTTCACAAGGGAAAAACACTCTTGAGAAAAAAGATCTGCTGCAAATGTAGTTTCCTGGAACAAGGCTCTTTGCAATGCTGGTCGCTCTCATTAGAAATGCCATGCACAGGACGTAAATCAAGGCCAGTAAAACATTTCACTACCACAACAGTAAATTACACACTTGGTGTATAGCCACCGTGATTGTGTTTAAACATTGTAATTTGACTTTATTCCCATTAAACGTATGCAGAGCTTTGCAATCCATAAACATAGTATCCAGAATAAAAGTTAATAAATGTCAGAATTAGCATTTGAAAAAACATCTTGCTGCATTTTTGCAAATATCAATCTATGAACCTTTCAACATGTCGTCAAACAAAATGCTAATTGTACCTTTAGGAATTTAGGGGACAAGTGACAGGAAATCAGCTCTGCTGGCATACTTAGAGTTCAGTATGAGCAAAGCAAACAGAGAGAAAGAGAGAGAGAGAGAGAGAGAGAGAGAGAGAGAGAGAGAGAGAGAGAGAGAGAGAGAGAGAGAGAGAGAGAGAGAGAGAGAGACACACACACACAGAGAGAAACAGACACAGACAGATACAGACAGACAGGCAGAGAAAGGCATACAGTGGGGGTAAATAAGTATTACATTATTTTAATGAATTTCCATTAGAGACCAGACATTGGTATTAACTCAATAAAACTACACAGCTAAAGACATAATAACAGTCCAATCCATGAAAAAAGCTATGTGCAATAAAAATCTCAGTCACAGTGATCAGGTGGGATTTTGGCCCATTCTTCAACACAGTCTTTAAATCTTGAAGATTCCTGTCGGTCCGCCGGTGAATATTGATCTTCAGTTCTTTCCACAAATGTTCTATTGGATTTAAGTCTGTCGATTGACTAGGCCAGTCCAACACGTTTATTTTATTCCTCTTGAACCAATTGAGAGTCTCCTTTGTAGTATGTTTTGGATTGTGGTTCTGCTGGAAGATCCACTGAAGATTCACATCTCATCCTCATCATCCTGGTGGATAGCAACAGATTCTTCTCAAGAATTTCCTGGTACATCATTCATCTTCCCTTCAATATTTTGGATTCTACCAGTACCATGTGAAAAGAAACAGTCCCATACCATGATGCTTCCACCTCTGAACTTCACTGTAGGTATTGTATTTTTAGGATCATATGGCGTGTCGTATTGTTGCCAGGAAGTTAGATTGTTGTCTGGTCTGACCAGGCTACATTCTCCCAGTAATCTACAGGCTTCTCCAAATGTTCTGTAGCAAACTTCAAACGAGCGGATGATCGTGAATGGACACCGTGGCAGTGGAGTGCATTGCCTATTTTTTTGTTTGTGACAACTGTTGCTTCCAGGTCTTTCTGGAGCTCTAATTGAGTGGTCCGTGGCTCCTCTTCTAACTAACCTTCTGACTGCACAGTCAGAAATCTTGTGTAGTAGTGTAGCCGGTTGATGGTCGAGTGATGTTCCTTCCACTTGCGGATAATGGCCCCAATGGTGCTTATAGGAACATTTAGGAGTTAAGAAATCCGTCGGTAATCAGTTATTACTATGCTGCTCAACAATCTTGTTGCAAAGGTCTTAGGTGAGCTCTTTACCTCTACCCATCATCATGTTTCTCGCAGGAAAGCTTGTTGACAAATGGTTTGTTTACTTGCATTCAGAGGTCGGAAACCCTTTTTCAAAGAGCGGAAGTACTTACCTGCCAACATGCACTAACCCAGATGATTCTAATTAGCACAGGTAAGAGAACTCATTAGTGGAATAAGCTGGTTTAGTGCTTTTTCTTACTGTGTTCAATACCTTTTCCTCTGTCATTCCACTTTATTGCACATAGCTTTTTTATGGATTGGAATGTTACAATTTCTTTAGCTCTTACAGTTTTATTGAGTTAATACCAATGTTTGGTCTACATTTCATGTGAATAGCTGTATACTGTGTATATCGTATATATGTAGCAAGAGAGAGAAAGAGAGAAATAGTCAGAGACAGAGACATACAGGGAGAGAGAGAGAGATCTTCTTCTCTCACTGCTCATGTGTCTGAGAGATCTAAAACATGATTACATAAATGATTTCTTATCTCAGTCAATACATTTATGTAAAGCAACATGGAGTGTAATGTTACATACAGTATCTTACTAGCCATTACGCAGAATGGTTATTCATTGGGGCTATTCAGCAGAAGTGCTTTTCTCAAGGACACTAAAGAGGTGTATGCCCCATCATTAGAACAAGTGACCCCCTTGGATACTGGTCTTTAATGGTTTGTCCATACTGCTGTCGATAATGGTTACAGAGAATAGTACTTCTTCTGGATACTCTCTCTCACTGGTCTTGCCCACTGTCAGGGCTGGATTCAGTCAAACCATTTCAATGTCCACCAATCAATTAATCTATCATCATTTATTTGTATAGCACTTTTTACATAGACAAATATCACAAAGTGCTTCACAACAAGAACAATGCTAAACAATATGAATAATATTTACAATACAAACAATATGAACTAACACCACGCCAAGCAAATGTGACACGGTCTGGTGAAAAGGGTCAGCAATTGTCGACAATTCTCAAGTCGTGCAAATGCGCAAAAAGCTTTTAAAAAATGTTTTATGTGTTTTTTCTGTTTTTTTTGCATATTTTGTGTTGAAGAGCCCATGCACTCGATATAACAAACAACAGTTTTAGGATCACAAAATACTTAATAATATAATAATATATAAAAAATATCTAATAATATATAGACCCGTATACATACGTATATAATGTGAATTGGATTGACTGTCCATAGGCTCTAAATCGGAACTAACCCTAACCCAAGAAAAAAAATCTGATCGTTACTAAATCGGAACTACCTGCAACCTGTGTACCAACATTCAAATAAACATATCTTCAATAATTTCCAGATTTCAATCTATGACACATCATGTGAAAGCTTACAATCTGCACTTTAAGAAAAAATGGAAAATGAACATGCCCTACTTGAGGACTTTTTAACCAGACCCGTCACAAATGGCCCTCAGTAAGTTTGAATTTGACACCCCTGATCTAGTGGGACTTAGGTGTAGTTCCTTCCCATCCCATCTGGGCATCAAAGCTGTAATAAAAAAAGAAGACAGTAGATTTAAAATGATTGCCCACTGTTACCAACTTTTACGAAATACTACTATGGTTGTGTTGTCCAGCAACACTTTCTTTATTTTCTTTAAAAAAAAGTTAGAAAAAGTTAAAAAGTTCATATTTGATGTAGTGACATCACTTCCTGTTTACCGCAAATCTACTTCCGGTTTGAGAGTTTACTTTTACGAAATACTACGAAATACTTTTTTTTTTTTTTTTACGAAATACTACTATGGTTATGTTGTCCAGCAACACTTTCTTTATTTTCTTTAGAAAAAGTTAAAAAGTTCATATTTGATGTAGTGACATCACTTCCTGTTTACCGCAAATCTACTTCCGGTTTGAGAGTTCGTCCTTTGCCAGAGAGAGACCGAGACGTTATGTGTGTTCTCCATTCATCATTCAACATCCATGTTCAGATTTACACAAAGCAATGTTGTAAGTACGAAATATCAAGTGTTGGATTGGTAGCTTTATATATTAGTCATCATTTGTTGGGAATATTATGTTTTTAGTTATTATTTTGTAGCTAGATTGTTAGGCCAAAAAAACGGACTTTCTAGCTAACCACTGTTTGTTTACATCCTGTTGAAACATGTTTTGTGCTGTTTGTCTTGCAGTTTTTACCAGTTCAATATACCTGATTTGAAAAGCCACCCTACGCCTCTTTCTTTGATGGACTTTATTGACAAGGTTTAGCTTGATGTTAGAGAGAGAACATCAAAGTAAAAAAACAGACTTTCGCCATCTGATTTGGATAAGATGTCATCCCACGGAGGCAAGAGGTCGGTGGGGAGCAAAGATACAGCGTCCTCCGGAAGTGTGGCCCGGGCCCGGGCCAAAGCAGAGGCGTTAAAGGTGAGAGCTGCATACGCAGCCCAGGAAGCAAAATTAAAAATGGAAAAGGTCGTAATACAATTGGAAACTACTAGACTTGATACCGAGTTGGAAGTGCTTACATCCCAAAGAGAAGCAGAGGTAGCCATGGTAGAAGCACAAACCTTGGAAAATGCACAATCAATGTTATTAACAGGGGTGCACATAACTGGTGCGCCAGTGCGCATGCGTCGCCAAAATGCATGCTGCGCGGAAGATCAGCGGCATGAACGCGCTCTTGCGCACCAACAGCTGGGAGCGCTGGGAGAGGAATTTACTTCCTCAAAATCCACCTGCTGACTGCTGACTGCTGCATCACTGCAAGCCCCATAACGCCATCACAACGACCACGGCGACTCCCCTCACGAAAACATTCGGAAAGTATCGTAACTTGTACTTTCATTCCGCGTATCGCGTATCGCACGGTTATCACGCCGACACGTGACAATTCAGTCCCGAACGACTCGTCGCTAAAAGGAAAAACAACACCAAGGAACTTCATGTTTCTTTTCTCTGAAGCTTTCAAACGTTCAGACGTTTGTTTTACAGCTTCATTATCGCACCTAGACCCCTGACCCAGGGAATATGGTTGGGAATTCTATTAGAAAAAAAAAAGACTTTGTTGCACAATCAAAATAATGAGCTATTTAAAGTGATAGCCTACAACATCCTCTACCATGGTTGAAATTGAGGACAGTGATAACTTACAGCAGTCAAGAGAGCAGTGATGATGATGATTAAGCTTGTAGCATAAATAAATGCTTAGGCTGTAACTTTTTGTTGAAAAGTTGATTTCAGTGTTTACAGAACAGAGCAGTGCTTAAAGAGATGTCAGTTGATTTCATTGTGTTTAAAGAACAGACATTCAGTTAGTGCTTAAAGAGATGTCAGTTGATTTCATTGTGTTTAAAGGAGTCTGACAGACTTTCATGCTTAAAGAGCAGTCATTTGATTTTGCATTTGTTTCTTTTGTTTTGCACACAATCATTTGTTCATTCATCTTTATTTATGAATAAATGTCGTTTTGCTAATATAAGTTATCCATGTATCCCTTTTTTATCCATCCTGTGGGACGGGTCGTGACTCGCGAGCTCGGGGAGCACCAAGCAGCATCCCTAGGTGCTCCTCTGAGCACTGGCCCCAAAAAGTTATGTGCACCCCTGGTTATTAACGTCTGAAGTCAGGGAAGAAAAATCGGAAAAATCTGTATCTGAGAGGACAAAAATGGAACGCACACATAGCTATGTTCAAGATCAAATCGAGCTAAGGAGTACTTCTCCCTCACAACACTCATTGGCACAGCCTGTCGTTCACTCACTTGATAACAGATCACTCGACAGCTTTGTGACAGGGACATTACCAGTTAACCTACCTGTGGGACGCGTCACACAACGGTCTCAGCTCAACTACAATAAGCCAAATCCTGAGACACAATACACACATCCTGAAAGAATGTACTTACCTCCACCAAACCTACCTGATCCTCCTAAAGTTGAATTCAAGTCTGAGTTTGTAAAACCAACACCTACCTTAAATGTAAATACGCCATCATACGTTCCCCGACACACTCAGCCAGCTAGCACACCAAATCCAATAGAGACTCTAGCACAGTATTTGGTACGACGAGACCTTGTTAACTCAGGTCTGTACCAGTTTGACGATAAACCAGAAAATTATTGCGCATGGTACTCATCATTCATCAGCGCAACCAGTGAAGCTAGCCTGACAGCAATACAAGAGTTGGATCTCATGACCAGATGGCTCGGAAAGGAATCTGGAGAACAGGCGAAACGCAAAAGGGCAGTACATGTTAACAACCCCAGTCTCGCTTTAAGCAAAGCATGGGAGAGACTACGCGAGTGCTATGCAGCCCCCGAAATCATAGAGAAGTCCTTATTCCAGAGACTAGACGGCTTCCCCAGGATTTCATCCAAAGACCCCATAAAGCTACGCCAACTTGGGGACCTGCTTCAGGAGATCCAAGGAGCGAAGGAAGATGGATATCTCACCGGCCTTACTTATCTAGATACTTCCCGCGGAATTGGACCAATCGTGGAAAAGCTTCCATACCAGCTACAGGAGAAATGACATCGGGAACGCGGTACAAAGAGCAAAACGACGGCCGCTTCCCCCCCTTTCACTATTTCTGCAACTTTGTGAGCCAAGAAGCCAAAAGGCGAAACGACCCAAGCTTTATATACCAAAGCTGTTCCACCACCCAGACAAAACAAGACGGATACAACGGGAAGAACGGCAACAAACCCATCCACGTGAACAAGACGGATGTCTCATCTCAAGTTGACCCCAACAAGAACTGTCCATTGCATGGCAATAGACCTCACCCTCTCAAGAAGTGCAAAACCTTCAGGAACAAATCCCTCGATGATCGAAAGGCTTTTCTCAAGGAGAAAGGAATATGCTTCAAATGCTGCTCTACAACTTCCCATCTTGCCAAAGACTGCGAGAGCGACGTAAAATGCTCGGAGTGCGACAGCACTAGACACGATGCGGCCATGCACCCCGGCCCATCGCCTCAAACAAACAACAAGGCTCCTCCACCGTCACAAGAGAACGGTGGGGAGGAAGAAGTGCAACCTAAAAAAACTGAAGTGGATGAAGCTGAGGTCAGCGACACTGAAGTCAGCGACATAGAGGTCAACACAAGCTGCACAGAAATATGCGGTCCAGGACAGTGGGGTCGTTCATGCTCAAAGATTTGCTTAGCAAGGATCTATCCCAAAGGATCAAAGGATAAAGCTATAAAAGCTTATGTAATGATGGACGACCAGAGCAACCGCTCTTTAGCCAGACCAGAGCTCTTCGAACTTTTCGGCATGGAGAGTGAAACCTTCCCATACCGTCTCAGAACATGCTCTGGCATCATAGAAATATCAGGAAAGAAGGCAGAAGGACTTCAGATGGAGTCACTGGATGGAAAAGTCCACATCTCTCTCCCAACACTCACTGAGTGTCCTGACATTCCAAACAATCGGAGTGAGATTCCGACCCCAAACGCAGTTCAGCACCAGCCTCATCTCCGTCATCTTACTCAACAAATTCCAGAACTGGACCCCAAAGCGGAGATACTCATCTTACTCGGCAGAGATGTTCTTCGTGTTCACAAGGTCAGGCAGCAAGTGAACGGACCACATGACTCTCCCTTTGCCCAACGTCTAGACTTAGGGTGGGTGGTAATCGGAGAGGTCTGCCTAGGGAGCATGCATAAACCTACGGTCAATGCATACAAGACACATGTGCTCGACAGCGGACGGCCTTCAATCTTCGAGCCCTGCCCAAGCTTCATGCACATCAAGGACACACATCAAGGCTTCAATAAGCCTGACAAAACTCCTGAGAGGATGCTGGGACAGACAGTGTTCAACCGAACTGAGCACGACAACACACAATGGTCATAAAATAGAATTGCTTATACAATGACAATGACAAACACCTGAAGTGCATCAAAGTGTCATCTCTCAGAACCTCTCACCTTGTCATTCTGTAACACACATTTCAGGTCAGAGGTGTGGACACTTCTCTCCTAGTGTAGGTTTTCCATAGACTCTCAGTGTACTGTAAGAAGTAGGCTAGTGAAATCATTTCAATCCACAGTATTATTGTACAGCTTTTTTTTATTTTATTCCACACAACATTAGGCCTACCGTTCATTACAAAAGCATTTACTTTAAAGCTAGGTAGCTAGCTAACACGCTAACACTTGTTTGGCCAGCTGGTACACACAAACACACACTATAATGGTGCATGAAACATACTGTACAGTATGTTGCATGTTTAATAGGTCTGCAACAAATGTATTTATTCATTATGTTTTATCTTTGACAACCTATTTCTTCCTCCCACCATCTAGCCTATTAGTTTTGTAGAATTTATCTAAGTAAATCTAAGTATAGGGGTGGCATAGTTGTGGTGAGCACACCGTTTCGGTGGTTTGATAACTGATGCTAACAAAGACGCTATCTACCTTACTCACAAAACAACAAATAACTGTTTGGCTATCCTAAGTAAACAACACAAAATCCTAGTAAACAGCACATGTAACTCACTAAAACTTACCCAACAGACGACTGTGCCATGAATAGTGAACTGACGTGGAGTTCAAAGTCTGAAATTCCGGAGTTCCCGTTATGTATAGTCCAATATGAAGGAGTTCATTAATTGCCCACTGTCGATATTTCTACCGGCTTCTGAAATTCTGTTGATAGCGTTAGCGAGAGCTCCCGCATCTATTTTGTAAACCTGTCAACAAACAGGTCCACATCGCACATGGCTACTTAAATACAGCTGGGGTGTGGGTGTGGCTACACACACTGCCACACTAATACCCCCCAGGCCCCCACCCGACTTTGCTAACTAAATTAGTGAATGTAAAACTATTGGTTATGATATCGAGTGGGTTCTTCATCGCTCAATTGTCATCCTATGCCAAAAAATGGAAAACACATTTTTTCACAGCAAGTCTTGTTTGGCTCAAGGTTTCACAATGGACCTATCGCTAAGCCACGCCCCAAAATAGAAATTGTCCAATCATATCACAGCAAGTCACGACAGGCAGAAAACTCGGACAAACAACTCGCTAATATCTGATGGTGAAAAGCTTCTAGACTAAATATTCTTGTCATCTTTGAAAAGCATGTCTATTACTTGCTGTGGTAAATCAGAAATCAGAAATTTGCTAACTTGTAAGTCATTGAATGTCATTCAGTCACGGTCAGTCAGTCACTGTCAGTGAAGCGTTGTTTGTTTGTCTGAGTTTTCAAAGTGGGCGTGGCTTAGTGATAGGTCTAGGGAATATTGCACTACGGTCATATGTTTAGGTGCACGCACCGGAAAGGGAATTAGATAGACTACTGTTCTAATGTTTACACCTGCATTCGCCCTGCTCAGGACTTGTTTAATTATTGTCATTTCGCAGAGTCATTTCATTAAAGCAAATGAACAAATGGAATATTGTTCTTATTTATAATTAAACAACGTGATGCAGTAAAGCAGACAAATCCAGCAAAGAGGAAGACGCATGTATCCGCGAACGACTCACACAGACATCGGCAAATAACGCCACCCGGGAATCTGTATACGGACCTCGGCAAATAACGCCACCCGGGAATCTGAATAGCCTACGGCAGGCCTATTCAATTAGCGGCCCGGGGGCCGCATGCGGCCCAGACGTGACCCCCGATTGGCCCAGCCATAAAAGCAGAGAAAAACGTATTTCGCAAGTGTTCAGAAATTCATGCAGAAATGTCTACAATAGTAGCCTACAGAACGTGAATATAACACTCTAAACAAACTAAGCGGGGAGCTTAAAACAACAATGGACAATGTGATGGCTACAATTAATTTTATTCGCTCCACTTCGAGCCTCCAACATTATTATTATTATTAACTTATTCCGCAAGCTGCTGTCAGAAATGTCTGCTGAGCACCATGATCTGTTTTTGCATAACGACGTCAGGTGGCTGTCCAAAGGCAAGGCACTGGAGCGTTTCTGTGATCTCAGAGAGGAGATTACAACTTTCCTCCGCAGCAGCAAGCAAACGAAGGCAGAAACACACTTGAATCGCATACTGGACGACAACTTCATGGCTGATGTCTGCTTTCTGAGCGACATGTTCAAACACCCGAATGACCTAAATGTGGGGCTACAAGGCAGAGACAAAACTGTGATTGATCTTGTGGAACAGACGCGCGCGTTCCAAGTCAAACTGGACCTTTTCGCGGCCGACTTCTGCACCGGCAGAATGCTGCATTTTTCCGACGCTCCGCAAATGCGTCTCATCCCCGACACACATCACAGATGTGATGACTGTTTTCATTGCGAGGTTGAAAGAGAACTTTGCTGGTCGACTGGATGGACTTGCTCTGCCCGCAGAGGTGATGGGCTTTGCCAGAGACCCGTTCACTGCTGCAATAGAAGGGGACTTATCCACCAGAGGAAAGGGACTGGGAGTGGTACCTTCCATCGACGAGGGGAAATTCATACTCGAACTTGTTGACATGCAGTCATCCGTAACCAAGGCACAGGAGCTTCGCACTAATGGACCTGCGAAGTTTTGGAGTGATGTCAACGTGCACCAGTTCCCTAACGTTAAGAAAGTAGCAATCCATGTGCTCAGTATGTTTGGATCAACATACACCTGTGAATCAAGCTTTTCACACATGAACACAATAAAAAGCAGCTCTCGTTGTTCCCTGACTGACAGTACTCACCAATGCCTTCGGATTGCATTGACATCTTATGAGCCAAATGTCACTGCTCTTGTTCAGAATAAAACATGTCACTTCTCACACTAAGAAAGTCAACTGGGTAAGATTAGATTAGATTAGATTCAATTTGATTGTTTAACTATAATTGTAATGTGTTAAATTGTGCACTCAAGGCGTTGATGGTTATTTTCATTCAGTTAAAAGCACTTTGTGATGTGCCTGGGTCAGCTATGACCAACATTTATATTTTACAAAAGGATTTTTTTTTATTGGTATACTACTGTACACTTTTTTATGCACTTTGAGATGACTTTTGACGTGCCTGTGTCAGATGTTACCTAATTTAAAAGGAAAACTATAAATAAACTGCTTGTATTTCATTAAGCCTACATTCATTTGTGTTGGTTTGAAATGTGTCATTACCTGGTGCCTAGGCTACTGGCCGCTGAAAATGTCTGGCCCAGCAAAATTTCTTGGTTTTCAAATCTGGCCCAACTGAATTTGTAATTGAATACCCCTGGCCTACGGACATGTCGTCAAAGAACAGAACTGGTAATTAACAGAACTTGTAACTAACCTGCCTTGCTGAAATTAAGTTTGGCCTCTTTTTTTGAGTAGCTGTACTAATGGCACCTGTAGTAGTGGATTGCCCGATCGAGGGCTGTGACTATATAGCTAGACATGAAGAGGCAGCAGTGGTGGTGGCCATGCTGAACATACACGCAACAGCACACGCTGCAGTCCCCAGAGCTCCGAGCATTAACAGTAAAATGGAGAAACTCAGGCGCCCCTCTATAGCACTGGCCGGGACGGTAGAGACTTGGTCATACTTCATAACCCGCTGGAGTGAATACAAGAGGGGCACGAAGCTGGTCGGACCCGACAGGAGTCGACAGGAGGATCTGAGGAAAGACCTCACTCGTGCTGCAGGCAGAAGCCTGGTAGACAGCGATGAGAGAGAGCTCCTCGCGGCCATGAAGGCGCTCGCCGTCCGTGCGGAAAACACCATGGTGGCTCGGGTGGCCCTATCTAACATGCGACAGGGACATGAGGAGCCCATCCGATCATTCCACGCCCGCTTGAAGGGGCAGGCAGACACATGCAAATATGAGATGGACTGCACTAAGGCGGGGTGTGATCAAATCAATAACTTCACAGAGGAAATACTACGTGACGTGATCGCCCGCGGCATCGCGGACCAAGAAATACAGCTCGACCTGCTTGGCGAAAAGAACCAGGACATGCCATTAAAGGACATGATAGAGCAGGGGTCCCCAAACTACGGCCCGCGGGCCGAACACGGCCCACCCCCACACTTGGACCGGCCCTTTGAACAACATCGCCCCCACACACTCTCAACAATGCCAGAAACATCTTTTGAAAAAATATATACTGTATATATGTTTTAATCATATCATATCTGTATTTGATATTAAAGGTTGGCTTTCAAATTAAAATGTCCCTTAGTTATAAACTATTTTCATAAATAACATTATTAGTTAGTTTCACCCGCCCACAGAATGCGGTACATTCAACGTAATGTTCCATAGTGAACGAGCACGGATCTATAGCAGGTGCACGCGAGCTAGAACGAAAATTCAGAGAGATGAAAAATGGCCAAACGGTTGGTAAAGAGAAAAGTTGATTCAGAATGCAGGGTTTTTAACCAACAGTGCACAAGTGATTATTATTGTTAAATGCAAAGAAAAGGCTCATCTGTCAAGAAGCGGTGTCTGTGTTCAAAGAATACAATCTGCGCCGACACCATGAAGCCCGCCACAAAGACAAGTATGCTAGTTTACAAGACCAAATGAGAGCAGACAAGTGTCGAAGCTAAAATCAGCTCAGCAGAATACGTTTGTACCCGAAACCCAGTTATACCATTGATTGATTGATTGAAAACTTTATTAGAAGATTTGCAGAAGTAGGTACATGAAAGTACATATTACATACAAGGTCAACTAACAGGATAAAAACCCAAGAAAGCCACTGGCTTATTTCAATTGGGGTCCTTGATTCTCAATTCATACAGACAAAAAAATAAATAAATAGTACTATCTACAAGATAATACAGACAAATAACTAGTACTATCTACAAGATAAATATACAGCCACAGACAGCAGTAGAGAGGAAGATGAATGGACGGAAGCCTCAAATCTTGTGGCCTAAAGCCTGCCAGAAAAAGGAGTGGGAAAACACCGACACAGACCTTGTCCATCTTCTAGAAGGTCTGAAAGGGGGCGTGGAACGAAAGCTGGACAAGATTGGAGAGATCATTTACAGCTATGGAGCAGAGAGATTTGGGGTGAAAAGTAAGAACCATGGGACACAGAAGGAACCATCAGCCCATCTCAAGTCCAGGAGACAACAAGAGATTGAAAGACTTGTGAAAGAAAGAAGGTGCCTGAGAAAACAGTGGAAGAAGGCCACAGAAGTGGAAAGGAAAGGACTTGAGGCACTACAGGCCGACATCAAGCAGCGTCTTGCAACACTGCGAAGAGCAGAATGCTTGAGAAAGCAACACAAGAAGAAAGAGCGAACGAGGACTGCCTTCTACAGAGATCCCTACAAGTTTGTCAAAGACCTCTTTGTCAAGGAGAAAACGGGGACCCTCAAAGTACCCATAAGGGAACTAGAGGAGCACCTGAGGAAGACCTACTCCGACAACCAGAGGCATGTGCCAGCCAGCATTCCGGATGACATGCCACCAATCCAACCACCTGAGCACCAGATGGAAACAAGGCCCCCTACATGGAGCGAAGTTGAGAGCACAGTAAAACGGGCAAGAACAGCCTCAGCCCCTGGGCCCAACGGCGTTCCATACAGGCTATATAAGAACAGTCCAGGCGTCTTGAAATACCTCTGGAAGCTAATGAAAGTGGCATGGGAAAAAGGAATCATACCAAAGGCATGGCGAAGGGCAGGAGGGATCCTGATTCCCAAAGAGAAGAATTCCTCAACCATCGACCAGTTCCGCCAGATCAGTCTACTGAATGTGGAAGGAAAGATTTTCTTCAGTGTTGTGGCCCAGAGGCTCTCAGTATTCTTGCAGAAGAACAACTTTGTCGACACCTCAGTGCAGAAGGCAGGGATAAGTGGATTCTCAGGATGCCTGGAACACACAAATGTCATCTGGCACCAGGTACAAACGGCCAAGAAGGAGAAGAAAGACCTGCATGTGGTTTTCTTAGATCTTGCCAATGCCTTCGGGTCAGTGCCTCATGAGATTTTGTGGACAGCGTTCAACTTCTTCCAAGTCCCAGAGGGCATCACAAGGCTGGTCAAAGCCTACTTCCAGGACCTCCAGTTTTGTGTTACAGCACAAGCCAGTACAACTGCATGGCAGCACCTCGAGATAGGCATAATGGTGGGCTGCACCATCTCTCCACTGGCGTTTACCATGGCAATGGAGCTCATTATTCGAGCATCCCGATGGGTCGTTGGAGGGGAACGGTTGAAGAGTGGGCTGCGTCTTCCTCCAATCAGGGCGTACATGGATGACATGACGACAATAACAACAACAAACGCATGCACCAAACGCCTGCTGGATAAACTCCAGGGAAACATCAAATGGGCACGAATGGAGATTAAACCCAGCAAGTCCCGCAGTATCTCCATTGTCAAAGGCAAGCTCGCCAATGAGAGGTTCCACGTCAACAACGAGCCATACCAACAGTTCTGGAGAAGCCTATCAAAAGCCTTGGCCGCTGGTATAGCGCAGAACTCAAAGACTCGAAGCAGGTGGAACAACTCAGGCAGGATACAATCAGTGGCCTCAAGCAGATCAACAACACTGCTCTCCCTGGGAAGCTGAAGCTGTGGTGCTTTCAGTTTGGGCTGCTGCCCCGTCTCATGTGGCCAATTTCCATCTACGAGGTCACACTATCCCATGCCAACCGGCTGGAGAGACTGGTGAATGCACAAGTGAGGAAGTGGCTTGGACTGCCGAGAGGCCTTAGCAGCATAGGCCTGTATGGCAACGGAGCCCTCTCCCTACCAATCTCAAGCCTGGTGGAGGAGTACAAATGTGCCAAATCAAGGCTGGAAATGACTCTCACAGAATCCCGGGATCCATTCGTCAGAGGTGCTGCTCCGATCCTAGCAACGGGGAGGAAATGGAAGCCATCTGCAGCAGTTGCGGTGGCAAAGACCGCCCTCAGACACCGGGATATAGTGGGGCATGTCCAACATGGCAGAGGGGGCCTTGGTTTGGAAACAACAACACCCACATGGCAAAAGGCTACTCCAACCGAACGGCGGAAGATGGTGGTTGAGGAGGTGCGCCACCAGGAGGAAGCAGCCAGGTGCGCCAAGGCAGTCTCCCAAGCCCAGCAAGGCCGCTGGATGAAGTGGGAGAGCGTGGAGAGGAGGAAAATCACGTGGAACGAGCTGTGGAGCATGGAGTCTAATAGGCTAAGTTTCATCATCAGAGCCACATATGATGTCCTGCCCTCTCCTACCAACCTACATCTCTGGTATGGAGAGGACCCAGCCTGTCTCCAGTGTGCAGCCCCAGCAAGCCTCAAACACATCTTGGTGGGTTGCAAGACCAGTCTAACTCAAGGAAGATACACCTGGCGCCACAACCAAGTGCTAAAGTGCTTGGCTGCCGAACTTGAGCACAAGAGGGTAACCACCAACGCCATGCCTCTAAATGCTCAGACTACCTTTCCACGGAAAACAATCTTCATCCGGGAAGGGGAGAAACAGCGGACCAAGCCATCACCTCCAGACTCAGGCCCACTGAACGCAGCCCGGGATTGGGAAATGCGGGTAGACCTCAGCCAGAGGCTCACCTTCCCACCCGAAATTGCAGCGACCAACCTGCGCCCAGACCTAGTCCTCTGGTCCAAGTCCTGCCGGCGTGTCTTCATCGTAGAACTGACGGTCCCATGGGAGGAGGCCATCGATGAGGCATTCGAACGGAAGAGGCTGCGGTATGCCAACTTAGCAGTCGAAGCAGAGGGGCGGGGCTGGAACGTGAAGGTGTGGCCAGTGGAGGTGGGCTGCAGAGGCTTTGTAGCCAGCTCCACCACAAGGCTCCTGAGGGCAGTAGGGATCAAAGGACAGGCCCAACGGAAGGCAATTAAAGAACTGTCCACTGCAGCAGAACGGAGCAGTCACTGGTTGTGGCTGAAACGTAGGGACCCAGCATGGGCTCCCAAATGACCACGTGGTGCCACCGTGCGACGCACACCCAGGCCTGATCAGCCTGTGGTGGGCCAACCTCGGCAGAGGGTGTCTTGTGATAAATGGCCGAAACACCCAATGAGGTCGGGGACCACAACTGAAGATGTGTCGTACTGGTGGCACCACGTGATCATTGCCAAATTCCCCTCCACCCAAGAGGACATCTCCAGCTCCACTCAGTCAATTGTTGTGCTAATTATTTAGGGATTTTAACATCTAGTCCTATTAAGAATCCATCCATCATGGGAGTCATCCGTTCGGGCCAGTGCTGATGAGTTTGTCAATAAATGTATGAATGTGGTCGCGGAGGAGGTGTGTCCCGCGGTGAGTCTGTCTGCAAGTAGGCACCAGATGAATTGAAACAATGGGGGATTAGATAATGTACCGTATTTTCCGGACTATATGTCGCACCCGAGTATAAGTCGCAGCAGGCCAAAAATGGGTCATGAAGAGGAAAAAACCACATATAAGTCGCACTGGACTATAAGTCGCATGGTTCAAGGGAACGGGCTTGGCGGAATCAGCGGGGAAAGAAGACCCTGTTGAGCTTGACTCTAGTCTGGCACTGTGAAGAGACATGAGAGGATTTGTAAGCCCAGGAAGGACATAATTCACGTTAAAACTTCTTCTGAAAGGTTAGAAATACTTAAATTATCGAGTGTAAAGCCAGGGCTAGCTAGCGCGTTGCTAACGAAGGTTAGCAAAATGGCGTCGCGGGAGCAAGCAAACAGGATGGAACAGCCTCTGAAAGGTAATAAATGACTTTAATATCGTGTATAACGTTCATAATAGCGTGTATAACGTTCATAATATAGAGCTTAATGTCCACATTGTCGAGTGTAACGACTATTTATCGTGTATAAGGCCATGACAAAGATAGCTTGGTGAAAAACGGAAGTAGTTAGGATGAAGGGCGGCCTACAAACAATGCAACATTGAACAGCCTCTGAAAGGTAATAAATGACTTTAATATCGTGTATAACGTTCATAATATCGTGTATAAGGTCCATAATATCATGTTTAATGTCCACATTGTCGTGTGTAATGTCCACATTGTCGAGTATAATGGCTATTCTATCGCGTATGTGGCGCTAGCGGAAGTAGCAAAATAGCCTCGCGGGGGTAACTTAGCAACATAGAACAGTCTCTGGAAGGAATAAATGACTTTAATATCGTTTATAACGTCCATAACATTGTGTATAAGGTCCATAACATCATGTTTAATGTCCACATTGTCGTGTTTAATGTCCACATTGTCAAGTATAATGGCTATTCTATCGTGTATGAGGCGCTAGCGGAAGTTACTCCTTGGTTCATGTCAGTCAGAGATTACCGTATGTCAGTTCATGTCAGTCAGAGATTATGAATTATTGATATATAAGTCGCACCTGACTATAAGTCGCAGGACCAGCCAAAGTATGAAAAAAACCGCGACTTATAGTCCGGAAAATACGGTAGATGCCCAGCTGCAGGAGAAAACTAAATAATTTTACCGATATGTTCATGATCTGTGTCAAGCAGCGTTTTTTCTGCATAGAGAATTATGAGGCGGCCGCCTCCGTCATATTTCTAGCCGCCTCCAGCTCTCAACAAAACTCTGACGGTCGTATTTTCTACAAGCGCTGCACTCGGTGGATTTGTCATTTCTAACTGCAATTGCGGCATTGCGCCGACGTGGTGGTGAGGGCGCTGTTTTGCAGTTAGCTTTCGTGTTTGCTAACGAAATAGCTGATAGTTGATGTTGACTGCTCAAGGAGAATACATATTTGAAAGTACAGAATGCCTGAGAGCCTTATATTGCATTATATTACATTACATTTTGAATTATCCTCTGGTGCCTGAATATTGTGTTTTCCTTTACATAAATAATGACATTTCCACCATAAATTGATGCAGAAAGGGCACAAATTGGTGCATCTAAATTCACCAGAATGAAATAAATGAAGTGTTTGATGTTTAAGGACCCCCAGACAGCCCTGCTTCATGGGTCCCCCAGTGTATGATGAGGGTCCTCCCTCATGTATCAGACTGTAAAACTGATTATATTTCATTGACATATCACTATAGGTATAAATTCCATCCAAATTCAACTGTTTAGACTTTGTTTGCATCCACCAGTGCTCTCCTGCGCGCAATTGCTTTGCGCAACCGCCTCTATTTCACACCGTTCCACTCTGTTCCATATTATTTTATGTTAGAGACCGACCCAGGCCCCCCATCACAGAAAGGGAAAATGATGTGGCCCTCACAGAAAAAAGTTTGGGGACCCCTGTGATAGAGTATATCGAAGCCAAGGAGTCCGGGAAACGCTCAGCATCGCGCCTACTCGACCCTCAGAGCACAGATATGATCAGTAGTTCATATAGGCGAGGGAAACAGCAGGACCTTCGCACCAAAGGGGCCGCCAGGTTGGAGACACCGAAGGCCAAGCCTGACGGAGCATGCGTTTACTGCGGCGGGATGGGCCACGGAAAAACGCCCATATGGCGCACCAGACGTGACGAGTGCCCCGGCTATGGCAAGACGTGCCGGAAATGTAGCCGCCAAAATCACCTCGAGAAGGTCTGCCTGGGTAGCCGGCCGGCCAAACCCCCACCTGAGAAGACAGATGTGGTGGGCGACGAGCAGGCGGCAGCCTTCGTCGAGCTGTGCACGCTCACCGTGGCCAGCGCGGGTGACAAGCTACACACACTTCCCCTCGCTCACCGCCTATACGACGATATGTGTGACAAGTGGATGAAGCGTACATCCAACCCGCAGCCTTACATCAACCTCTCCCTCACCGTCGAACGTGAGTATTACAGAGCACTGGGATTTGACCTCCTGAAACGCACCCGCGCAGTGACCCTGCCTGCCATAGCCGACACGGGCTGCCAGAGCTGCCTGATCGGTATCAAGGTCGCCCAACAAATGGGGTTGAGTACGGAGGACCTCATTCCCGTATCCATGACCATGAGGGCGGCGAACAACGAGGGAATTCGAATTCTTGGTGCCGCGGTGGTCAGGTTCGCCGGTGACAGCAACGACGCTCGGAGGTTGGAGACACGCCAAATTGCATACGTGACGGACACTTCAGACCGCATATTCCTCTCCCACTCAGCCTGCGTGGATCTGGGCATGATCTCGGACAGGTTCCCAACACTTGGGGAGGTGAATCTGGCGGCCTCAGAACTATGTGACTGCCCACGGCGTGCAGAGCCGCCAGCCAAGTCAACCACGCTCCCCATGCCGGCGACCGAAGCTAACAGGGATGCTCTACGCGAGCACTTACTCAAAACGTACGCCCACCAGCCCCTACCAAGGATGTCAGGCCCGCCACTCCGTCTCATGCTTGATGAGAATGCGACACCAGTTGCCCATCACACCCCCATCCCCATGGCCATACACTGGCAGGATGAGGTGAAGGCAGGCCTCGACCAGGACGTTCGCCTTGGCGTGTTAGAGGAGGTACCCGTCGGTACACCGGTGACGTGGTGTCACCGCATGGTGATCTGTGCGAAGAAGAACGGCAAACCACGCCGCACAGTCGACTTCCAAGCACTCAACAAGCATGCGTTCTGCGAAACCCACCACACACAGTCCCCTTTCCACCAGGCGAGACGTGTACCCAGCGGGAAACGCAAGACTGTGTTCGACGCGTGGAACGGTTATCACAGCGTCCCACTGCACGACGATGACCGCCACAAGACGACATTCATCACTCCATGGGGGCGCTACCGGTACCGCTCAGCCCCGCAAGGGTATATGGCGTCGGGAGACGGTTACTCACGAAGGTATGACGAAGTGGTTGCAGACATCGGCAGCAAGACCAAATGCGTGGATGACACACTGCTGTGGGCTGACACGATCGAGGAGAGTTACTTCCAGGCAATACAATGGCTGGATGTATACGGCCGGAACGGAATTTGAGACACTTGAGTTATTCTCTTCTTATAGGCTTGTTGTTGTTTCAGCCTTTATTGTAGTCGTGTTAAAGGCTCGGGGGGAGATAGGGAATATTGCACTACGGTCATATGTTTAGGTGCACGCACCGGAAAGGGAATTAGATAGACTACTGTTCTAATGTTTACACCTGCATTCGCCCTGCTCAGGACTTGTTTAATTATTGTCATTTCGCAGAGTCATTTCATTAAAGCAAATGAACAAATGGAATATTGTTCTTATTTAAGGTCCATTCCCACATGAGGGAGGACCTTCTCATGAAACGGTGTCACAAATATGCTTTTTATAAAGGACTGCATGCGAGGACCTGTGTCTCATAGGCCCTTCTTTGAAAACTGGAAGCAATCAACCATCAAAAGTGCACTTGCATATTATGTTACTGATTAATAACCCAACATCTCAACAGTTTATCTATACAAAACCGAGTGCTAACCAAGCCATCCTCATGGCAGAGATTGGAATTACACTCACACAAAAGTCCAACGAGCTCCATCTTGGAAGCCAACATTACTATGAAGACAATGAGCAAGTTCTCCATGTGCCAGAGTGCCATTTACAGTAGGTCTCTGTGTTCTACAAACATGCTCAACAGCACATTCACCAGTGATTATTCATGTCATTCTTCAAAGGTCCTTGAGAGGATTTTGATGCAGCAGTTACTCACACTCCCGCATTAATTCAAGCTTGGTTAAGATTGTGCCATCTGGGCCCTTGTACTTCGCGATTAATGTGATGCGGACTTGATTCATATGTGCTGTTGGAGTTCAATAAACAAGGATTTCAGAGTTAAATGGCACATCCAAATGCTGGGGATGAACTCATTTAGGATATCTAATTTGTGTACTTGGTAATAAAGCCCACTCGTAATTGCTTACTATAATCATCTCCTAGATACACAAATATGGGGATTTTGTGATTAACATAATGTGCCTCGTTTGGAGAGAAATTAATCTTACAAATGTAAGATGTCTCCGGACATAATTAATACGATTCTTTATTTGCTCTAAGTTTACTTATTCCTCGTAGAACAAGCTTAGCATTTGTAAATGAAAAAGAAAAACTTTTCATTGTTGCTAATGAACACACATAAAGGAATTATTCCCCTTGAAAAATGTTGTCGTATTTTTCATTTCAACAACATGATATGCACTAATATAACCTTGATCATGAAACCGCCAATAACAAACTTGTTAATCTCTCTCTAAGACCCACTTTCTTTCTCTCCACCCCTCCTTTACCCATGTGCTTCATTTCACATTCTATCAGGTTGAGGGGTTGCCTCCTGTCTATGAGCAAGGCCTACTGTATTATTGACTCACAGCACAGTAGCGCCACACAACAGTGACCTCTACAGGGATTACAGATAACATCAGGCTCACAGCAGCAGACAGTAAGATACCTACCTCCCAGAATAGAGGCACATTTAAAGGGAACCCTGGTCATTAAGACATGTAGGCCTTAATACGCTCTAATTGCCATCTCCTACTAAAATATGTTGGTAGAAAGACATGAAATATGTTCATTATGTTAAAAATCCTCAATCTGTAATACATATTTTTACCCATGTAGGTTGCCATATTACTGCAGTCACGCAGTAGTGACATCACAGGGTTGCAACTTTTATTGCTGGTATCTTTCCTGACCTGCAGTGGATATAACGTGCCACATATACAATGCCACATTGTATTGCGTTTGGTTGTAGCTATCAGGCGAAAGGGAACAAGGGGAGTGATATAAGTGTGCACAGCTTTCCTACCGATAAGAAGAGGAGAAAGCAGTGGGAAGATGCATGTGGACGACCCCAACTGCCTAAAGATGCGCGTCTTTGTTTCCGCCACTTTTCCGAAGATGCATTTGAGGCATTTAATCGACCAACGCTAATGAAAGAGCTCACAGGTGCCGTTAGCTGTAAGCGAAGACTTAAATCAAATTCTGTGCCTACAATTTTCCCCCACAAGGAGTCTAAACGGCTTCGGGTAGCGAGTGAAGAACGCGTCAGGAAACAGCTAAGACAGGATACTCTGGATGCTCTCTTGCTAGGAGGATGTAGCAGCACTAACGCAACACCACCAGTAGACACTACCCTGACCATGGAGGAGCCTGATAGTCCGCCAGGTCAGCACTCCGTAAGTGTGCAGTGTTCTCCAACTTTAATGTAGCAACTCAGACGGATACAGACATGTCAGATGCAGCAGTACAGAGGCCAGCTGATGTGCGTGGTCCGGTAATTTTGGACCATGTTAATGCATGTAAACAACAACACCAGCGATTATGGACCTCCTCACCTCTCTGATCGTCTTCATTTTGATCGATATTTTGGGTAATGTCTTCCCTGCTGTCCTCCTCGCTTAAGTTGCGCTCGGGTTCAAATTGAAAAGGCTGGACAGAAAACATATCTAGCCAATTGTGACCTGCGACCGGTAGGCTAAAAGCAACCAGCAACCATCTGACGTCACTACTGCGACTGCAGTAATATAGCGAAAAAATACGGATTAAGGATTTTTAACATAATGAACATATTTCATGTCTTTCTACCAACATATTTTAGTAGGAGATAGCAATTAGAGCGTATTAAGGCCTACATGTCTTAGTAACCAGGGTTCCCTTTAAGTAATCCCTATCCTCTTCACAATAGTTGAGTGAGTTTTTACTCTATTACATACAGTATACTTCAACTTCAGTTTGTGAATGTATGTGATTATTTATCTATAAAGGGAAAATTCGGTTTCAAAACTGTGTATTAATTAATCTTAATGTCCAGTATGTGCTGTGGTTCAGGACAGAAATCACAGGACAGACCGACAGGACATGGGATGCAAACAGGTGAGGTGGCAAGGTACCAGCGGGGCAGTGCCAGTTCTTTCTCTCTTTCTGTTTCTCTCTCTCTCTCTCTCTCTCTCTCACTCTCTCTCTCTCTCTCTCTCTCTCTCTCTCTCTCTCTTTCTCTCTCTCTCTCTCTCTCTCTCTCTCTCTCTCTTTCTCGTTCTCTTCTCTTTGTTGGTGGTGGAAGACAAAGAACAGTGTCTTTCATGGAGTGGAAGAGGAATATGGGAGTGTGCCAAGCAACACAGGGCCGAGCCAAGCTCAGGATCAGGGAAGAGGAATGAATGATGCTGAGATAAGGGACAAACTAAAGAGGGCAGACCAAACAGGAAAACTAAGAGAGAGAATGTGGGGCGTCGCCTGCTTGAACTCTGAGAATGTGCCCCATACTCTCGTTGTTGTGTTGTGTGTTGGGCTGGGTTGTGTTGTGTTGTGTTGGGTTGCGTTGTGTTGGGCTGGGTTGTGTTGTGTTGTGTTGGGCTGGGTTGGGTTGTGTTGCTTTGCGTTATGTTCCATTGTGTTGCATTTCGTTGTGTTTTCACCTTTCTTGAGCAGAAGCCGTGCATAATGGCTAGTTGACTGGTTTTAGTTTCTTTACCCTAAGAAAGACCATTTGTGGCATGTTTAAAAAGTTGCTACTGTAGTAGCAAACCATAAAGCTGTCAGTATGACAAGCTTTTAGCCCCCAGCAAACCCTAGATCTTTCATGCCTTCAGATGATATGAAATATGCACACTTAAACCAATCTAGTCCAGAACAACCAGCCCTGAGACCATACAAAATCAGTTACCAATTCAGAACACGACCCAGATCGTTGTGTAATTTTCTCTTTTTTCACTGTGGTTGAAGAGAACACAGGCAATGTTGTGCCCTTTTTTCCTTTTTTCCCTGAGTTCTCCTTTATGCATTCAAATTCTGTTCAGCAGCATAAAATCCTCCCAAGAGGCGGTATTGTCCTCTCGCCTGTCCCCTGGGCTCCTCATCTCACAGCAGCATCACCCTGCACAATGTAGCCTAACACCCAGCAGATAGGCTCTCCCTGCACTGCCTCCTTTTAAATAGTCAAACGCAATTTGAAGAAGATTAATTAAAATGCTTTAAAAGGCACTACTGATTGTGTGGATTCTCAAAGACTTTGTGCAAATTATTCCACTTTCTTTTTTTCTGTACTGAGTGAGACGGACTGAAACAAACGGACTGAATAGCCTTTCACTGATTTTACTCCAGGAATAATAAACATCTGTTGTATTATTATGTGTGGAAATAAAGGGATACACGCGTTCGCTTGCTCTCCTTGTCTCATTGCATTCAGTGAACTCAGGGAAAGCACATTTTACACTGATGGCTGAGTTACAATTGCAGTGTTACAAATGTATGAACACTCTAGTTTCATATTGGCTTGGTCCAAATGGTTGAAAAGGCGCATAGGTCTGCTCTGGTGAACTTGAATGTGTGGTCCGTGGTGCATTAAGTGAGCATAAGGCCAACTGTCTACCAATGAACCTTTACTGAACAGAATGGAAAGCCTAGGGCGTCAGAGCTAATACATTTAACAGTGCAAGAGAGAATGACAAAAAACAAATGCATAATATAGAATGCTACAGACGGGAACACTGAAAGATGCAGTTAGGCGGGGGGGGGGGGGGGGGGCATTATATAACGGTATTCACAAAACAGATGATGAATAGAAGTCTTTCTCTAAGGATAAATCATTTAGTAAGAGGTGATATTGAAAATGCTCCATGAAAGCATACATCAATGTGGCTGATGATAGTAGTATTGCCCCTCTAAAACCCGTCATAAATTCTCAGAAATAGGACTCGTTTTTGAAAGTGAAAGAGATACTTCTATAGTATCCTAATATTATCCTATCTATTCACAGCTGCATGATGCAAATAGGCTCCAATAGCGTTGCTTGCCTCTACAAAACTCTCCCACAGGGTAGTAATAAAACAGTACCATTTCCCTCTCCCCCCCCCTCTCCTTCAGAAACACACCAGTCTGCAGCCCTGTGATCTCCACCAGACAAAATGAGACGCAGCAGCTAGAACAGAAATGTGAGGAGCGGAGACAGAGAGAGAGTATTCCCTGCGCTCCTTGAATAGATAATGCTTTCCCTTCACTTCCTTTATTCTTTCAAAAAAGGAATGCATCAGAGGCCAAATATTAATTCTCCCCGTCATATGGCGGAGAGCTACGCAACTGGCATACTAGGATGTGCTTTTGAATGATTAAGGGAACACATAAAGGGTTTCTCGTGTTGCTTTGAACTTCCCGTAGAGTTCTGAACACACTCTCAACTTATTCCCCACTCTGCAGGAGACTTGATTTTAAAAGACAACATTAATGAAAGCCCCATAACAGGTAGAGACAATGAGATTAGTGCTAATCTAGACACAGCAAGCATCTCAAGCCCCAGCCTCAGCTCTGGTAGGTGAGTTGGGGAAAACGGCTTTCTTCAGTTTTCTTCCTTTCCTTCCACCATGAATCTCCTTTAAAGAAATGCCAATAGATCTGATTGGCTAATACTTGGATTCCCTGCCTCTCAGTTCCGGACCCCATAAAGATGCATGTGTGGAGGAATCACTTCAAGGAATGACATTGACATTGAGGAAGTGCTGACTCGCTTCACTGTTTTTCTTTTGATGTGCAAGATCAAATCGATGTACAAGGCGCTCTTACGGCGATGCGCAGGCACATTAGCATGAGCCTGAAGGTGCCTGCTTGCCCTCAATCATTAGCATTTACATCTGACTTTCCAAATAATCAGGATTTACGCATCACTACAGCGGGCCCTGTGCTGAGGAGCAGGGGGAAAGCTCTCTGTAACACTTTAGTTGATGGGGAATGAAGGAGGTTGTCATAATGAAATATTACACCTACTGTATACAAGTATGACAGAGACACCTTCTGACGTTGATATTTGTTAGCGTTTATGAGATATTTGGGTCCTGTGGCCTTGTGTGCTTCAGTATGATGGCCTCGTGTTAAAATTGTCAGGTAAGATGGATTGAATACTATGTTAGGTGATGCATTATTATATAGACATTATGGCTTTACTCAAACTTGTAAAGCCATAATATATTTGGTTTCTAATGTTCACCTATAGTATAGACATATCACAGTACTAGTCATATCCCATGTTGTTTTGTCATTGTACACTGAAAATGTATAATAACTGGGTCCATGGACTCCATATTGGTCCAAAACTGAGCTAGGGCCTCCTGTATACTATATCACTACTTACAGTTTTGTTTTTCTCTATCGCTTTTCTCACGTTTTCTCAAAGTATAGCTCATTTTCTCTTATCTCCTAACACAAATCCCAAAACTCACACACAAAACCCTAAACTCCACAAATCTCTTGCAAAAGCAAACACTGCATTAAAAATAATGTTATGTCTTCTCAAAATGAAATGTTGTCATCAAATGACACACACACACATACCATCAAATGAATAGACACTTGTAAGAGCCAATTGAACACTGATGTGCACAATGGAAAACACTATGATCAGCGGAAAACAGTACTATGATAAGATTATGTTTTCATACGCAAATATAAAACACAAATACAAGAATCGAAATTCTATATTATTCTGAAATACTGTACACATCTCAGCAATGACAGTTGGATTTGTAAAGTGTTCATACAGAACAAACAATAGAAAAAAGAAAATAAGCCTTCTGCATATACTCTACACAAAGGCCACAAGACCTCGTCGACATCACAGGCAATGTTCTCCCTGGCCAAGCAGAGGGGAAAGTATCGCCTGGCATGACGAATCCAGCCTTGATATACTTCAGATATATTTCAACACATGAGAGCTCACCTTTTGCTGCTAAAGCTGTGATTGCTAATTCAAATGCAATGGGTGTTTGCCCATATGAGGAGTGTGATTGTGTGATTGGTGGTTTGAGTTTAGCATTCTGAATGGTAGTGTTTTCCATGTGAACACAAGAGATTTTATCATGGAAGAGTGTGCCAAATGTATAGAATTGTGTTTAGTGTGTTGTTAACTGTGTGGTTTAGAGCTGCAAAATGAGTGATAAGCAAGAAATGTGTTTATGAAATCAGTGCACAAAGAAGATTGTGAAGAATTGGTGTGAGATAAAAAATACACCAGTTTCAGGTTTTGGTCATTGTGTTTGAGGTTCCAATGTTAGTGTTAAAGCGATAGAGAAAAACTGTAATGTATTAAGTGTGTGTGTGTGTGTGCGTGTGCGTGTGCGTGTGCATGTGTGTGTGTGTGCGCGTGAGTGTGCACGTGCGTGTGTGTGCCTGGGTCTGAGAGGCGAGAGAGGCAGTGCTTTTCCACTACATTTGAATTCATAGTGCTTGCCTGTAACTTCATGCTAATGATCAAAGTTGAGGGGGGAAAAATCTCCTGAGTGCAAGTTATGAAGATGAGATGAGGAGAGAGAGAGGGAGAGGGAGAAGGAGAGAGAAAGTGAGAGAGAGCGAGAGAGAGAGAGAGAGAGAGAAGAGAGAGAGAGAGAGAGAGAGAGAGAGAGAGAGAGAGAGAGAGAGAGAGAAAGAGAGAGAGAGAGAGAGAGAGAAACTGCTTTGCTTCCCTGCTTTGAACACTTTTACACTTTCCAACAAGCTTTGTTTTTTAATTGGCTGAAATTAATCTTAGGGATGTAGATGCCTGATTTGCATTCATTAAAACCCAACCAAAAGAAGTCATGCTTAATTCCAATCAAATTTGCTTAATTATGCATGGCGAGAGATTCCCAAATGAGCGGCGGATTTTTGTTAGCCCCTTTTTTTGTTTCCTATAGCAAATAAAATGTAATGAAGCTGTCTTTTTTTGTTTTACTGAATGTTGAAGAGCATCAACGGAGCACCTTGAGCTTGGGTTGAAAACAATATTGCTGCTAAAGTAATTATCAGAATCTGCATTTTTCATTGTTAATTGTGGATGTCAGCATCATTAATTTTAATTTACGGCAGGCAATAAAATTAAGAATACTTTGTGCTGATGTTTTAAATCATGCCTGTGAAGGGGACGTATAATGCAACTTAAATCTCAAGTAGATATTGATTGGGGTGGATGGTCTTTTCTATGAATCTTAAACAGGCAGATGCTGAGAAGCTGCTTGAGACTTCACTTTTACCAGTTAACTCCGCGATCAGGCAGTCTAACACAATTAAAGATGTGTCAGCCTCAAAAGAGACACAAATACTTACATTCAGTATTATACTGCATAACGACATGGTGATGTTAAACTTGATAACAACCGTCATAAAGGACCTAAGGTGCTGTTTATTCAAATGAAATGAAAAAAAGATAAAGGTTAATACCCTTGCCTATCTTCTGTATACAGTACCTCGTAATGCAGGGCAGGCTGGGAATAAAATGCTATGCAAATGCAGCTATAAAGATAGCCACAATGGAAGTATTGAAATGTTGAAACGGTGAATTTCTTGTATCTGACCTGAGAGGAGGTCAAATGTGCCCAATTATCACCAAAAGGATGATAGGTTTCCAACCAGCTCTTTTAGTCCTGTGAGAATGTGGACGGATGCCACTGCAGAGTATGAACATTAATTCTGTCTAAAATAGACAGTTCACCCTCATTAAACAAAAATGTTACCACCGGCTTAAACATATTATACAGTACTTTCAACTTATACAAGCTTAATTGACAGATACTATGTACAATGTGGTGCTGGGACCTTACCTGTTTTCAACAAGGACATAATATCTATAACAATCATGAACCATTATTAAATAAATTGGCAACCATTATGAAGCTGCTTAGGAAGCCAATTGATTAGCAGTGTGAACATACAGCAGAGAAGCTTGGAGCTGTTGGGTGTTGGGTGTGTGGGGGACGTTATGTGTTTCTGCTCCAACACTTGATTTATGGCTTTGTTTGGTCTCTGGTTGTACCGGGCGCATCCTGCTGCAAGGAGCTTTAGTGCATTGTAGTCTGAAAACAAAGGAACAAAATTGATCTTTCTGGACACACAAAATCAATGAATGGTTATTTCCTGTTCCATGGCATGTTAGTCCAACTGACTTGCTCAATCCTTGAACTTTCCTTGTCTCCTCATTGCTGGAATGGAAAGGTCTCTGGAGTTCAGCGGAAACTTCAGATGATGTCATTTCGGATCCCCTGGCCTTGACAATGTGTGTTTTTAATCTCTGGCTTGGCTTTTTTTTTGGGATGATAACCTTGTTGTAGGTGTGCTTGATAACAGTTTATTAATTATTAATAAGTATTACTTAAGTGTTAGTATACCATTTGCTTGTGATTTACTGACTTTAGTAGCTACATAAACCATTAGTACCAACCAGAAGCAACAGGCCTTTTTTTCTTTTTCTTTTTTCTTTTTTTCCACTTAATTTGATGGTTAATAAACTGTGTAACTGATCATGTCAATAAACACGTTTTAAACTTTTTAAACTTTCAATAGCAATGTAAGCTTTCAATAGCAATCTGTGCTTAAAATATTATCCTGTTGATTTTGCACATACTGTATTTCACCAGGGGGTTGCCACAAAAAACATTTTACTTTACTTTACATTCACCATTTGCTGAAAACATGTAGAAATAGCCTCAACTTTATTGGCATGCCTCACCTTTATTGGCATGCATTTTCTCTTGTTTGTTAGCATTTGACTGTACTGATTGTATCTCTATATGTAATTCTGATTGTATTTCTATATGGAGTATTTATTTTCAACAGGTACCATTTTTTTGAGGTAATAACACCTCTCATTCCTGTAATACTGTTTAGTTGTACCAGCATTTGTGCTTCGGTTCTATGCGTTTGTCTAATGCTCCAAAGGACCTGTCTGTACCTGTTGTTCATTGCACTCTGTACTCCTTCAAGGTGATTGTGTTTCCATCACCAAACAGCCTCTGCTGTGGCATTCGATTGTTCTCTTACAGGCTGGCTCAGTTCCAGCTGCTCTTTAATGACACATAGAACTGGTTCACTATCAGTCCTCCTCTCCTCTTCCTGTCTGTGTTCCTGTCGCAGACTGAAACAAGTCACTCTAATGCAACAATGATGGTGATTTCACTCTGCTTATCGGAGCGAGTAAGTACTGAAGCAGCTGCTTGTACTTTGATCCAATTTACTTCCTGAATGTGTGCTTCCTCATGCACAGTAAACAGGTCTAAATATGCTGTCATTAGTTCAAAGCCAAACCAAAGAGTTCACGTGATTATTTGCTCTATTTGTTTTTCGTACTAAACTGTACAATACCTCTGTTAACGGGAGCGAGTTAACATAAATGACAGGGCTCTTCCCTAGAAGGCATTTTTCAGATACCAATTTGTATTTTATAGCAGTGGCTGTAATTCAATTCAACATTGGCAATAATGCTCCAGTAGTTGAATGCAAAACCCATAAGGTTAATATTACAACCTTTAACATTACTGTGTGCTTGACTCATTCCCAAGGACAGGACAGATAAAAGATGATCAGCAAGAAAATTGATAGCACTGATTTCATAAACATCCTGAAAATGATCCTTGTGACCTGACAGGAGTGAGACAGTCGGCCGCACTTCCCCTAGGTTAAGGAATCAAGTCCGATGATTCATTTGAGTGACTGAGGTAGTTGAGTTTGATGGATCATTCCCAAAAGCATCATTGCTAATCTTCGCCTCCTCTTTTTTAGGTTATTCACAGACCAGTGAGTTTTCCGGCTGATCCTGGACCTGACGGTCCTCTTCTCTGTGTACATGGTATTCATCATACTCTGACAGGGGGAGTCCTTCAGACGACAAACAACCTTCAGAGAGGGGAGGCAGGCGAGCAGTAGGTGTGCAGTTATTTTGGATACATTTCACACTGGAGCAGGAAAGCAGCGCGCGGAGATGTATGGTGTCCTTGTTGGACGCGGAGAGATGGACCCCTCTCAGTTTCCCAGCATAATCATTCTGAGCCTCAGCCATGCCTTCGACAACTCAATCAGACAGCCCTCTACCTGTAAAGTGGCTGGGTTGATTTGATTGCCATTTTTATTGGATCCCGGTCACATAAATCAAGCCAATGGGGACGGCTGTACAGACGTGACCACTCGTCATTCGCTAGTAGCCTTGGAAACATTGTTTCGGGGGCTGCATGGCTGTCATAGGAGGTAAATCAGGGGTCTGAAGTTTCGCTCCTCACACAGGAGCACAGAGTTAAATCATCTTGAAAATTGATGTCACTATGCCAAAGTGTTTTCACCCATCCTCGGATAGAGTCCCATCAGCTCAGTGACAATGTCAGCACTTTTACTCTTCTCTTCTAAAAAGGATGCTTCTCCTCTTTAGGCCAACTGTATCTGCCTCTTATGTCAGGTTGAAGTTTTTCTTGAACTTTTTTTTAATTTATTTTTTATGAAAATTTGTTTTGATATTCTTTGTTTTGGCATGATTGTCTTATATGTACAGCAAGCACACTTGACAGTTGCCTGCAAATACATCATTTAATGAATGTTTTCCGCTGCTGATGTAGATACTGTAATTAAATGTCCACATCGTGCTGCAGCATTCAGATGTTCAGTAGAAGACAATCCATGTGTAGCTGACGTAAGGTAACTTAGCCTCACTGTCATCTGAAGAAGCAGCCTCTATCTGAAACAATCATAGACCAATATCAAATAAATTGCTAGCCATTATGAAGATGCATAGAGAGCCAATGTATTAGTGAACACCGAATCATAAAAGGAGAGGTGAGTGTTGCTTGGAACATGGTGTCGAATCCTAGCAGTATTAGTGCTACATACTGAATTTCCAAGTAATCTGTCATGTTAGACATATCATGCTGTAGTGCAGACAGGACATCTTCTGCAGTATACACTAAGAACATCCAGCATGTACCTTGACAGTCCATATTCTCTCTACCATTACATACAGTAAAAGGATATTACAGTAAAAGCAAGTAGCAATTTCCTCTTCTGCATGGGTGAGTGGGAAAATGAATAAGAGTGATGCAAAATTAATTAAGACCTCTGAAAATTTGATCACGCCAAGGCTATTTTGGTTCACATGATGACAAGTTATAGCAGGCTGTTTCTTTTTTTTATTTCCTATTTCTGCCAGACAATATTCTCACCCTTGCCTATAGAGGATTTCAGGATCAATTTCATTCTGCATAAATATCACTTGATCAGTAAAACAAATTAGAGACAATAAAAGCCATAAAAAATGCCCAGACTCTATAGAGATGTCCCTCCTAGCAATGTGTCAAGACTGCAGACATTAATGATACACAGAGGAGAGAGAATTACCATCTAGGATATGTCCGAACCAGTAAACTGGTAAACAAGCTGGCCGTTAGGAGTGGGGATGATTTGAATCAACAAGGGTGAACAGATATGGATACTCCGCGCATTAGCGTTAATAGGAATAGATTATGGAGGGATTTCGCGGAGTGACCTTCAGTGCACTAATTGAAATAGTATTCCGAGTCAGCAGTGGAGTAATCAACTTAAACACAGAATCATAAATCATCATGAATAGTGCTGTCACAACCAAGCCATTAGCCTCGTGTTTTTTCCCCGGCAACCTCATGAAAATATCTGCCACACCGATCCGTAGGTTAATAGGAACAGAAATGGCATTTAGAGTCTATTTGGATCAAATGTACTGTGAGCTTCAAAGTAGAACTTGGCTAATTTGCAGGTAATGTGGATTGATGTAGTTAGGGTTAGAGATACTTCAGGTGACACTGCAGCCGGACGAAAGTCAGTGGAGAGATTTATGACAGTGGGTGCTACCATTACAGGCCTGTATGTGTGGGTTACTCTATACTGTGGGCCCAGAAACACTTATTTCTTTACAGCATCAGGTCACGGTCCTTGAAATATCTTTCCTTTTTGTGAAAGAGAGGCACAATGGCCCCTCTTCTCCTGTACACTGCCTCCTCTATGTTATCAGATACAGGGGTTAGGTAATTATGTTGGGTTAAAGTGACCTCTGTTCCCTGGCATTAATTATGGCTGGCAATAAGGCAATAAATTGCAGGAGACCAATAGACCTCAAAGCTGCAGCTCACTTGTGTGTTACGGGAAGGCTGCAGAACAGTCCACGACCACATCTGTATTTTTGAAACCTCTCGGAAAATAATGAACATACCATATCGATAGTATGGTTGTTTAGTATCTAGTAGATCTATTAACCTAGTTACAATACAATGTGCAGCTGGTATGCATGTGGCACATAGACAGATTGTGTGAAACTAAAACGTGGGGACCGTGTTTGGCTCTTCTGCGACCATTTTAGAATCAGTGGCTGAAAATATACAAATGATCCCGTTCATTCACTTTAAGGTTATGTGTTTGGTTGTCTCTTAATCAATTGAGGTTTGACAGGGTCCACAGGTGGTTATCATGCCTCAACACTGCAGTGGTTTGTGGATGAAACACTTACTTTGGTGTCATTACCACTCCTCTTTAATAAACTGCAGCTCACTCAAGTATTGTTACAGGGCGCTTTGTCAAAGTTTACAACATCTTTATTAATATCAACAAGTGCTCTCGCGGTAAATAGCTTTTTAATTGCAAGCAAAGTGAACGAATTAGATACTAAACAGTCGGTTAGCGTCAATGAAACGTCTTTCACACAACAATACCCCAGCAAACTTGTCAGAAACGCTGATAAGAGGGCCGATCCTGAACACTTACACGGCATTAATCAAATAGCAGGTCTAATTAAAAGCGCTTTAAACAAAGCTTTTTTTCTAAATGTTGCTCAGGTATGGCAATAATTTTTGATCAGCCAAGCCTGGAAGACAAATAATTAGAACTGCCACAGCGGCCTGATGAGTGATGTCAGCATCTCGGAGTGACCTTCCCTCTGCTAATTAATTTTCATCCCAGGGAAAAAAAGACCCCGTTGTTGCACATTATTAATTGAGTTCATGAAAAGATGCACCTGATTAATTTTTGTTGATAATACTTGTCATTCCGGCCGCCGTGCGTAATCATTTTATGGGTTTTTGTTTTTAGTGTTTTATCAAAGTTGATCTAAGTCATCTATAGAGAGATTAATCTGTCCAGAGGGGAGCTGCTCCAGCCGGACAGAGAGCGGGACCCCAGTCTATCTCACTTAGATGTCTTATACACATCGTCTTTCTTTATCAGCATATCCTAAATTGAAGAGATGTGCTAACTTGTCCTGTTAAACCTTAAGAGATTAATAGTTGGCACATTTAGAATTGCAAAGAAGGCAACTTTGTCCATTGATGATGATTGACAAAAATATGCTCACATCAAATTGAACATCCAAACAATGTCATGGGTATTCATGGTAATTTCTGCATGCATTATGTTTGCAGTTGATTTTGTACTTGCTGTAGTTGCCTTTGTTTCTCAGTATGCCATACGAGTATATGTAGTTCCATTGTATTCTACGTGCTAACTTACAGTCATGAAACAGGAACCTTTAACAATGCATTTGAGAGTTTCTTTTTATTATGGAAAGTGCCTTTACAGCCACCAAAGCCTGCTGTTGTATGATAAGCTACAATTGTAGACTGGCGTCTGAAAATCCATTTAGAATTAATAATGCCAAGACCATTCCAGCTAATGAAAAAAAAAAAAAGTGCAATTTATCTGAAGAGGCTCACAGTCCTCTGTGAAATACAAGATGTCATTGAGCCGCTATAAATGCAGACCTTAATGAACACATTGACAATTCCACAGTATTGTCCTTGACAGTCTGAAATGATGTGAATAGCTTGGCTTGTCATTGTTGTGAAACAATATTAATAGATCTATAATTATATTTGGCAAATTGTTGATTTTTTTTCCTATCACATTTGACATGCTCAGCACAATGAGGAGATGAATTGAGCTAATAAACAGGTCTCATAACTCTGCCTCTAATTGGTGGATCATTATATCTCTTCCAGAGAGAGAAATGCCCACAGCTAAAAAACCCTTAACAGTCATGTTTCAAACAGGGCACATAGGCCTTAATGAATACTCTAGTGACTTCAGACCGGTGCTCACAAAAGGGACTCACCTATTGTGTTCTTAACATACACAACCGTTTCCTGTGATATTTGGTGTGAGGTTAGAAATGCAGCAACTCACCGCAGACTCCTCTGTCATCGTGGGCGTGGGAGCGGATAGGAATACTGTAGTAGCGAGGCAACGTAGGGGGTTAGGATCTAGCAGAAGTTCAAAGCAACTTCATAACATATTCATAATGACCGCAAACACACTGTACATTACATACAATACATGCTTTTTCAAGCTTATATAATTTGCCAGCTTGACAGAAGGGACACCGTAATATGCTACAAATGCAGTGGAATAACAATAAAGGGTTGTTCGTTGATATAACCTCTTATGAATAAATTACAGTGTAACAGTATGCTTTGATCATAAATGTGTTACATGGTCCCGACATAGGACACAGTCACGCTTAAGTGTTACCATTTTGGCAGGATATTGGGAATAAGCACAGGAAATGTAATGCTTACACAGAGAACGTGTAGAAATCTCTAGGAGCCATTTTATTCCATCAGTGTTGCTGATGGAGTCATTAGAAAGACCAGGCAGTGTGGCTAGGGGGTTTCTCTGTTGGAAACGGCACAGTCGGCTAGCTCAACAACCTTCACAGCTGCATCGGCTCAAAGCAAATCTGTACATCTATACTGTAGATAACTGTTGTAGAAATGGGTGACAATGCTAATTGGGCTAACAATTGATACTGTAAAAATATATTGCATTTATTGTTGGGATTCGGTCCATTAGTGACTGAGGTTGAAAACACACAGCACATATCTGTTTGTTCTGTTATATTTAGTTATGTCGTATTACGGTCATATTATATGTCCTTTCATGCAAAACTGCAGCAAGCAAATTCCAAAAAGGCTTTATGAGGTCCACAAAGTTTTTTTTCTTCTTTTGGTCCATTAGTGACTAACATGATCAGTCTTGGACTGCTGAAAAAGTAAAAGTGCTGAAATGGTGTAAATTATGTGCCCAAGGATCTGTGCGTTTCTGCATATCACACCTTCTCTCAGGCTTTATGAAGGGAGGTGAGGGAGGTCAGCTCAATATGCATATCATTTGGGGTTACATTTAAAGTTTGGGTCTAAGCTCCTTGATGAAAGACAGCACTGAATAAATGTAATCTCTTCTCTCATTTTTGAGGTTGAGGCTCGAAATAGACTCTTTGTTGGCTTTTACAAATGATGATTATTGCACTTCTGAAACAATTTGACTATGACATGATGAATTGGCCTTAATTTGCACAAATTACAATATTTACCAGGATAAATCGGTATTTCAAATATTGTTATAATGTAGTCACAATTTGACATAGATTCAACACAATGTGTACAATTATTAAACAATCTAAAGAATATTTGCAATTTTGCAGTCTTAAAGGTGTATCATGTAGTTTTGCGAAAACAAACAATACCCTAAGTTTTGTAATAGCAGGAAATGAGTGCATATCCACAAATAGTACAAAAGGTACGTAAAGGCCAGTGCTCAGCCACAACTCCATATTTCAATGAACGGTCTCTCTCATTCCTCCATCGCTATCGATTGTGCATGGTTATTTAGCACCATGGTTATTTAGCACTATGCTTTAAAGCTCAAATCTACATACTGGACCTTTAATAATCTCCACAACCATGTTGATGTAGATTTACAAATAACTACTAGTATTTCCGTCCAGTCTGTCATGGATGACTGATCAAGTTGACTATCGGATGTTTCCCACATTCAAGAGAAACTTAACTGTAGAGCAAGCGAAAAACACAGCGAGACGAGGAGGGACTGTCAAAGGAGCGAGCGCCATTCATCTGCTAACCTGTGCAAGGTGGGCCGGTTGATGTCCTCCTCCTTTGGTGGGTAGCATATGTCCACAGCAGCTGTGCCAACGTGAATAGGCAGTGATTGTGTGCTTGCTAACTGCATTCCTGGGAGCCAGGCCAACACTGAGTGGAGTGAGCTGTCCTCTTCTTGATAGAAGCATCTTCTACACATTTCACCAGATTTACACGTCTCTATTTCCATAAAATCCTACTGGCTCTACAAGAGCTAACATTAGACCCACATTACAGTATGCTGTATTGACCGTAGGGCCAGGGGGTGTCAAAGAGAAGATGGAGTTTGACAAGACAACCTTCATTTAACAAGGCCTTCGGTCTTCAACAGTGGTTTTACCTTCCCTGAGAGCTAAAGACAGCTTCTTGTTCCAGTATGTACGGCTGACTTCAGAGTACAGGTGCTGGTGGAAGCAGGTAACAGAATCCAGACAGGATTGTTCCAGAGGCTTTTGTTCATACTAACAACTTAGGAATGTTATGACTACATGCTGTATTAGAGTTCAGGTGGTGTCAACAGCCAGCATCATCTAAAAAATAATATTTTGTTTAGCTTAGTGCTTTTTATTCAAAACAACCCTCATCCCCGACCAGCCAACAAGGTACCTCCTGTCTGCTTGCTACAGTATATAGTAGCGAGTGACATTGAGAGTGTTTAACAATTTTAGTAAACGTATGTCCCTCATAAACCAGAAATCCCAGGCCATTAAAAATGATTTAGGTTCTGTCTTTCAGCACCACCCACTGGTGAGAAACCTCTGGATGAATAATTGGGTTTCCAAAGGGACAACCTGAGACACATATTCTGCACTCTGCTACAGTACAGTGTTTTTGCTGTGTGTTGGGGTTAGGGTGCCTACTAAAGGGCTAAGTTCAATGTGAAAGTACACCAATAGTTGATTTTTGATGTTCTGCATTTGACCTTTTGTTAATGCTGTCTCTATTTGACATTTCCAGTTTCTTCCGTAACTGCTTTTACTATGAACCATCACATCACAGCTGCCTCGTCGCCAAAACAAACGGAATCACCTGTAATTGTCATCACATGCTGCTCTCTTTGAAAAACAACTCCTGTGAATGTAATCTAAATCCAGACGTTAAAAGGCAGTGGTGAATCCCATTTCTGGGAGGCTGGGGACATCATAAACACACAATAAGCATCCGCAGCATTACTCCACCCTATCAGTGACCTCTATCCCAAGGGGAACAAGGTCAACATCAGAGCTCTGAATGGGATGGCGTATACCGAAATAACAATCCCAAGCCCCCTCTACTAAACAACACAATCACGCAATCAAAGCCTTGCCGCTTTTCCCTCATTGTTTAATTTTCTGGTGGCTATCTTAGATGTCTCTGCTGGCGTTCTTATCTTTGACCTTCAGCTTGTTGCTTTGTCGCTGCTTCCCCCCGCGATGCGGCGCGACCTTCAGAGGGGGTGTCATTACTCCCTGACCCATTTGACGAGCCCCTCATGTGGAATGTGCATATGCCGAATCGTGGTGAATCCGCACAGTATGGGGTGAGGTGAAGTACTTACAGAAATATGACTTGACATGCTTTATCAAATGGGGAAAGATGAAGACGAAACAGCTGCTGGTGCTGTCGTAAGCAATCTGGCCGTGATTGAATAAAAGTGTCAGGAAAAGGGCCGCTTGATGGTCTTTTGTTCTCCCCCATCCAGCTTGATGTTAGTTTGAGCTGTCAGGAGGGAATCACAGCTGGGTGATTTATCAATACTTGGAGTGACCTTGCAGCCACACTGGTGCAGTGTGTGTGTGTGTGTGTGTGTGTGTGTGTGTGTGTGTGTGTGTGTGCACGCGCATGTGTGTGTGTGTGTGTGTGTGGGTGCGCGCGCATGTGTGTGTGTGTGTGTGTGCACGCGCATGTGTGTGTGTGTGTGTGTGCGCGCGCGCATGTGTGTGTGCGTGCGCATTTGTGCGCGTGTGAGGAGGCAGAGTACTCCTGGATTAAAACTGGCTAAACGGGAGGAATTTCTTAAACATTTGGCATGCACATGCAACACATACACACAGTACATACTGAGACAGGCTTGTGGGTATACAACAAGGTTTTTCTGCCAACATGATAAGAGTGCATTTTGCTTTTAATTTGAAAACATCAGTGCACTTAAATATCACAGCAAGGCTACAATAAATGGTACAAATATTTACAAAGCTGTCACTTGAAAACAACACCGTACATCTTTCACTGTCTTCCTCTCCTATGCCAAACTTCCAGCAAACACAGCCATCTTTCTTTGAGATGCACATTCTCCTTTCATTAAAGTCAACCTTTTTTTTGCTGCAGCCATAGACTTGCTCTGTTGTGATTAAGCAGATGTTATATCGCAGTCTGGCTCAGTCATTACTCCCATAAACCCATCTGTGGAATTGCTTTTTATGCAAATGAATAAAGAATCTGCATAAATAAAGTTCTCATTAATACCTTTCAGCAAACCTCTGGTCTCCTTGATTCTAAAATGCCCTTAATTGTTTACAACCAGGTACAAAGTACAAATCAGTGGTTATCATGTAACATGAGGGTTTCTTGTTTTCCGTACAGACCTTTTGTGGTTAGAGAATACATCCATGCTTGTTTAGAAGACACTATCTTGACTATTATCCTGAAGAACATTATTGTAAATAGCTTTATGGAAGCACAACATTTGACGGTGAAATCAAACCTATATGCTTGAAGTTAAATGAAAGACCAGGCGAAGTCTACACGACCAACATTTATGCTTTTCTATTTTCATTTCCATTTATGATCATCAGCATATCTTTGAGAGAGAAAAAAAAACTCATTACTATAATTCGCTACTTTATATCAAGGTAAACATTTATGTAGACCTGCAGTGAGTTGCGTTTTACAACCCGTTGTTGGTTACAAGGGAAATAAAATAAAAGCTGCTGCTGCTGGTTGATTGGGAACTAGTCAAGAGTAAAGTTTCGCTTAGAACATTATGCTGCTTTATAGATCCTTTGTTGTGTGGGTGCCAATGGAAGCTCATTAATTTCCCAGGTTTTTACAGCGAGTGTAGAACATGTGGCCACAGATGCCTTCGGAGGACCACATGATTGGCAGCCAAGTTTTTCAAGGGATGCTGAGTTATTTAATCGTGAAGGTGCCCCCTTTGTTTAGACCTATTCCACTTCACAGCCACAGACAGGACCTTATTTTACCCTGGAATACTGCCTTTTGTATGATCTGAAAATATGCTTTTAGTAAACTATACCTCCTTTTAAAACACAATTACCTCAAATTAATTGTGTTTAAATAGAATGGATGCATGCTGTGCCTCATACGGAAAATGCTAACAAAGTCTAACAAGAGTATTTACTCTAACTATTACTTTCTCACTGGGAAATATCTGTTTAATGTGCTATGACAGTACAGTGAAACAATACATTAGGATGTATCTCTATTCTTAACCTTTACAACATACTAATGTACCAATGCATATACTGTACACCAAACAAGAAATAAACACATATCTGTGTATGCTTAAGGATAGGATTCCAGTGACATTTGTTTGAATTTGTGGAGCCCAAAAGAAGCTAAAACAGATTCCTGTAAAAGCATTCAAAATGAACTTGAACTTGGACTTCATAAAGCGACCGGGCAGGGGAGCAGAGAGATCTGGTGAATAGAGAGGAGCTTTGTCGGATGATTAGAGGTCCAATGTGGAGGAATCTGAGCTATGAACATGGAGGAGGGGCTGGAGAGAGAGAGGTCAGGTAATGATGAAGAATGTTCTTTAGAGTGGGCTTGAGACGAGAGTAGGAGTATCTCTCTATAGACTATACACACTCCTATCCTACTCTCCACCTGTGGACTATCATTTGTCTTTCATCCTCATATGGATGTTTACAATTTGATATGAATGACACATTGCACAGATAAATGACATCATCAATATATATTTGACTGACACTGCACATCAAAGAAATGTACATCTACAGAAGGAGGACATGAATCAATGAGTTACTTTGGATCTATGCCACATGGTTGATGTGAGCCAAGCTTTTGCCAACATATTCCGAGAGGTGACTTTCGATGACATTAGGAAACCATGTCCTCTTGGGGGAGGGGGTACACTAGATGGCAGTGTTCACTTTTTTGTCACTTACTTGTCACCTACCATGAAAACAAAAGTTGTATTGCTGTTTGAAATGGTGGGTGGAAACAGAACTTTTCTATTTACAGCATATTAAATCTATTTGCGGGGTTTCAAGAAAACATTAAAGATTACACAGTTGTACATGAAATTTATTTCAACCCGTGTCAGACACTTCATATTTTATATTCATAGTGCCAATCATTAGATGTCGGTTGGGGTCTCTCATCAGCTAGATCTTGAACTTTTAGCATAATGAATTTAGCAAGGATGCCTTCGCTTCTCAGTCCATCAGGCCTGCCATCTACAGTACAAGATTAAATTACGTCTGTCTGCATTTAAGCTTAGACGCTGTATTTGGGCAGCATACATGCAACCATTTGCCAAATGTAATATAACAGAATTAAAAACATGGACACCTATGGAAAATGGCTTGGAACCAGCACTTACTCAACCACTCCTGTCAACTTGCTTACTAATGCATTTCTAACAATTTGTGATCAATGTTGTCTTCAGTACAGTTAATCACAAATTATGCAGGCTGCATATCACCTTGAACAAGGGAAGTAGACAAGAAAGACTAAAGGATGGAACAAAGGACAGAAAGATTACAAGTATTACAATAGTTACCAATAACTCTATTCAGATAAAGCACACCTGCATTCTCTTCCTCGTTGTGTCTCCTTGTTCTTGTTTGTGATTCAGCGGCGCTTCACCAATGTACTCAGCTGTACTCTGGCATCTGCGCTTGGCCGTCTCACTACTGAATAGCTGCCTGATTATTCCAAATCTGAGAGAATATTCAAACAAGGCCGATAATGCATTCTTCCATATGATTCTCCAGAGCTTGCACAGCTGTTCGCCAGCTTTCGACGGCATGTTTAGACGAACAGATTTCTGCTCTCAATTAATAGGCCCCATGAAAGTCAGAGGGAAGTTTGACGAATTATACAGTTACAGATTCAGCTTGTCTTAGACTGTATGCATTGTCTGTTTCGCAATGCTGAAATAATTAAGATACAGTATAAACAAATGTTCAGCTTAGACACATACAAGATAAACATACAGTACACGACAAGCCTTTATTACTAATTTGTGCAAATGGAACCTCATGATTTCACTTAAAAAGCCCAGATAATCTGAAGCGAACTGTTCACATACTAAATTATGTATTTACTTATCTAGCAGTTTTCCCCCTAGAAATGTCTAAATCAAATCAAACTGATTACAGCTAGAGCAATTTAGAGACCTTGTCCAACAAATCGTTAAAACTTTATTAAAAAGACTTTTGCAGCTGTATCAGAAAGGAAGACTTACAGAGAACCAACGTCTCTTTGTTCAGCTCAAATTGGCTACAAGGTGATCTGAGAATCCAGTGTCATGTTGTTCATTCCAATGCCTAGTAAAGTTTCAACTGTCAGCCGTATTCTTTCAGTTGGGCTTTTTTTCCACTCTTTCTCTGGAACAAGGGGCAGGTTGTGTGTTCCAGGGCACACCTGTAAGGTGCAGACCCCAGAGAGGCTTACCTCAGTGGGCCCTCCCGCTGTAGTCAATAGGCAATTACTCTCTCAGAAGATAGAGCACTGTCAACTTCAAACAGAGGACATTCTTTAGGCAGATTAGAGCAAAATTATGTTTTATTATTTTGGCCCTCGAGGATGAATTGGACTCTATCTGGTCGCCTTTGTGGTGAAATCCAAGACAGTTTAAATGGTCAAGGTATGTTTGGAGTCTGGGTAATACTCTGGTGTCTTTATGAAAGGGCAACAGAGAGGATCAGATTATAAAGTGAACAGCGAGGGCCTTTCAGTGGGGCAGTGCTATCGTCTCTGTCCCCTTGTCCATGCCTGTAGAGAAGTTAAATTAAACGGCTGTAATAAATGTTTTGGTCTCAGTGATGTGCTGTGGCTGCATATCAAACGAAACACTGAGGAGAAAAAGCACGGTAGAAGATCAGAGAGAGGAACGAATGGAGGTTGGGAGAACTGTGTCAGCGCATTACCAACATTAGAAACTGAGTTGTTTTCACTTAAAGCTCAATTATAATGGTGGCTCCAGAAACAATTATATTGATGAATGCTTTTTGAGTTACTGTAATTAAATTATTCCATTTAATTAACAAATTATATTGAACTTCTCCCCGGAGAACGGCATTAGCCTCATCTGCTGTTTTACAAACAGGAGCAGAACAACGCTGTGTGCTGTGGAAGTGATTACTACAGCCAAATGAAATGGTGTCAGATCAGATAAATAGTGCCCGGAGTTAACCACAGAGTGAGCTTATAACACAGTCAATACTCTGAGGACATCGGGTAAATACAAAGATTAAATTATTAGTTGTCTTTCAAGAATAAGCTTGGAAGTTTTTTTCAAGAGCTACCCTGAGGTGATAAATTATTGATTATAATCCAGAGTGATTATGATGATGTAAACTAGATGAACTCTACTCCAGAATAAATTAATATTCTATGCATATGCATACAGGTGACTGTAGGTAGAGGTGTATGTGTTGGGAGTAGTTAATAACTACAGTACAGTATAGTCTGTTGGGGGCCATAATACCTGAAGAGAATACTGGACACATTAAAAAAAAGTTTAGCTCATTAATATGTTTGATATGTGTTTGAATGGAATAATGTATGTTTGAATACTGTAATGGAAAACAGGAACACTTTAGTGGGAGAACTTAAAATAGTTACTTAGTACTTAGCTACCTCAACTAAAACAGGAAAATACAAAAGAAGCTGAAATAAGTTTTTTTTTTAAAAAGAAGAAAAAAAGTTCTCCATTACTGCTATATGTACTTCCGGTACTAGTTTATTATGAATGAATGGTCTTTATTGTCATTGCTACAGTACAGGTACCAAACAACGAAATTTAGGAGGGGTGGCTCCCCTGGTGTTAGGAAAGAAAAAAAAAACTTTAAAAAAAACACTTTAAAAAAAACACAAGAAGGGAAGGAGCTGGTTTACATAAATAAAGGCTATGTACACTATCCACTATACTATACTGTACAGATAGACGACTAGGGTTGTCATATTGCACATAGTGTTATTGCACATTCATTTAAAGTGTCGCAGTTTGCAGGCTTGAAATGTACATTTGTGCCTCAGCACTACACCTGATTTTTTCAGTCCAGCAGCTGCCATCAATCCGTCCAGACTGTCCAGGGCCATTAGAGAGTAATTACACAGTATATTCCACTAGTAGTTAGTTACTCTGCTGCTTTTGTATTCCTACAGTCTATCTATTTACCAGCGATGGTGGAGTTTGTATCACCTACTTACATGACTGAGGACAGAACAGTCCTCTGATCCAGAACTGCCATAATGCTCAAATTCAGCTTTTCAACAGCTTACCATTGCCACCTGGTGGGTACAGTATGCCAAGCACCTGCTCCAAAAACATGCAAATATCGACCATTACATACATTGTGTTTGTGTTGTTTACATTACGTTGTTGTTTCAAAACATGGTTAAATAGTAGCTCACATTATTACCAATGAGAAAATATATAGGACTGACTGAAAGGCTACATAATGAACAAATACAGTAATCAAATACATTTAGAAAATGTCTTATAAAAACGTATTCAATAGTCATGTGATACTTACATGGCTGTGTATCATACTGTTGTATCAAGAGGTAAGAAACAACACGTTGTAGTAGTAGCGGTGCTAATTGCTCCATCCACACTTGTGGTTTGCCATATTAGTCCATGTGAGAGGGGAGTGGGGTTGTGATGCTGTAAGCACATGCCTAACATTCTCTGTGATCTGCGGTGCAGTTGTTGGACATATTCTAAGGTTTTAATACTGGGGGATATGGAAGAGGGCTCAGCTCACATTCGCCATAGAGGAAGAGCCAGGGCCAAGAATGACAGTTGCTCCCCTTGGTGCTGAGATGCTTAAGGATTTAAATTGCACTTTAAAAGGTCACCCCCTGACAGTCAATCAGTCAATACTTAATGAGACAGTAACCATTCAAGTACATACCTTTACGATTTGTATCTTGTATACCGCACAAATTCTAGCACCAATAGTTTAACTGCTGCTAAAATAAACTGCATTGCAACCCCCTAAACCAATTTCCTAATAGAAAGGTAACGTTGCTGAAAAGTCAACAAAAGTCAACAAACAAAAAAAGCGATAGAGTTTAGTTCAGTTGTGGGGGGGGGGGGGGTAGAAAAGGACCTAAAGAAAGAATGTGGCCCTGATACGTTCCTGTAGCTACTGGGCCATCTTTGGTCTGAGTGGCTGGGACCTGGGCCACATCCACATGCTGGCCAAGGTCTGGTCTTTTAATGGCAAAGATAAAGCTCAGCAGCCCGAGCCCGCCTACTTCTGCCCCGAGGAAAAAAGTTGTACCTGGGCCACATCCGGAGGCCAGTAGAAAACAGACAGGGGCCTGATCTGGGTGGTCATTACTCTTCTGACAGGGTAGTGCTGCCTTGAATTTTCAACCCCATGTAATGGATTGCTACAACTACAACTACTTTCTCAGGACATGTTTTGCATGCTCCACACAGTCAGCTCTTGAGTGACATGCATGCTTTTCAAAATGATACCTTGTTAATGTTCTGCTGGTTCACTTTAAAGGTCTGTGCGCTATGATTGGCCTACCTTGTAATTACTGTAAAGCTTCTAAACTGCATTTGAACAAAAGAGAGAAAAAAACCTTGAAGGAAAGTATGGGTGTGGCGTTTAAGGTCAATGAGTGTATGTGTGTGTGTGTGTGTGTGTGTGTGTGTTTTGCTTTCTATGATTAACTATAACTTCTCCACATCACGTTTTGTCTGATGGGCCAACACATGGGCATACCTGTGTTTCCTGTTTCAACACGTTACACTAATACTACCATGAATATGTGGTAATGCTTCAGTGCACCTGTGTGGAAAGAGAACCTGACATGTCAATTTTGTTGTATTAACCACAAGTGATGTACAAAACCATTGCCTCAAATTGTAGGGTGGGGTTACTGGTTTTGTTTTTTAATGTTGAGCCACATGTTCAGTCTTGGTTTAATCAAACACAGTAAAAGGTTGAGCATAACACAAGCAACCATACAAGTTTCCTCAAGGTCACGTCAACAGACATGAGTTTACAATGAGTCAAGAAAACATAGACTGCGTGGCCGATGAACACCATCCAAATGAATACCAGGCCATATATGTATACAGTAAGTATATCAGTTCCTTCATACAGTACATGATCTGACGGTAAGTATGCCACAAAGTGTTTTTGAATGAAATGCTGAGCTATTTTAATCTAAACATCCCCTCAATGTCTCCCCCTGCCAGCGTCTTTGCAGACTTTGCAGACACTGCTGCTGCCCCTGGAATGTTGGCATAAAGTATGCAGTCCTGACAGACAGCTGCACTGCAGTGGCGTTTTTAGCGTGCCTGATCAGAGACAAAACCAGACCAGCACATACATACGCTCTATGAGACAAGGATGTCACATCAAATTGTGATCAATATGGTATAGTAGGCCTAATATGGTCAAAAATATGAAGTGACCCTTTCAGTGATCAATGACAAAATGACATTACACACATGAGTCATGTGATGACTGGAGAAGCATATTAGCTTATTTGATGGATCAGTGTGCATGCTTACAGTATGTGAGAGACACATAGGAGAATCTCTCTCTTGTTTTCAAACGTCACACCCTCTATTCAGGGACTGTTGACCCCAACGTCTACAGATTTTGCTAGGTAGTAAGTTACCATCCTCTCAATAGGACATGTCATCCAATAACAATGGTTGACTAAATCTTAATTCACATTCAGGAGGAGAAGGCCTACCTTGAGTCAACATTCAAACTGACACATTGGATGCTAGTAATAGCATTTATGACTATGAGTCACTATGTTATTTTAAGAGGTTGTGAATAAGTAACTGAATTAATTAATGGACTCCTTCACTGTCTTGACAAGTTAATCTTCTAAATCACGTTGCTGCATCCACGTTTTTTGCTTATACGCGCCACCCTCGAAACTAAATGTAAAAAGCAAAGCACTCATTACTTGAAGCTCCATATTATTATTCCTACAATTGAGAGCTTAGCTTGTGTATTTTCTATGTTCAGCCCCGCCCTACACAGACAGACGCACTGATATCACGCAGTTGCGTAATTTGACAAACCCAAGCGCAAAACAAGAGAGAGTAAGCCAAGCCATGAGCAGCACTTGACAGCTGTCTCTAGCAATTCGTAATAATCAGACAATTAATACAATTTGCACATCTTTTTTCTCCAAAATATTACACATAACTGGAGACACAACATCAGCGTTTATGGCCACTGACTTGTTAACGAAGAATGTTTGGGTTGCGCCTCCAGGGCAGGACGAGCCGACTCACCGTAAACCCGCACCACCACCAGCCGACGGTCCGAGGGATGATCATGGACAAGTGCTTTACAACATGAGGGGTACAATCAACGGAACTTCTCATTTTCACGACTACAATCTGGTACAGTATTTGTATTTACTTTTGCGAATTGACAGTTCGAGCGGATCGTAGGCAATGGCATCACTGGGCTCGCAGCCATTAACACACCCAGTTTTAGATAAGAAAATAATAGAACGACACAGAGATTATAACAGAGGCAGACGCATCTTATTCATAAATATCCCAAGTTAAGGCCTGTAAGGTTACACTATGAGTAAACATGTATCACACCCACTGAATAAAGGAGACAGGTTGTTTATGATGACTATCTATCTACTGTACGCCCTGGGTTGGTCGTGCCGAACTGACAGCGAGCGCATGGTTTCTGTCTTCGATAGTTAGCCCCCCACTTCAATCTATTCCAAAAAACCCCAAGAGAAAACATGTTCAGAGAGACAGTCGACTGACGATGAAACGTTGCACCCTGTTTCAAAACTTGGGACGGGGGGATGCATACATAGCTCCGGAGAGCAGCTGGATGGTCTAATTTCAGCCATAGATTTCCATAGCTTAGACGGGAGCACTTCAGAAGCGCGGCTGCTAGAGGGGATTTCTTTCATGTAATGTGGCAACCCTCTATATTCGCCTTGGTCAGGCCCGTTATTCCAGTGTAATTCCCCCGAAGTGATGCGCACTAGATCAAGGTGTCTGAACAGTGAACACTGTGTGCAAGGCTACATGTGTGTTTTCGGTATCAGTTGACACATTGAGAACGAAGTAACGTTGCGCAATTCTGGTCGTGTTTTTTTTTTTGCGTTGGTCAGCGTAGTCTTTTTTTGGGACTTGGAATGAATGGTTTTTACGGGAGAAGGGGGAATGTAGCGTAAGGCCATTGGGGAGTACAGTGTACATGATGAATGTTTCACTGCTGCTGACTGCTGGATATGAATGTACTGCTGCAGTCACCTCCTCTCTTCGTTCTCACTCTCTCAAGTGCACTGATAAAGGAAAAAGGACGCGAAAACAGGCCGAATGTGGTCAGTGGTAAGAAATGAAGTTGCTAGCTGTATGCACAACCTGTGAACATGTGTTTACTTAGTGGAAGTTTTGAATTATCCACTTTTCATTAAGATGGAAGAATATTGGATTTATGCAGAGCGGCTTGACCAAATGAATGTGATTTTTGAAGTTGTCTCCATGTCAAAATGTCAGAATACTAAGAATAGTCCTTTTTTCCCCCCCTCAGGGTAATTCAGAGATGGACAAATACCTGTCCCCCCATCCTCAGAGGGTAGCAGACTCCAAGAGGTTGTGTGGGGACAGCCCCTCAGTGATGGAGCCTTCTTTCACTGAGGAGCTGGGTTCCCCTTACAGCGTCAACATGAGCCTCCTCCTCCCTGACGTCACCTACCTGCGCCCTGGCCTCTGCAGGCCCATGAGACCCATCAAGACCGAGCCTCTTTCTCACTCCCTCATCCACCCAAGTTGTCAGGGCAACGGAGGGTCGTCAACAATCACCGAATTTCCGGGCCTCTTCGGCACCTCTGCCGACACAGGAAACAGTAACATGTTCATCAAACAGGAAATGCCCTCTCTGGACTTCCAGGATGTTCCGTTTTTCCAGTTGTTGAACTCTGAACTGGAGCAGCTCGTTCCTGCACACCAGGTTAACTCTGAGCTACACAGTGGGGTCCCCATGATCCCCTCAGAGGTGCCTTTTGGTAACATCCACTTAGCAGCCCCCCAGACTGCTGTCAAACCCATCAGCAGTCCACATAATGGTGGCTACCCGGTGACAACCCAGTTTAGCCATCAGCAGAGACCAGCCTATCTGCCGCCCTCCCCACCCAACTCAGAGCCCGGGAGTCCGGACAGATGCAAAGAGCTGGCGCAGAATCTCTCCCCACCTCCCTCCTATGCAGCCAGCATTGCTTCTAAACTGACTGTCCATACCCACAGCAATGGACTGGGTCAGAGCTCCAGCCTAGGGCTAGTCCAGAGCTCCCCTCTCAGACCGAACCAAAGCTCTGGTCTAGGATCAGTCCAAAGCTCTAGTGTTGGACTAGTCCATAGCTCAGGTCTTGGACCAGCCCAAAGTTCCTGTCTGGTACAAGTCCAGACCCCTGGTGTTGACCCAGTGTCCCCTGGGTTGGCCCAGTCTGTTCCGTTGAGGTTTAACCGCAGGAATAACCCTGACCTGGAGAGGAGGAGGATACATCACTGCGATGTCCCAGGTGAGGAGACATTGTAGGGAACATACTGTACAGACTTACATTGATTTTCTGTACATACATATACAGTGTGTGTCTGGATAGGCACCCAGTGGGGGAGGCTATGGTTTGCAGTTAAGACTGCAGTTAAAGACTCGAATCATTAGATGGTTACATTATTAATGGTAATTACCAAGCAAATAAAGTCAAATCTCTTTTGATTTAAAGGCCCAGCTTCCTGGTTTTTCTTTAAAAACTATTTTTTAAAAACTCAAAGAATGGATGCACAGAGTGGTGACTTTTGTCATTCACAGAGGTATTTTGGAAAGTAACACCAGATATCTAGCAATTCTTATTCAAATGTGGTGAAAGGTTGTGTGACTCAGTCGCAAAAAAGCTGGGGTTCGGAGGGTTATATTTGACTCTGAGTGCTAACTTGACAAACAGGCTAGCCGGGTCACACTTCGAAGCTCTGTAGCTGTATGAAATGTCATACTGTACGTCACAGCACGTGGGACATCATTTTAGGAGGAGCTAAGGAAATAGAATGTATTACCCAAAATACATATACCGTACTTTGACCTAAATGTCAATTTTCTGACTTGAATTGTTGTGCAATAACATTGTGCAGCACCAGGATGTCACATATCAGCAGACAAATCTAAATGACTAACGTTTTATTTTTCTCATTGAAGACTTTAAAGACCAATGACAGTTATGTAATGATGCATTTTGTTCTATTCTTTTCCATCAGGATGTAAGAAGGTATACACCAAGTCCTCCCATTTAAAAGCCCATTTAAGGACCCACACGGGTAAGTTTTGCTGTGAACATCATTAAAGTCCTGTTATGGGGGCCCGTCTCTTATTTTGGGGGGGGAGTATGTTATGTTGCCAGGCAGAAGAATGCTCTTGGCATGCAGATGCATTCAATATGCTGACAGAGACCTGGCCCATGTTCTGTGCCCTGCTCTCAAAAGCAAAAGCTGTGTTCTAAAACTGGGAAACAAATTAATCAGAGGTCAGACTATATATGTGTGGACTATAGATGATAATATCTGGATTTCAATATGATTTAAAAGATTTAGATTTTAACATAATGGAAAAATATAGCATGACTGAATATATCAACACTTATTTCATAATAGAAGTGTATTCAATTGCTGACCTTTGTAAAGCGATACTAATGTAGAGATTAGGTAGTACTACGTTTCTGAAGGAACAGGATCAACCCTATTTCTTCCATAGTATAACCTTGTGTTGTTTGCCTTGTTTACAGGAGAGAAGCCGTACCAATGTTCCTGGGAGGGGTGCGAGTGGCGCTTTGCTCGTTCTGACGAGCTGACTCGCCACTTCAGGAAACACACAGGGGCCAAGCCGTTTCAGTGTGGCGTGTGTAACCGCTGCTTCTCCCGCTCCGACCACCTGGCCCTACACATGAAGCGGCACCAGAGCTAGAGCTGACCCCTGCCAAATGTATTCTATTTTTATTTTATCTTTATTTATCCATGTTAGTCTCATTGAAATATTTTTTCAAAATAAAATTGGCTACGCCACATTTTGTCAGAACACTATTTTGCTGACAATTTTCCAAGGATTAAGACTTCTAATACGAATTACCCTAAAAGGTGCTGGCACACAAAATAAAGTTTATTTTATTGTAAAAAAAAAAAAAAGAATTAAAAGACAAAAAGACAAAAAAAGCCAAGATACAAACCATGAAATAGTGGGCCACCAACAAAAGCATAAACATTGGAGCATGACTTTTTGTAGTGCTCAATGAATGATATACTGTACCATGAAAGCAACATCACAACATGATTTGAAGCTATACGTCATTTTGTTTACAGGTTCTACAACAACAAACAAGTCATTTAAACAATGGAGTTACAGGTCCTAATAGGTGTTATGACCAGGTAAGACAGTTGTACAAATTACAAAAAAATATTATTAAGTGGTATTCATAAAACTTAAGGTGCCTGTTTTATGATTTAAAATGACTGGACATGTTGTGGCTTTAAAGGTGCAATCTGTAATTGAAACAACAACAAAGCAGGTTCCCCACAACTTTTTTGCAGCTTAGGGATTTGGCTGGAGAACCACTCTCAATGTCATAGACTAGGGCTATGGATGCAAGGACTGACCAGCCATGACATCAACATGATAGTTTTGACCATGTATTGAAGCTATACAGTGTTTGTTTACAATTGCATTGTTTACAAACAATGGAGTAACGCAAGCTTATATTTTGGGTTCTGATGGGGTAAGACAGACAGTTGAACTAAGTTCACAAGGCAATTAGTTAAGTTATATTCTTCAATGGCTATACATCATTAATTTAAAAGTCCAAAAATTGCTGTAACAATTGAATAAGAGCACAAAGAGATGTTTCAAATCTTGAGTCAGTTATAAGGATCAAACTAGCCATTTCTGGAATGACTCCAAGGTTTTTCAGTATCACTCTGCCTATTCTACTGTGTCTCAGCACTGAAGACACACTTTCTGTCTTTGATATGATACTGTCTACGTTATGTGTATGATACTAAACTGTAACTACAGAAAGACTACTGTTAAATACTCTAATGTCATACTGTATACAAAGGCAACATTTAATATTCTGTTTTTGTTTTCATTTTTGTTGTTTTTAAAAGATAATATATTACACATTATCAGTACTCATTTTCTAAGTGCCTTTTAGTGTTTTCTTTTTAAGATAGAGTTGCCTATGGCAGCATCAGCTGGTATACTGTAGAAAATGTATTGGTTGCTGCCTTTTACTGGTTTTAAGACATGTAAAATAATTACTTTGTGTTGTAAAAAAATGCTTTTAAGTTATGACCAAGTGTAATTCGATTAAACAAATTGAATAATAAGAGTTATCATTTCAGGTTACTAAACTTTGTTGAAATGTACATATTTTGTATCCCCTGTATAGCTGACTTTATTACTGTATACTAGGATTTGTTGATTACTCTTCTTTAATCTGTAAAGAAAATATTAACATGACAAAGATGTTTGGCAACACTTTACAATTATTCTTATTACTATGCAACTGCGTTGGTACGTACAGTGTAACAAGAGATGTAAGGACAAATTGTTACACTGTACACTGTGCTAAGTGATAGGAATACTGATTATAGTACACAGTGTAACAATACTGATTATAGTACACAGTGTAACAATACTGATTACAGTAGACAGTGTAACAATCAGTCATTGATATTCTTGTTACAATGTAGTAACAGTGATAACTTTACAGTAATAACAACTCCTGAATGTAAAGTTTTACTCATGTTTGTGTGTAGCGCTTCAGACATGTTTGGTGTTAAGAATTTTGAGACGCCAAGCTGTAGGCTAAAGGGTCCATCTGTGCCAAGACAGCTGCTTGAAGAGCAGAGCAAAATGTCAAATAAACATTGCGTGTTTACAATGTTTTAGAATGGTAGAACCTTTTTTTTATTTTCTTTTAGGGAGTACTTGTTAATTATATTCAGGAATGTGTGGATTTAGAAAGTCTTCACCGTGACAATACAACAAAAGGTTTTCTGAGCCTTCCACCCACGGTATTGACACTGCTCTGTGAGAAAAGCGTAGCGATTCATGCTAATCTTTCAGAGTGAATGCTCTTTCAAGTCAGTGACAGCGACAGCATTTTTCTTTTATGATCTTTGTGGTTTCATGGGAACATAACCTATTGTATATTAAATACCATGTGTCATTTTCTTTTGGAGCAATGCCAACAATAACATGTACAGTGTTACTGTACAGAAATAAGTATTCAACACAACAATCTTTTAATTTAACATATTTCTATTGCAGCTATTCACATGAAATTTAGACCAGACATTGGTATTAACTCAATAAAACTACACAGCTAAATAAATTGTAACACTTTTTTGGGGCCCATTCTTAAATCTTGAAGGTTCCGGGGGGTCCGCTGGTGAATCTTGATCTTTAGTTCCTTCCACAAATGTTCTATTGGATTTAAGTCTGGCGATTGACAAGGCCAGTCCAACACATTAATTTCCTTCCTCTTGGTCCAATTGAGAGTCTCCTTTGCAGTATGTTTTGGATCGTTGACCTGCAGGAAGATCCACCAGCATCTCATCCTCATCATCCTGATGGATGGCAACAGATTCTTCTCAAGAATTTCCCGGTACATGGCTCCATTTATCTTTCCTTCGACCATTTGGATTCCATTCCAAGTACCATGTGAAGACAAAACAGCACCATTTCTCCTCCAAACATGGCACGTTGTATTGTTGCAGAAAAATTCAGACTTTTGTCTCATCTGACCAAACTACATTCTCCCAGGAATCTACAGTCTTCTCCAAATGTTCTGTAGCAAACTTCAAACGGGCTTCAACATGCCTTTTCTTCAGTAATAGAGTCTTCTGGGATGATTGCGAATGGAGATCGTGGCGGTGGAGTGCATTGCCTATTGTTTTCTTTTTTCTTTGTGACAACTGTATCCGCTGCTCAGGTCTTTAAGGAGCTCTGCTCGAGTGGTCCTTGGCTCTTGGGCTACTCTTATGGCTAACTTTCTCACTGCCCGGTCAGAAATCTTGTGAGGAGCTCCTGTGCATGGCCGGTTGATGGTCAAGTGATGTTCCTTCCACTTGAGGATAATGGCCCCAATAGGCCCCTGATAGGAACATTTAGGAGTTGAGAAATCTGTCGGTAATCAGTGCCATTACTATGCTGCTCAACAATCTTGTTGCGAAGGTCTTGGGAGAGCTCTTTGTCTCGACCCATCATGAGATGTTTCTCGCAGGAAAGCTTGGTGACAAATGATTTGTTTATTTGCATTCAGAAATCAAAGAGTGGAAGTACTTTCTCACCAACACGCAACAGCATTAACCCAGCTGATTCCAATTAGCACAGGTAGGAGAACTCATTAGTGGCATAAGCTGGTTTAGTGCTTTTTCTTACTGTGTACAATACTTTTTTCCTCTGTCATTCCACTTTCTTGCATAATAGCTTTTTTTATGGATTGGATTGCTAAAATGTCTTTAGCAGTGTAGTGTTATTGAGCTAATACCAATGTCTGGCATACATTTCATGTGAATAGCTGCAATGGAAATATGTTGTATTAAAACATTGTTGTGTCAAATACTTATTTCTCCCACTCTATGTAGCTGTGAATTTCATACCCCACAGATTGTTACACCCTCACAAACACCTTCTGTACCTGGTGATCAAATGTCCATTAGAAGTACTGCTCATTTTGCTCGTTTAACCTCCACTCAATTTTTATAAATAATTACAAATTATACTGTTTCCTAAATGGTGTTCTGTTGTTGAATTTTGTCTATAAACATTGTTATTATTACATCTGTGAATCTCAAGAACACACCCAAAGTCTCAGTTAGGTCTCAGCACTAAAAAGCGTTTTGCACAACTGGCTGTCAAGTTCTGTGTTATGACGATACTCTTGTCAATAGACAAATGTGGTGCATTGCTAATGTTCCAACAAAAGTCAGCGGGCCTGATTTATACTGTTTTGATTGCCCTGGAAAAGTGTCATCAGAGTGAATGTGATGGTGAGTCATACAGGATGAGGTGGCAGGGGGGTGCCAAGACGCGCCTGCTGTACTAACCATGGGAGGTGTCTCGGCACGCTACTGGGGAAAGGGGAAAGACACTTACTGTATAGTTGATGTTATCATGAAAACCACTGTTGTTTAGTACTACAATCCAGAATAGATACACTTACAATATGCTTACAAAAAAATGAAAGACATTAACTTACATCATTACTGCATATATTTACTGTATATTTGCAGAACATTCAATCCAAAGCAACATGTGGCTTGTGAGAATTGAACCAGGGGAGGCTGGTGGAGGTGGAAATCTGAGGACGGGCTCATTGTAATGCATGGAATTGTATGAGGAAGGTTATCAAACATGTGTTGATACCATTCCTTATTCCATTTCATGAATTACAATGAGCCCGTCCTCAGATTTCCACCTCCAACAGCTTCCTTATTCCATTCCATGAATTACAATGACCTCGTTGTGAAATGTCGACATCCACCAGCCTCCACTGAATTGAACCCATGGCCTTGTTAATGCCATACATGTCCAACCAATTGAGTCTCCTAGTCAACTCCAGTACTAGGAAGTGTGGTGTACAGTACTGGGAGATTACAGTGCTACTTTAAAATAAAAGTAGCTATCCTCTGTATTATGTTTCCCTTATTGTGGTCTTTACTGGCATTATGCATCAGGCATCTTACTCATGACAAATCCATGTAGTAGCACACCCTCACTGTAACATCTTAATGGTAGTGTTCATAATGGCCAACAACAAAGCCGATCATACGGAGGGATGGTGGAGGCACACCAAAGATCAGGGCTCACATCTGAATTCCAGGACATACTGTATTACGTTCTCAGTAACTCTGATAGCTGTGCACAACTGTGTATAGCTATCATTTGGAATGACTGTCCTAATACTAAGCTTAGGTTTCTGAATGCCAGTGAATGTGAGCACAGCACTCAAATGTCTAAGTGTAACCAAAACCACATTCCAGCCACAACACAGTCAGCCACTCAATCTAAACGAGTCTGATTAGACAGTGTTACATACAAAATGCAACTTTATTAACCTTCATGCCTCCATTCATATTAATATACATGTATATGTTTGAACTCGGTTTCATTTCACAGCTCCATCCATATGAAAAATACAGAGAAAAAAGCAAAAGCACTGACAGAATATTTAGACATTTTTTGAGAACAGAAAGAAAGAAAGGAAGGAAAAGAAGAAATACTTGTTCCAAGAGTGGGACAATAAACTTTTCTGAATCTGAATCTTGTTCTTTCGACATGTGAAAAACATTGGGACACCAAATCCTCCTGAATTCCATGAGCAGAACCTCCCTTTGAAGCATTGCTGGGCAATATCACAATTTTACGGTAAGAACAAAAAGCTCTGAATATATTTACAATACACTCACTATACATAAATACAGGAACAACAATTACTGTACGTAATAATAGCAGTAAACTTGAAACAAAGGCATTGGCTTCACTACTTACATTTTCGAAAGCAGAGAAAAAAGAAACAGATTTGATACAGAAATGAAAGAAATATTGAACTGATACAGAATTGTAAATTCAGAATTCAATCACATGGGAGTCTAAGGTTAGTATCCCAGCCATAGCACATTCAATAGAGGTTTCCCTGTGGACTTTTGTGAACAATAAAACACTGTAAATGCTGGTCAACCAAGTGGCTCTCACTACCTTCCGTGCTTTCTGGTACTGCAATAGGGTGTGGAATATTTCTAATAGTCATACATGGCCAGTATTGGAGAGTGAAATCCCCAAATGAACAACATAATTTAGTTGTTTTTATTGTAAATACATACACACAAATGATATGCCGCTTTTACGGGGATACATAAAGAATGTAGTATGTTGGTTTTTAAGGAGAATGTGTAAAAACGGGTAAGGCTCAATGCATTCATAAGAAACAGACAAATTTGAGGTGGGATTTTGCATAATGGTTTGGAGTTTCTGTGCTTTCTCTAAGTTTTCTTGTGTAAATCAATTTGAACATATATACCGTTGAATTTGTGTAAGCTTTTGTTTGTGAAATAGTTGATTTTCAGAGATAGATTGTGATATGAGGCACTATTAATTATTGCATAACTTTGACCCTGGTTACCGTTACAAAATTATGCCATCAAAAAGTGTAAATAATGCCTAAATGGGTGGTAAAGCATGTACACAATACACATTGGTGTACAGTACCTTTCTGAAATACTGGTCAGAATCATTACTGCAAACTTCCAAGGAAATTGAAGAACAACATGTTTTTGGATTAAGGCATGCAAATGTGAATCAACACCTATCAACAAAGTGAATACAGTCGCTCTAAATACTGTTTCAAGAAGTTCAATATGAATCTGTACTTGTAATCATGAACTTCTTTAAGCCAAAGTGGCCAAAAATATCTGGGTTTGATTCACATCTAAAATGAATGATCTGATATTAAAGTGAGTTTTGGTGTATTTGTATTGACACAGAATCTGCCTCATGAAAGAAGACCTTAAAATCAGGAACTTGGTGAACCAAAATGCAAAAATAGAGATTTTAATTCTTACATCACATTTGATCATTTGTGCAAGCACCTAAGATAAGAAAAAGTTTTAGCATCATCAATTCCCCCAATTGTATTGTATATCAAATGAGATAAATTAAAGTTCATGAAAAAGATTTTACATGTATAAATGTATTTCTTTGTATCTATTAATCAAAAGCCCTATTTTTTCAAATATATGTACAGTCTGTAGAACTGAAATATACGTTTTATTTCCACTATCACATATATTACAACATTTTGAAAGACCATTTTTACAGAACAAAAGTTATATGCAAAGATGAAGTGCCCCTCAATTTGTAAAATGTTTTTAAGTACAGTATATGAATAGTAAAATATGTTGATGATTATTGTGTATAAATGGACTTAACATTTGAAATTAATATTTTGTTTAAATCATACTTCATAACAAACAAGGTGCTGATGATATGCTGAAGCCAAAAAGGCAATACAACTGGAAATATTCACATACGGTACACACAAACAACAAACATAACAACATAATGACATAAATCATAATACTTCAGAACACCAAAAGGGAGAAGGACAAATTGGGAATACCAATGTTTTTATTCCTCTACTAAATTAATCTGTGCTACTGTAAGGTACGGACGTTGTTTTACCCACCACTGTGTGTGTGTGTGTGTGTGTGTGTGTGTGTGTGTTTCCTTGGCATACGATCAAGGAGACTGAACGATAACAGCATTTACTGGCCTTGTCAGCAGTAGTCCTGAACGTGTATTGAAGATGGGGTTACAGCATCATAATATCTCCTCTCTGAGTGTAGAATGTGAGTTATATTGCATTATAGAAATACTTTTAGACACATTATGTCATCACAAATGTCAGATTTAGAATGATAGATGTGCGGAGGTGAATGTCACAGTCTGTTGTGACTAAAATCAGATACATCTGCTGTGATAAGTCAACTTAATCCTATTGCTCTCTTATCCTAGATGTGGTTTAGTGTTTCTGTCCATAGATGTACATTATCTGGATGGCTAGATAAACTTTTTCCAATTGTTCATTTTGCAGTTGATGTCAAAGTGTCCAACATTAAGGTTTGCTGTCATGACTGTACGTAAATGAAATATTCAAACACCTCTGGAGCACCAAGACAGGGGAGTCTCATGTATTCAAAAGCATCTCCTTTATGACCCGTGTACGACGATGTAAATGTGTATTTTGAAATAACCTCCATATAACTATTGTGATATACTGTACAGTATGTGAGATGGATCATTTACTATCGAAGTGCGGGCTTGTTACGCTGTGTGAGGCCAGATCTGAATCCTTCTCATCGTGATATGAGTAAGTATAACAAGTGTGCAAAAAGACACCGCCTCCTCAAACGCACACTCATTCAGAAGGGCAGACGGGGGGGTGGTGTTGTCTCTGTGTGTACTAAAGCAACGGGGGTACTGTCCATTTTGGCAAACCTGTGGATCGCACCCTGCAAACAGCAGCACTAATACACTTTAAAACTGCTCTTTCTCTTCTATCACCTTCATTATTTGATGAAGTTTTCAGTACAGTTTACAGGGAGGGGGTAGTCGTATGAAGTGAGCTCTTGAACCTTGTGCGGTAGCTACAAATCCAGTATAAATATAGACGAATCTGTAGAATAAAAAGAAAGAAAGTGGCACTGGTAGAAATCTGTCCATGGTTTTATAGGCCTTCTTCGGGATATGACATCAGCAAGTAGAACAAGGGGACAAACACCCTCTCTCTCTTCGCGGCCCTGTTGTGAGTGTATTGCTCTCCTATTGTACTAGAGGAATCAACTAAGTGTCTGGTTGACTAGGTTAGCCCGCTGAGCTAAAGCCAAGACATGTTGGCTCTGTACTAGCAAATTCAAGATAACAACAACTAATCCTTTTCACTGTCGAGACCAAGAACGTGAAATAGAATCCTTGAACAGGAATTGATGGAATCATCATATAAGCTGTGAATCTGTAAGGTGCTTCAAAGTGTTTTTTTTTCTTCACATACCAGATATGTTCATTTGATTGTATTAAAGTTCACAATGTTGTACATTGTGGTTGATCTTTCTTCGTTAAATGTATCAAAGCAAGCATACACAGCAAGATATAATAAACATAAACCAATAAAAGTCGCCATATTGAAACTATATTTACCCAATGAGATTGCACTTTACTGATTGCTAATCACAGCACAAAATGCACCAATAAAGAGTATTGAAAGTAAAGTAAGTTTAAAAGAGGCTCAAGATGAAGGATTGCAGACTGAGGGTGGATCATAAAGGACTATCTCAGCTGGTGTGCAACAAAATCCAGCGAATATGATAAAAACAAATATCAAAACAAACACGTACTAGGCCTATATATCGTAATATGCTGTGGATGTGTTTAAGAGGTGAGGTTGCTGATGCTCTATTCTGGTTGTGGGTAAACGGTTTAATCTCATTTGCTGGTTTGCTGACCTTGAGTTGGGTGAAATTCCAATTTTCGCCTCTGTATCACTGACCCATTGAGGTGTTTCAACTTCAAGCACAGTTTCCATGGGAGCTATCCGTGATGGGATGGCGCCCTCTGCTGGTGGTATTTCTGAAGCACAGAGAGGCAGAGAGCTGAGAGTGGAGGAACTGGGCCACAATACTGTCCATGGACGAAACTGGGCTTATGTCTGTTTCCACTGTCCAATCCTGGCCCAGGTCTGGCCTGGTTCATAAACACCCAGACAGCCATTCCATTCCATCCTTAGAGGTCTTTCACATTATAAACGCGAGAAAAGCAGCCATTTGAACAATAACCGAAACAAAGATGTCAAAAGTCGATTGTTGCAATTGCGGTTATGTCCAATTGAAGAGCACAACTCCTTTTTTTTTCAAAAACCTAAGTGAAACATTTAAGAACAGTGCTGGAAAAGACAGGTTTCCATAAAACTCCAAACGACAACAACAACCAACAAGCTCCTGGTCTGCTCCTCTTCAGTCAGCGAGGACGCAGGACCAACCCTGTTTTTGCTCTGGGGACATTTCACTCCTCCCTCACAGCGACAGGGACAGACGACAGTGGGTGTCCAGACCAGCTGAACCACATTCAGAGAGAGACCCCGCTCTCCCAGCTGTATATCTGTGTGTGTGTGTGTGTGTGTGTGTGCGTATGTGTGTGCACGTGTGTGAACGTGTGCGTGTGTGTACGTGTGTGCGTGTGTGTGTGTGCGCGTGTGTGTGTGTCTGCCCCATCTCTGTGTGTGAGGGCTTCTCCCTCCATCCGGCTCACACCAACATGTGTCTCCGTCGGTGGAGGGCCAGGTGGTCCGAGCGGGAGAAGCTGCGGTCGCAGTCTGCACACTTGAAGGGCTTAACGCCTGTGTGTTTCCGGTAGTGCCGCGTCAGCTCGTCAGAGCGGGCGAACTTCCATGTGCAGCCATCCCAGGTGCATTTGTATGGCTTCTCCCCTGGAAAGGTAAACACACACACACACACACACACACACACACACACACACACACACACACATTTAGTCAACAAAATGCAGGTGCTTGAACAGGTGTATGGGTGTAAAACACGCACGCACGCACGCACGCACGCACACACACACACACACACACACACACACACACACACACACACACACACACACACACACACACACACACACACACACACACACACACACACACACACACACACACACACACACACACACACACACACACACACACACACACACACACACACACACACACACACATACATACACACACACACACACACACACACACACACACACACACACACACACACACACACACACACACACTGACCTGTGTGCGTCCTCCGGTGTGCTTTTAGATGGGAGCTCTTTGTGTAGACCTTATTGCAGCCCTCGAAGTCACACCTGTGGATGCGTCTCTTCTTGGAGTCCGGGGACTCCGACCTCCGGGGGCGCCGTATGCTCTCAATACTGAACGGTGACATGGAACTGCAACAGGAGGGGAGGGGGACGAGAGATTGAAGTATTACATAAACATCCAGTATTAAACATTGCTTATTCAATAGCAGAAATGAGCCTACATGATTCACATGTGAATTTGGGGTTGAGACCTACAGTGTTCTGCCAGAGGGATCTACACTGTGAACATCTTGACTCTTTTAAGCTATGAAGCCTACTAAGTTATTACCTGGCATGTCAGTGTACACTCTCCCCGAGAAGACCCAGTGCTAAATGTATGGTATTGTAGGCTGTTGTGTGTATCTAAGGTTAAACAGTACTTGCAAACAGTGGCGGCTCAGGCTGTTTGAAGGGCAGGGGCGAAAAGAAAAAAAGGGCACATACTGCACAACATGGGACCCCATCAGTGAGCAAAAAGCTATGATGCGTCATGTATGGTGAAATAGTCCTCATCCTTGATTAATATTAACATTATGTAGTCTAGGCCAGGGGCGGATTTAGGATTGTAGGAGATCCGGGGCTTAGCCCAGATGGGTAATGAAACGCGTGCGCAGCGCACTGGACACCACAAACTTCAACTTACCACCACCTTATAGCGGACAAAAGGCACTGGAGAACACTTATACCAGGGCTCGACATTAAGGCTTTTTATATAAATGATACATCTTTATCAAATCAATAATAGTCAAATTAGTTATTTGCACTAACATACACTCACCAGCCACTTGCACCGGTACACCTTGCTATTACCGGGTTGGACCCCCTCTTTTGCCTTCAGAACTGCCTTAATTCTTTGTGGCATAGATTCAACAAGGTGCTGGAAACATTCCTCTGAGATTTTGGTCCATATTGACATTCTAGCATCACACAATTGCTGCAGATTTGTGCCAAGAAAATATCCGCCACACCATTACACCACCACCACCATGTTCGCCCAGAGAACTGAGAATATTTTTGTCTTTTTCTGACCATTCTCTGTAAATACTAGAGATGGCTGTGCGAGAAAATCCCAGTAGATCACGCAATGTTTTCAACTATGGGGGCACATGGTCAAGTTTAGACCATTGGAGGGGCACTAATAGGGCACGTCCTCTCGTTTTTGCTACTCAAAAGGGCACTTAAGCGCGACGTTTTTCAACCGTGGGGGCACCCCCCCCCCCCTGAGTCCGCCAGTGCTTGCAAATAACCTAAGTTTACATTTGTTGACACTGAATGAATGAATGGTCTTTATTGTCATTGATATAGTACAGGTACCATACAACGAAATTTGGGAGGGGGGGCTCCCCTGGTGCTAGGAAAAAAAACTAAAAACAAGAAGGGAAAAGAGCTGGTTTACATAAATAAAGGCTATGTACACTATCCACTATACTATACTATACAAATAAAACACTGTGCTGTACTCTATGCTATGCTATAAATATCCTAACATTTCCTATCTCTGAACCTTATGTACCCGAGGGTTGTCATATTGCACATAGTGTTATTGCACATTCATTTAATGTGTCGCAGTTTGCAGGTTTGAAATGTTCACAGTTGTGTTTCAGTATTGCACTTGATTACAATCTAGTAGCTGCCATCAAATTGTCTAGATTGTCCAGGGCCTAGAACCTAGGTCTTTGCTGTGTTCAGGGCCTGAATGGCCCTGGGGTAGAAGCTGAGCTTCAGTCTATTTGTCCTTGCGGACATGGTCCTGAACCGCCTGCCCGAGGGCAGCCGAACAAAGTGTTCGTTCCCAGGGTGGGATGGGTCTCTGGAGATCTTGGAGGCCTTCCTGAGGCAGCGTGTGTTGTACAGCTCTTCCAGAGAGGGGAGGGGGGCGCCGGTGATCTTCTGGGCCGATCTCACGACTCTCTGTAGCGCTTTCCTCTCTGCGGCTGTGCAGCTGGAGAACCACACGCAGATGCAGTAGGTGAGGATGCTCTCCACTGTGCAGCGGTAGAAGGTCACAAGCAGCTCCTGTCTGAGGTGGTATTTCCTGAGGACTCTCAGGAAGTAGAGCCGCTGTTGTGCCTTCTTGATGATGGCTGCTGTGTTGGTCTTCCAGGACAGGTCATCCTGTATGTGCACCCCCAGGAATCGGAGGGTTGAGACTCTCTCCACGCTCCCTCCATCGACGAGCAGGGGCTGGACCTCAGATTTTTTCCTCCTGAAGTCCACGATGATTTCCTGGGTCTTTGACTGGTTCAGCAGCAGGTTGTTAACCTTGCACAGCTTGCCCAGCTGCTCCACCTCATCCCTGTACGCTGCCTCGTCCCCCCCCCCGAGATGCAGCCCACCACGGTGGTGTCGTCTGCAAACTTTACGATGGAGTTGCTGGGGTGGACGGGGGTGAAGTCGTAGGTGTAGAGGTTGTAGAGGATGGGGCTTAGCACGCAGCCCTGGGGGGACCCAGTGCTGGGTCTGAGGGCTGTGGAGGTGTGGGAGCCCACCCGCACCCTCTGGGGGCGGTCAGACAGGAAGTCCTTGATCCATGCACAGATAGAGTGTGATAGTCCCAGGTCTAGTAGTTTGGTCACTAGCCTGTCTGGAAGGATGGTGTTGAAGGCAGAGCTGAAGTCCACAAAGAGCAGTCTCGCGTAGCTGTTCCCCCTCTCCAGGTGGGATAAAGTGGAGTGGAGAGTCGTCGCGATGGCGTCCTCTGTGGACCTGTGGGCTCTGTAGGCGAACTGGTATGGATCCAGGTTGGGCGGGAGGCGTGTGACTATGTGGGCCCGGACCAGTTTCTCGAAGCACTTCATGATGATTGGTGTGAGTGCCACCGGGCGGTAGTCGTTTAGGCAGCTCACCGTGCTTTTCTTCGGGACTGGGATGATAGTTGAGGTTTTCAGGCAGGGTGGGATGGTGGTGTGTGCATGCCATTGCTTCAAGGCTTTATGAGTGTTGCAAGACACACAACTGTTGAAGAGACTAAACGTCTCCCAATTAAACGGACTACAAATAGTAATAGAAAATACAGGATTCAGGATGAGATTTCTTGTGAGAACATGTTATAACATCTTGATCAGCGATGAAAAAAATAAATGTTGCATTAGCCACTAGATGGCGCAAGAGCACCGTGGTAAGCACACAACTACCAGGAAACGGATGAGGTAAGTCTGTTTGGTTTTTTCTTCATCATTCTTCTCATGCGTTCATCAATCACCGGAACTAAGTGTCATATTTCTCCTTGTAGTACAATAAACCTAATGACTGTTCAGTTGTTTATATCATCAATAATATTTGGCATGACATTTCCTTGCCAATAAGTAGCCAATGCCACAGCACACTATAGATCACAGTTTACAGCTGCCAGCTTCTCTATGCATATGTAGTTGGGAAATGCAGTATTGACATGTGCCATTGCAGTGAGTGTTTGCAGTGTGAGTTATCAGTGGTGGCAGATCCGCTTGGCACTCAGTCCAAACAGATGTGCGTCACTGGCTCTACTAATACAATACTGATGCCCTGTCACACACACACACACACACACACACACACACACACACACACACACACACACACACAATACAACAAGGATAGAATATCATCACCCACGCGCACTGCTTCCACCCCAAGTCAACGTGCGGACATGTGTGCTTGAGGGGCTGGACTAGGGATGTTGGGGGGAGGGGAGGAAGGGAGGAGGGGAGGGGAGGGAGGGAGGAGGGGAGGGTAGAGAAAGGGTGAGGTAGGATTGGTCCCTGTCTCACTACATTAATGATTGTCAACCTGCATGTCCTCAGTGTTCTTTTCTCCCTACAGCCTCAAGAAACCTATGCCCCCATCAACCCCTGGTACACACACACACACACGCACGCACACACACACACATGCACACATGCACACACACACACACACACACACACACACACACGCACACAGACACGCATACACACACACACACACACACACACACACACACACGCACACAGACACGCATACACACACACACACACACACACACACACACACACTGCGCCTCTTCTAGTCATGCCCTTAGTTCTTTGGTTGTTAGGTTGGAGGGGGAGTTTAGGAGAAGGAG
>NC_137677.1:49573623-49591123 GCF_963989245.1 Nansenia antarctica
ACAGATAGGAAGACTGCCTATTGGTAAGCAGACAATGATACAACCCTCCGCAGTCACCTTGTGATAAAGTGACATCATTCAAAAAGAGAATTTGAGATGCCATTGGTGGACACATGGATACTGTAGTCCACTGTTGTCACTCTTGGAGCTTTAATAGCTGCTGTAGTAATATGAAATTCTAATGTGCTAAAGAAATGGACGCTAAATGAAACAATTCAAAATAAATAGTGTCATTTCCTTTTCTCTCTCTTTTTTACAATCCAATCATTGTCAAATTTAGAGTCATTTCACACTAAGCTGATTTCCTTCCGAATTGATTCACGTAAGAGCAGTTCGTTACACATGGGAACATGAAGCAAGGTAAGTAAGTAAGTAAGTAAGTAAGTACGTGAACCCTTGTCTCACCTTTGCCGTAGCCCTTGCTCTCGTCCAGCAGAGGTAGCATGATGGTGTTGTTGATGCTGGAGGGGGAGCGGATGGCCGTGGTGTACATGAGGGGCAGCGACTGCACCACCACGGGGATACGATGGACATGACTGCTCAGCTTCCCTCCACCCCCCAGGCTCAGGGGGCTCGACAGAGGCGGCGGCGCAGAATGCAAGATGTGCAAATACTGCTGACCTCTGACCCCGGCGCCAGGGGCGACCAGGGGGCCGGGCGTGAGCACGGACGAGGCCGAGGTGATGACGGACGGAGAGTTTGAGGAGGATGACGATGAGGAAGATAGAGAGGACGGAGAGAAGGCCGAGGTGAGAGGGGACGGAGAGGCGATGAAGGAGGTGATGGAGGGGGGTGAGGGGCGGGGTTTGTTGATCGACAGGTCGACTGGCTCGGTCTGCGTCTGGAAGTGGTGGTCGTGGGAGAGCAGGTCCTCCGGAGGTTCAGGCTTGACTTTGCTCAGCAGGAGGGGAACGCCGTCCATCGCTGGGTAGCGGTGCACTTTGGGGGACTGAGAGGGGAGGAGAAAAGACACATGAGACAAACTATCCACGTTACAGGCCTCGGTATGAATACCCTTGAAATGCCGCCCTTCTCCCTGCCCACCTTGGAGACAGCATAGATCTGAGAGGGTTGTAACAGAGAGGAAACATTGCTTTCACTTATCCTTTCATATAAGGAATAGAGAGTGCCCCAAGCAAAGAAGGAAGGAAGAATAAAGGTTATCAATATTCATGCGAGAAGCTACTATAATGTCTACTCGCCGCAAAACACGTTTACCTTTGGGGCAGAAGATAGGCCTATCTGTTCTCATTCTACAGTAGGTTAATTAATCTATCACATCCAAAAATGGATGTCATATCATTGCTGCAGCACCTGTGAAGACTATTAGATTATGTAGGCTATAGTGAAATAATACAGCTGTCAGGCAATACGTATAGATTCCCATTGAGCAAGGCTCAACGGTAAGCATGGTATTGTACGATAGAGCTATGATGCAGTGACAGTGAAGTTTAATGTATGCAATGACATTTACTAGAGGGTAAAGTATGGGAACATAGTAATTTCCTCTTGCTCATCGAAGCATTGAACTCCTACTGGGATAAGTCTCCCTGCCTCGAGTGATGTCATAGGCAGAGAGGGAATGCTAGAATAGTGATGGTCTCTGGCTTTCTCTTTTTTCTCTCTCTCTCTTTTCTCTCTTGCTCCAACTCTTTCTCTTCTCCGCTCTCTCTCTCTCTCTCTCTCTCTCTCTCTCTCTCTCTCTCCTGGTGTTTGTCTCTCTCTCCCTCCTGGCTTCTATCACTCCCACAGGACCACAGCTCTCTTGGCTCCTCTCGTATCTCTCCTAAATCTCCTTTGTGATGGTGGAAAAACATCATATGGGCTCAATTTCCTGACCGGCTCTCTCTCAGTCATGGGCCTCTGAAGGCCAACGCTGGTGGCTCAGTTTGTCCCTACACACACCCCTTACTTAACACTTCGCAGGCCTCTAAGACATCTATAGAGAGGTGTTTTTAAACGAACTATCTACTGTAGAACATACAGTCTCACTGCTATTATTTAAGTCACAAGAACAAAGTTGTATGTGGCGCACTCTCTTTGTAAACTTTACAAATAAAGAATCGTAATTCTTTGGAGCAGGGTGGAAGTTTGTTGGAAAGCTGCCACCCCTGGCCTCCACTGTGAGATTTGAAGTTTGAAGTTCCAAACACAACAATGTCCTCCCTAATAATATTTACCCCCTTGAAATGGACTTGCAGTGTTGGACATTAGCTGCTGTGTTTCTGCATGCCCCCACAATTCAAAGGGGCACAATTCAAAGGTCTCCACCAGAGACAGAAAGGCGAAAATCAGATCACCATCAAACAAGAGAGTTTGTCAATAAAATTGTACTTTCAAGGGATTATCTCATTCGCCGATCGCTACCATTAAACAACATAGTTATTTCAGCCTTTCGGAAGCTTTTAGAAAGCTTGAATGTTAAATACTAGACCTTGAATAATAATTCATTACTGTATTAAGAGCTGCCTTTTATCTCAAATCACCTTTTGTTTACAATCGCCTGTTACTGTACCAGAAATAGCAGCACGGCTGCTTTGGACGAATGTGTTGTAGCGTGTCAGTATTAAACACATAGCAGAGAAGAGCCTGTCATCCAGCTTGTGTAGTCTAGTAGTGTTCCTGTCAGGACTGCTGGACACAGCTCCTGGATACTCTCCTAATCAAGAAAAAACTGGTCCTGGACACTCTACAAGATGGAACAGCTGCTGGATACTCTCATAATCCATGAAAAAAAAACTCCTGGACACTACTAGAAGGAAGAGCCTCCTGGACTCTGGACCGGAAGGAACAGCTCTTGGACACTCTACTAATCATGAAGGAACAGTTCATTAAAGCTGAGTGAGAGTTGCTCCGTGCTCCGGTTTCAACAGCAGATGTGAAAAATGTTCTCTGTGGCGGATTGTTGTCCTTGCTTTTGTTTTTTGACTTGCATTTCTATCCCCATTCGTATTGCAGGCTGGAGTCTGTAGTGAATTACTGTTGGGCGGTTTTGTAAGTGAGCGAGTGTGTGTGAGGGATTTTTTTTTCTGAAGTCCTATTTTTAATCCAGACTTTGTACACTCATTTTCAGCCTACAGGAAATGTTACGACCTCATGAATCAGCGGTGCGTTCCCCCATGAAACTCTTCCTGGGTCAGCAAACAAACCTCACTATGAAATACGTTTCTCGTGTGACCTCTGAACCCTAGGCCCGGGGTCAGCTAAGGGTCAAAATGTGTAAGGTCAGGGTTCCCAGTAGATGAATGCACTTACAATACCACCTACCAGTGTCAGGCAATTCAAACAAGCCTGTGTTTGGCAAAACGTCTGCTGTTGATTACCTCTCATAAAGAACGCATTACATAAAGGACCGACATAATGGTATTGATTCTTCTCATCAATGCTGTCTTGATCTTGTATGAACTATGACATGAATATGTCATGCATCACAAGGTGAACTCAATAGATGCTTCCTTGACATATTAGTAGGTTAGATTGGTAGGGAACAGTGTCATACATGCAGCTCAAACATGAGCTGTGCCATGACAGAGGAAACAGCCTGAGAGTCTACCTCCTCCAAGAGCAAACCTTACGCAATAGATAGATTGAATAATAGAATCAATATTTATTTATTTTTTATATAAATTATAGCATACAGCTGTTTACAGCACCATTTGTTAGCGACAGCATATCATTCCAGTGAGATAATCAGAGACACTGTACGTGATGAACCTTCTGGTGAAGCACTTTGAAATTATATTCGTTCCCAACAATCTGGGGGCTATGACACACCTAATACTGTTACGATTTTTTATTTGACCTATTAAGAATTTGCAGGTTTTAACCCTGCATGGGATCGTTGCAATGAGAGACTGCTTTCAGTAAGTCAAAAGTCTATGTCTATCTCCAGTGATCACATGACGTCAACTCATGACATATACAGCAGACGTTCACAGTGTATTCCATGCGCTGTAAATCCTTAGACTGGGATTAAGGCCTGGACTAAACATTTATGGATATTTTTTTAAGCGGATATTTTCATCCTCGTTGAAAAAACTCTGTCCACACCACAAAAATATCTCTGTCCATACGAAGAGCCAAAACTGAACACAATCGCCTGATCGAACGTTATGGGCATGCGCAGTCAGTTGTAATCAAACAGAGCAGTTACTCAAAACGTAAACAGACCAAACTCTTTGAAACAGACAGAAAAGAAAAGTACAAAACAGACAGAAAAGCAAGTTATGGCTATTTTGTGTGGACCGACTATGAAGTTGAGTTGGTGCTTAATGTTGTTGCTGTTGACAACCATTTTGCTTCAATGCGCATGTGTGAACGGCTTGACGCTTGACGTCATCAGCTTGTTAAGTCTGACGTCAAAAGTGACGTTTAACTATTTCCGAGTCCAAACCAGAAATTCTCCGCACCAGAGTACCTCTGAACTACAGCGGTAGAATGACAGTTTAATCGTTTTTTAGACTCGGATCTATTCATTCAACAAGGGACACAGCACTTTCCCGTTTTCTCCATATTGTCAGGGTATTTGAGCCTCGGAAAAGCGCTATATAAATATAATTTATTATTATTATTATTTCTCCATTTCGAAGACAGCGCCTCAGCCAACGTTGGACCCGGAAACACGTCACGACTTAACAAGCGGATTGCATCAACACCAGCTCCGTTTAACATAACCACACTGATCCACTCAATCGGATATTTTTTTATTTCTTCACTTTTTTATCCATTTAGAGAAATCTCGTTTATGTGAGTGAAAACGCTGTGTTCGTATGGTTGAGAGGCCCATTTGTACAAAAAAATGTGCGTTAGGAAAAATATCCATAATACGTGTAGTCCAGGCCTAAGATTCTTTAGTGTGATCTCCTTAGGTGTGTTCAGTAATATATAGGAGGACACAGTGTCACAATGTGCCTGAAGCAGGACTGCCTTGAGTCACAGAGGAGGGAGCCCTTGGAGACTGAATGCAGTTTTGCGGAAATCTTCTCCTTCTCCTCTCCTCTCTTTGTCCTATTCACGTCTGGATAGCTACTACACTACAATGTCGTGGTTTTTCTTTGGCCGGACTGTATTACCATTATTTCCTCCCGGTATAGCAGAACACAGGAAAAATATGAGAGAGCCGAAAAAAATATTATACTGTAGATCACTGGCGGACTCAAGGGGGGGGCAGGGGGGGCGACCGCCCCTCCTGGTGCCCCCACGGTTGAAAAACGTCTGTCTTAAGTGCCCTTTTGAGTGGCAAAAATGCCCTTTTGAGTGGCGAAAATGAGAGGGCGTGCCCTATTGGTGCCCCTCCAATGGTCTAAACTTGAACATGTGCACTGATGGGGTCCCATGTTGTGCAGTAAGTGCCCTTATTTTCTTTTCGCCCCTGCTCTTCAAACAGCCTGAGTCCGCCACTGCTGTAGATAGATCACATTATTGGTCTACATAATGGTTTAGCAGAACATCAGGACAATGTTCTATCAGGTCAAACTACCTAAAGTATATACCTTGGCGCAGTGGCAGTTAATGATCATTTGAATCAAACATTCTGCCAGTCATTGACAGGATGTTGTATACCTGTTGGCCAATAGGCCGTGGCTCCTCTATGAGATGGGGAACATTTCTGTGGCTTAAAAAGGTCAAATTAACGGGGTGTATAGGAATCCACAGAAGTGAAAAACAGAAACCTATTTGCATATCGGCGTGGGCTCTTGTATGGATCTCAACCCGACAGAAATGGAAAATGTTTGAAAACCTCAGCCACCCCCACTCTCGTTTTTACGCACACACACTCCGCTCCGACCCGCCTGCCTCTGTCCTGGTGCCATTGTCTTTATTAGGGGATACTGGTGAGCAGGGCTGATTTTCCAGCCCCTTGCGGGTGAATTCTCTAACGAGGCAGACCATTTCCAGCAAGCCCTTGGCCCCCCGCCACCCAAATGAAGACCATGTTTCTGCAGTCTAAACTGTCTGTCTGTCTGCTGTTTAAAGGGAAGCTCAGTCAGTTAGGGGGAGATCAAATCTTAGATCACTTCAAAGCTGTGTGGGTTGCAAACATCCTGCCTATGACTGACATCACTACACGTTTGGATAGCGACTTCAATCAGAAGCTATTATGTAGCAGGGTAAGTGCACAGCACCCCCAACTCACTGCAGCCGACAGGGAATAGAAACAACATGTGTTACATGTTGTACACCTGGGGGACGGGGGGGGGGAACGGGGGTGCCTGATCTGGGATCAGCCCCAAGTCTGTACACAAAGACACTTCTCCTCAATATCAGTCCCTTGGCCTAGCCATGTCAATCTAAAAAAAAGATCAGATAGGGGCTTGCATGGTAGCAAAAGCTTCTTATAGCACTCAGGTTTTGTTTAACCGTATCAAATCCCTTCAGATACCTGTGTAGGAGAATCTTTTGAGGCTCGGGGCGAGGGATTGATTTTTAGACTGGGCGGCATTGTCTACTTTCATCCAGTGTATCCTGAATTCCAGGACCGCCGTAGTCAATCGACAGTTGATATCACACACGTATTATAATATGCACTATCAAGACATGTTTATGTTATCAAGTTATTGATAACACATGAACACAGATCTACTATAAACATAGACAGTATTACAGGACTTTTTCATCATGACTGCAGCCAATGCTCGAAATAAAACCTGGCCAGAAACCCGACTGCACTCACAGCTGTATCAGCAACACAAACCCTCTCGTAACCTAGCAACAGCTTCTGCATTGTGAGACCTCCTAATTTCTCAGACTGATGAATTTCTAGACTCGGGAAGCACTCATTGGGCCGAAAACGATGATTGAAAGTAGTTTAGAATTCTAGTTAAGCCATGAAGACATACAGATCCAAAGGGAATGGCACTTCCAATAAGTAGTACATTTCGCCACTTCTATTAGGTAAAGAAATTGCTGTGTTTCCTTTTTCATGCTGGTCTTGAACTCAGCTGAATTGAGAGCAGAGAAAGTCTGTGTGTGGCAGAGTGGGAGAGAGGGGGAGTTATGGAGGGGTCGTAGGAAGATGAAGGAGTCAGTGTGTAGGCATGTGTGATTGAGAGAGAGAGAGAGATGGAGGGATGATAGTGAGTGTTTGTATAGAAGAAAGACAGGACTGAGCGAGAAAGAACTGTGTGTGTGTGTGTGTGTGTGATACAGAGAGAAAGAGAGACTGAGAGGGGGGGAGGTCGAGAGAGAGAGAGAGAGAGAGAGCGGGCTGGGGGGTTGAGAGAGAGCGAGCGAGCGAGAGAAAGAGAGGGAGAGGGAGAGAGAGACAGAGAGAGATACAGAAATAGAAAGATAGAGAGAGAAGAGAAATTTCAAGTTTTCCTCGTGTCCCTCCCTGAGGCAGCGACTCTGCATCTGGGCTTCTCCCCCCGCCAACATGGAGGCTGTGTTGGCTACAGAGACCTCACTGGAAGTCCTCTATGCATTCCTGCACTAGCTGTGGCCCTCCTCTCCTCTCCCCTCCCCTCCTCTCCTCTCCTCTCCTCTCCTCTCCTCTCCTCTCCTCTCCTCTCCTCTCCTCTCCTCTCCTCTCCCCTCCCCTCCTCTCCTCTCCTCTCCCCTCCTCTCCTCTCGTCCCCACCACCACCCTCTCCGACCACTCCTGTAAACCCCCTTGCTCGCCCAGGCCTGGGAGTCATTATAGGCCTATCGCCGGGAGGGAAAAAAGGAGGAAAAAAGGAATTGTCTGGAAAACAACTGCTCTCTTACCCCTTGTTCCGATTCCAGGGGCTCAGCTTTGACTCGGACTGCAGGCATTCCGTCAAGCATTAACATCCTGTTTCTGGGGCCGTCTGTGGAGGAGAAGAGAGATAGGCGGAGGTGTAAGACGGACGCTGTGCTTTAGCATGACTAAGCGTCTTAGTCTCACGCGCTTACTCTCATGCACTACATACACTTACTCTCAGACACTTTGACTTACTCTCACGTACTACACACACACACACACACATTACAGACAGACGCAGACAAAAGACCCACATGCACATTCATACAGTAAATGCAATACATAAAAATAACTCATTAAAACAAACAAACACGCACGCGAAAGCACACACACACACGCACACGCACACACACACACACACACACACACACACACACACACACACACATAGAGTCCACTCTCTTTCAGTCTAAACAAGCTACAGCTTTCAATTGTCGGATTACACTTAAAAAAAATGTTTTATCCAAAGCGACTTACAATGAGTAAATGTGTGTCTGAAGTGAGTGAATAAATATGACATCACAGTCATCATATATGTAAAACCTTCAAAAAGAAGGTATAGTATACTGTATAGTGATGTCACTTGTCTGCTGGATTCATACTGTAACACTCCATAATTCATGTGTTCTGTTCTAGTAAGTTTACCTCCTCTTGATGTGAAATCAACATGCTATAATGACCATATTGCATAATGTCTATAGCACACATACACAATAGCATAGGCATAATGGATGCCTCATAATATCACGAAATTATTCCAGTCAGTATACAATCAAAGAGAAGATATCAATCAATTGTATATTAAAAATAATTTACACTAGATGAGAAATGAATAATAATGTTGCTTGGTGGCCCTGTTAGCATAATGTGCTACAGTATTAACCTCACCAACCTCACGTTGCGCAATCAAGCAGCGAAGAGGAAAGAGAAAGAGAGAATTGAAGGCCTTGTATAACTGTCTACCGGGCTGCGTACAACGGCGCTGTGTAACTGTTTAAATTGTACAGTGAGCAAACATTTTTGAGTGCATTTCTGCACCGTTCTCATCAGTCATATTTTTGCATCCTATAGTGGCATACACATCCGTAACATGTTTTATCTTTGAGGCTTTCAGGGCATTTTAGGCATAATTAGGAATAATTCTGAACTATTGTGTTCCTCTCACGTAATGTACAGCATTTGCTGAACTTGTGCCAAAATAAACATATACATTAAATACAGTAATTATTGCAAAGCAACCAGTTACAGGTGCAGTATACCATGTGAGATGCAATTTAATATGGTTTTTAGTTTTTAAGCAAAAAAAGAACAGGAACAAGATTTGCACCCCTGTGTAACTGCTTTATAAATCTGGCTTCAAGATTGAAACTCTGTCATACAGTCAGACTGCCCAGAGTCTGTGGTGTGTGACAAGGAATAACTATCAGGAGCTTCAGGACTAATGAACTGATGGAATTTCACACACACTTCATTACACCTTGTAAGAATGTGATTACGAGTCAGACTTCATCGTTCTTGGAGAAATCATTTGCAAAAGGAGACATTGTGAAAACGTGACACTATGTCACACTTTGAAATGAACCACTTCCACAATTATGAGAGGTATACTTGTTTTGTGAGAGCACATGAATCTTGTCATATTAGAGTCAAGATCCTGAGCTGACAGTGACGTCTTTGCAATGACAGAGGAAAGTAATTCCTTTCCTGTTACTAGAAAATGTCAGAGCAATTGTCTTCATACATAAACACGCACATGCACAAGCGTACACAGACACACACACACACACAGACAGACAAACACACAGTAAATATGAAAACAAATGCTGTACTGGTCCAAGGTGGGAGGCTGTGTCTGGCTGAACTGTACTGTCCCTTTAAGACAGATCCTCAGAAAGAGCCAATGACAACAATGCATGTTCCGTATCCCTCAGCTGGAGCCGACCTGAGGTAACCTAGCCTCTTATTATTTTAGCAGCAGTACATGGAGGAATGCAAGCAAAGCAAATATGTTCTAAACATCTCTATTACACTCTACTTCTGGCAAGGCTAACAGGATGTGTGGCCCAAGTCTCCACTCAGCAGCACCCCATCAGAACTATTCTGGTGAAAGGAGAGAGCATCTCTCAGGTTAACCCTCTAGTGGACACTAGACTCCAGGTGACTAGACTGGTCATCAACTGAAAGCACCAAGAAATGATTTATTCCAAGTGTATACAACCATCAACAAAGCCCAGCATTTTTTTGAAGGCCAAACAGCTTCACTAAACAGTAGATGAATTAATGTATTTAAAAAACAACCTTATCCAACCCTCAACAACATTCATCCAATCATTCCCAAAAAAGGTGACCAATTAATTCCCAAGTGTTGAATTCAAACCTAAGGACATTGAGGAATAGAGCATTGCTTTGTAGATCCTCAAGCTGTGGGGTTAATCCTGAGTGTGTTTGTGTGAGGGCGGGCAGGATTTACACACTCGATATCCAGCCACCAGATATCCCCCCCAGGTCCAACTCCCCCAGGTACCTCTGGCTATATCAGTATTGTATTGTTGTCCAGGATGTCCTTCGGCTTTAGGTCTTGGTGGGCCGAGATAGCGTTACTATGGTAACGGCAGCGCGGGTGGAGCGGGGAGCCTCATTCCAGCCTCTGGCGGTGTGTGTGAGCAGAGGGAGAGAGAGAGAGAGCGCTGAGAGAGAGAGAGAGAGAGAGAGAGAGAGAGAGAGAGAGAGAGAGAGAGAGAGAGAGAGAGAGAGAGTGAGGCAGGTTCAGGTTTTTTTTGGGGGTCCGTTCTTCCTTTCAAAATGACCACCTCCCAGGCTGATATCTGCTTTCGCTTCTCAGAGAGAGTCAAGTCCACAATAAATATTTGAAAGGCGAGGTGGTCTCAGAGCTAAGGTGCAGCTCACCGCAAACCAACAACGGATCCTCCTGAACCGATGATGGCTTTGTGATTACACAGCGGTCTCATTCTAATCAGGTGATCACGTGCTGAGCAGCACTGAACACCGCTGGGAGATGAGCTTCAGTTCATCCAGCTGAGGTCTTGAAGAAGCTAAACACCGACTAATGACAACCAAACTCATTCTGACCACACTCCGGTCCCATTCTGATCTCATTTTAGAGGCATTATTGTCCCATTGACGCAGAATATGACATGTTCTAACAGGCAATATGAAAGCTGCTCAATGCCTCTCTACGGTAGTTAATGCAGGGGTTTCAAACGACCTTGCTAATGAACTGACCAGGAGCAGGTTCCTCAAAGAAAATCAATGTCCAGAGCAAGCCACTGGTTGGCTCTGTAATGACCACAGAACAAACAGCGGAGAGTTAACACTGAGTAATGAACTACGGGACGGGCTCTCCTTGCGCAAAGGAGGTCACATCGGGGGAAACTTTGAGCGGATTGGAGCTCTTTCTTTCAAGCTCTCATTCTGAATCTTGTATGTGTTGACGATGTACGTAACAGTACTGAGATGGCCAAACATTCAGTTTGAATCGGGGGGTTGTCGGGGTCGGGGGGTTGAATCAAAAGGAGAAGGAATCTAGCAAGGTGATAAAACATCTGTCTACAATGTCGGCTATCTCCAGATTTGGTCCGGTGGCAGAAGCATCAGCTCAATAAAGCAATAATACGGTGCTGTCCATCAGCCATGTGAGTGGGAGAGGGAGAAGGAGAGGGAGAAGGAGAGGGAGAAGCATGGGGTGAAGGAGAGGGAGAAGGAAAGGAGGGGGTGATCAGATTAGGATCACCTTTCCATTTGCTCCTCTCTGAAATGAAATGGCCATCCCAGGTGTAAGGGGGAGGGGGGGGTTGGAGAGATGGCGGTGGAGGGGGGGGGATGGGGGGCAGTGGAGTGTTGAGGCATCTCATTGCTATGCCCCCACCCCTCTCCTCCACTGCCAATCCCCCTGTCCCCTGTCCCCACCTAATCCCAAGAGAGGGGTCAGCCGAGGAATGAGGCCAATTCTAAAGGAAGGGAGGGAGGGGGAGCATGTGTAGTCTGTCTGTGTAGTCTGTGTAGTCTGTGTAGTCTGTCTGTCTGTCTGTTTTGGTATTGGTGTGTGTGTGTGTGTGTGTGTGTGTGTGTGTGTGTGTGTGTGTGTGTGCGCGCGCGCGCGTGTGTGTGTGTGCGTGTGCGTGTGTGTGTGCGTGTGTGTGTGTGTGTGTGTGCATGTGTGTGTTTGTGTGTGTGTGTGTGTCTGCATACAGTATGTATAGTATACAGTATTTGCTTGTATGTGTACAATTTTGTCCTACAACTCCCTCGGACCCCCCTATCTCCATCTCCAGTCCCAGCTCCAATGACTTCTAACTCCCTGATGAATATCAGCGCTGTGCTGACCAAGGCAATCGCTGGTGCTGGGGGATAAGGCTGAGCGAGACCTAGCCAGACGAATGACTAGCGGATCAATACGAGGTGACAGGTCTCTGCAGAAACCCTGACCTTCTGGGACCCAACGCTGACCTCACTCACACACACACACACACACACACACACACACACACACACACGTAAGTTCACCACACACATACACGCCAATCTGACATACACTGATTTGAAAAGCATTCAAAGGGACCTAAGCTCTGAGACACCTGGACACTCATTGTGCAACTTGAGCCTTCTTTAGACATTTTAATGTAGTCCACTGCAATGGCACACAGTAGCACTAGTAGTATCAGCATAGTGAATGGGCCAAAGTTGTATTCACTTTGATAGGTGAGTGCTCAATGTTTATGATGGTGAGTAATTAGAAAAGATAAATATGTGTGTGTGTGTGTGTGTGTGTGTGTGTGTGTGTGTGTGTGTGTGTGCATAAGTATGTGTGCATAAGTGTGTGTAGTGGAGGGGGGATTGTGTATTAGTCTGACTTAGAATATACATTATTTAAAAAATAAATAATAATAATAATTCAGAAAGAATGAACTTGGTGTGGGACGGAGCCATTTCAGGAGCCTAGGTGCAGTAGAATTATATATAATTATAACAAATAATAGAATCTATATATATATTTATATATGTTCATTGAATAACCACGTAGTTGTGGAACTCGAATAGAACACACACTATATCTGAGAGGCTGGTGCTCTGCTCTGCTCTGTTGTCTGCTATTATTTCCAGGAGAGGAGAACACACACACACACACACACACACACACACACTAACAGACGGGCCCACTCTGCCCCGCCAATGCTTTGTTCCCATGTCGAGCGCCCAGAGCAACTGTGTGCATCTGTGTCACAGAGGCTGGACCTGCTGCCACGGGCCGAGGGGTGAGGGGTGTGTGTGTGTGGGGGGGGCGGTGGAGTGGGGTGGGGGAGAGGGGGAGGGATGTGTGTGTGTGTGGGGGGCGGTGGGGTAGGGGGGAGGGTGAGGGGTGTGTTTGTGGGGGAAGGGGAGTATTAAGGGAAGATGGAACAAGGGTATGCGGGAGGGAGATGTGTGAGGAAGGGGTGACGGAGGGTGAGGAGGGGGGGGTGAGAGGGGATAAGGGAGGAGAGAGGAGAGAGGAGTGAGGGAGGGGGTGAGGAGAGAGGAGTTGCTGGGGGTAGTGGTGAGGAAATCACAGAGGACATCGAGGGAAGAGGGGGGGGGGGAGTGGGAATGAACAGCAAGTGAGGAGAGGGGGAGGAGGGGAACGAGGGGGGAGAGAGGGGGGATATGGACCTGAGCCAAGGCCCAGGCGAGCACAGAGCACACAGACAGAGCATGCCAACAGACCTCCTTCTACTATCACAGTCACAGAAAGAGAGAGAGAGAGATAGAGAGAGAGAGAGAGACAGAGAGAGAGAGAGAGAGAGAGAGAGAGAGAGACAGAGAGAGAGAGAGAGAGAGAGAGAGAGAGAGACAGAGAGAGAGAGAGAGAGACAGAGAGAGGGCCACCCTCATGAAAAAAAAAACTCTAACTTTGAAGATATGTGTTTTAAAATGTATGATAAAAAACCATACACAATACATATAGTCATATAGTAAACCGTGTTAGGCGGTATTGTGTGAAGTGAACAACCACCCAATAGCCCCAGCAGGTACAGCAGGACCAGTGAGAAGCGGCGGAGGGTCTTTTGTAACGTGAAGAGAGAAAGGCTTCCTGTGTTCTGCTCTTATTGTGTCTCTGTTCGTCTCTCTGCTTGTGTTCACTTCCCTCTTCGGTGCCCCTGAGCACCCCAACGTGACGAGTCAGCCCTCCTCCAACCCCACCGCGAGCTGCCGCGAGAGAACACAGTTCCCCCTTCTCTCCACTCCCACCGCGCTGACTTCAACAGACTTTGAAAAAAGTAGACCAGCCATCAGCCATCAGCCATCAACACACGCAATGACAACAAAACATGGTCGTATATATTACACACACATGCACTATGAGATCCACTAACATTTGGCTGCAAAACCCACTCATAATTCTTTGATTTGTGGTTTGGAACGTTCTGCCATTCAGATTCTTCTTGAAAGCTGTCGACGCCCCCGCACATGTATCAGTAAGCTTTATGGGTCTGCCATTCTCTGAAGAAAATCGCAACATACATCTAAGATGAGACGTTCTTTTTAAAAAACATTATTTTGTGATGAAAAAATTAGTCATAGAAGTATTCCAGTGGGAGCTTATAACAATGGTAGTGAGTGAATCACATGGAATTTGTTTCCATGTCAAACAGCTAGTCTCTCCTATGACCTCATCTTAGTTGTATTCTTACTGCTTCTTATTCTAGCCCAGAGTGTCCGTTAATACAGCTCTGTGTAGGATTGTCACAGTGCAGAAGTGTAAGACAACAGTTCCAAAAATGACTGTCAAAAATCCACTCTTCCATCCTCAAATAAACCAAATCAAATGTGAACTCAAAACCACCTTCTGTAATTCATTCGTGTGAGCGTGTGTGTGTGTGTGTGTGTGTGTGTGTGTGTGTGTGTGTGTGTGTGTGTGTGTGTGTGTGTGTGCATTCTCTCTTCCTGATCCCTGAATGTACTAAGATGGACACAGTCTTTTTTTCAGTTTAATCTTTTCTGGCACTCTGTGAATGGCCTCAGAATTTCCATTTCATAAGGCACTTTTTCCTTGGCAGGAGTATCAAGCAAAGTCTTTTGGATGCTTCTGCGACAGTGCTGCTACCTCCGTGCCCAGTCCTACAGTAGGGTGTTCCTTAACCATTTGAGGAGACGCTGGTCCCACTTTAAATACACATATTATAAATACCTAGTTAAAGGGGCAATCTGGGATTCAAACAACAACACAACAGTGTCCCTGCTCCTTTTTTAGGTAGGCTGAGGGTAATGGAACCACTCTCAAATTCATAGGCCGAGCTATCAAGGCATGGATTGACCTTCCATGAAATAAAAATATTAGTTTTAGCCATGTTTTGAAGCTTTACAGTGTTTTTTAGAATTACATTGTAACAATCAATGGAGTAAAACAAGTTAACATTTTAGGTGAGGGTCTGATGGGGGTAAGACAGTTTAACTAAGCCCAGTGTTTCCTCTATATGCATTTATTGGTGGCGGGCCGCCACGAATGAATTTCCTCCGCCACTAATTGATTCAGTCCACAAAAAAAAAAAAATCCACCTCTGAACATTTTAGCTGATTAAAATATATCTGATCCTAGATCAGCGCTATAATGGATGTTGACTAAAAGTGCACCTAAATCCACGCCCATCTCTCTCTAACCGCTGATCCAAAATCAGATCAATGACATTAAACATTCAGTTGACGACGTGACACAAGGGCTACTCCTGATTGGTCTAAATGTGAACCGGCATGAGAACCGTGCAGACTCAACCATCCCTGCTCAACAGTCTTACCTGCCGAAATGCTCGGGCGCCTGTGTTTTCTCCTCGCAAATAACGGGCTAAAAGTCACCAGTAGTAGCATCTAAAAGATACAAAAAGCTGATCTAGCTAGCTAGGTGCACAAATAAGATATCACGTTAAATAACTTCGAAAAATTAAACGAAAACAGCGACAGATGGATGGATTTTTCAAGAAAAAAGATGTCCCAGACACTTCAAACATGGCTGAAGCTAGCAGTGGCTATGAGCGATCCGAAACTGCATGGCTGGCAGGAGCAAAGGAGCTAGGTGGTGGATCAGCTAACAACGTTTATGGCGGGGTACCACCACCACCACCACCACCAGCTACAACTACAGCGGGAGAACAAGCAGCAGCTACTGTGCGCTGTGGTATGTACACCAACATATATTACTTTGGTTTGTTACTTTTATTTGGACTTTGGATTTTAAGACCACTTTAATTCATGAAAAGGTCCAGAGTTTCTTGTTGCAAACGGAGGAAGGACAAACAACAGGTGCGTTGAAACCAACACCCAATCATGCCAGGACGATGGCTAATTTTATAATTTTGATAGACAAGATAGCCATCACATCTAGTTGAAAAACTGTTGCAAGTTGAAGAACTTGCGTAAGTTGGAAATACTCGGAAACTTTCGCCAAGTTGGACATACTTTTCCTGTTGTGTTTGAGACGGAGCCAGACTGCTCGTTTGGAAGGACATTGGATCCGTGAGTAACGTAAACCTTCAGAGCTGATGGATGGAAACCGGTATCACAAGTTTATATTCTGTATATTTTTTATTTTTTTTTGCCATCCTCCCTCTAGTTTTGGTTGAAATTAGGTCGTTGTTTTGAGCGCGCGTGCACGCGAAAAAAAATCGGACAGGGCTCTCCGCCACTAATGTAAAAATTCCTGGAGGAAACACAAGCTCATGATTTATAAGTTATATATAAGAATCAAGGGCTATGCTGTATATCATTAATTGTACTCTTTTAATTAATTAATTGTACCTCTTTAACATTGTACAGGTACAGTAGCACATTGTTAAGTATATACAGTATGTCAAGTAAAACCTGTTTGCGAATTAAACACAGATTTGAAATTATAATTGTAGGACTCGGAGGCTCCAGTGAAACCAACCAGTCATTCCTACTGTACTGTATAGCAACTTACAGTGTCACATGATATAAACACATAATATCAACAAATGACATATTCACTTCATAGCTGCTGATCCAAAACAATGTCCGACAACACCCCTCTGTGACTCACTCTGCCCATCCACTTTACCTCAAAACATCCACCTCTTTTTCACCGAGCATAAATCAAATCCGCAGACAGAAAAAAACATATTTCACCTCTTCAAAACAGCTATTATTAGATGGTTGTCTCTCCTCATGCTTCTGTTGTTTTTATTGCTTTGACCGTGCAACAGCATATTGAACTTTGAGTCCAACAACAGATTGAACTCGGGAGATTTTATCAAGTCGTATCAATCTTGATGGCATTTCTCAGGGTTTTGTGTGTGGCATATTTGAATGTCTGGCTATATGAAAACATAGCAATAATAATAACCTTGGCTTTTTTTAAACATAATCTACCCAACACAAACTCCAAGGCCCCTCAAAAGACACTTTTTAATGTAACGTACTGTTATTTGTTTACTTGAAGTGGCCACCACTAACCTGTGTCTACCCTCCACCACGTGTCACAGAGCAGAATCAAAGTGCCTATATATAAACATACTGCATCACAAACAGTCTTTCCGTTAGTGGAGGCTGGTGGAGGTAGAAATTGGAGGACAGGCTCATTGTTATGCATGGAATGAGGAACGCTATGAAACACGTGTGTCCCCTGTTTCACCTCTACATCTGATAGTACTGATAGTTTACTAGGAGTTTACCTCCAATTAGCAACATGGCATTAAATGGACAGAACACATCAAGGCCAGTGGTGAAAGACAGCAAATAAAAAAGATATATATAGCAGGTAGAGGTTCT
>NC_137677.1:49593623-49596123 GCF_963989245.1 Nansenia antarctica
TCCCCCTCCGGGCTCTCAGTGTGTGTCTGTGTGTGTGTGTCTGTGTGTGTGTGTCTGTGTGTGCGTGCGTGGGGGGTAATCAGGAGAGAGCCCCCCCCCCCCCCCCGTAAATGTGCTCACACAAACACACATGCACAAATACAATGGCCCCGATGTATACAATAAAACACGTGCACTCACATGCACTCAAAGATTGTCCCAGATGCTTTACAGTAACCACAACACAACACACACACACACACACACACACACACACAGATTAAAACACACTCTGTAACACAGACCCATCTTCTGCCCTAATACAGGCTCATGATCATGACCATCAACAACCCGCTGTGTTTACTGATACTGTATTGTACTACAATCATGCACAAGCACACAGACAGCCATTATTTTCTCTCTCTCTCTCTCTCTCACACATACATGCACACATACACCCACACACACACACACACACACACACACATACACACACACACACACACACACACACACACACACACACACACACACATGCAAACACACCCACACACCCCCCCCCCACACATTTCGCTGAGTGTTTTAATAATGGTATTTCTAAGCACTATCAATGCAGCGTCACGGAGTACCTACCCTCTGTGGCCTCACTCAGCATTTGCGCTGACACAACCAAAGCTTCCCAACACACCAAGTGCATGGAAACAGACAATACTGTACCAACCAAAACATTCCTATTCAGTGACACTTACAACATCAAATCTACTGCGGCTATTTTTAAAAGCCAACTTTTCCCCTAAGTTTGACCCATTCTCTCATACTCCACTTAATAAAACCAGCAGCTGTGTTTACCTCGAGCACTCATCTACTCACTGCCTCATTTTAACTGTTGTTATTCTCATTTCCAGCTAATACCGTACTGGTAAAGGTCCTGGCTTAGCCACCTAATTGAGGGGAGTTATGGTCCATAACGTGAACATACATTAACATGACTGTGGCCCTGTTAAACTGAACCAGTCTTTGGAATGCAACCGGCCTCTAAATGGATTCCACATGTTGTTTGCATAATTTCCCCCCTAACGGTTGACCTACAACTGGAAACAAAGTTCACACTGATCTGTACAGTGTCTACCCACAGGGCTGAGAGAGTCTGCTGAAGCTATCTACAGCTAAGTTACAGTACAGCTCAGTAGCTGAGCTTCCTAAAGACACAACAGAGTGAAAATTGCTTAAGCAGAATTTTGCTGGATAACGTGGCGGTCAATAGTTGTTCGAAAACGTCTGAAATGAACCTTTCCTCACTTCCTCCTCGACTTCCTGCCTTCTTTCTCTCCTTCTGTCAGTCTTTAATACGCTTCATTCACAACGTTCCTTGAAGATGAACCCAGCGCTGAAAGCTAGGGTTCCACAACACGGTTTCTTACCCAATCAGAGTCATGTTAGATTAGAGATTAGTCAAAGAAAGTACCCCAAAGGAACCCCATCCCTTGAGGAGTCTTGTCTCTGTCAGAGTGTAGCAAGGAGTAGCAGTACACATCTAGTATCAACTAACACTACCCAAAGTCTAACCTTAACCATATGGTGGAAATAGGAAACTGACCTCAGATCGGTGTCTGGGTGTAACCTTATCCTGCTCCTAGTGAGTCACCTCAGGTGTTTCACACAGGGGACAGTTAGGGACCCTAAAGCTGATGTCATACAGTAGCTATAGGACAGAATACCAAAATACCTACACAGCTACTTTTAGTAAAACTAACTATGCACTGCAACACGTTTAGAGCCATTTATTATGCAGACAATGTACTATATAGTTTATGTTGTAGTTGGAGGGGACATTAGATTTATTGCCTTTCATTGTACACTGTTGTTTGGCCTTTGATTTCTACTTCATTTGTGGTGTTCCATAAAGCATGTACTCTCTTTCCAGGCTCATCACTGCCTGGTTGCGCAATAGCTACGGCTTCTCCTGCTCTTCAGTTCACTAACTCTACCGTAACACATGAACCCATGACCGCTAGAATGTAATACTTTATAAAATATCAGGTAAAGATAACATTTTAAGATACAGATATGACATTATTCTGACATGTATTTATCAATATATGTTCAATACATACTTGTCGGTGTAATATGATGTGTTTGGCTGTCCGGGTCATCCTCTCTGAGCACACACGCACATTCACTCGCACACACACACACACACACACACACACACGCACACACACACACAGGCACACACACACACACACGCACATACACACACGCACACACACACACACACACATACACAAACACACACACACACACAGAAACACATGCACACACGCACACTGACTTACGCACATGCACTCCATGTACACAGTAAGCACGGCTTCAGTAAACAAATGTGGGCTGGACACAGAGGTCAAAGGTTGAATACACAAGAGGACACGGAGAGAACATTTTGTCAACTGAACGAATGTCGAAATGAGAGGAGGACAGAGAGAGAGTGTTTTTTTCCTCCTTGTTTCTGGCCTTTGACTAC
>NC_137677.1:49601123-49608623 GCF_963989245.1 Nansenia antarctica
CTGTCAGATGTGAAGGCTCTGCTCTCTAACTGGCTCACCAGGAGCACTGGCATGTGTTAAAGGGAAATAGAGAGAGAGGGAGGGGGGAGGGGGGAGAGAGAGATAGAGAGAGAGAGAGGGAGAGAGACAGAGAGACAGAGAGAGAGAGACAGAGTGTGACAGAGAGCGATAGAGAGCGATAGAGAGAGAGATAGAGAGAGAGATAGAGAGAGAGAGCGAGAGACAGAGAGAAAGAGAGAGAGAGAGAGAGAGAGAGAGAGAGAGAGAGAGAGAGAGAGAGAGAGAGAGAGAGAGGGTGTGACAGAGAGCGATAGAGCGAGAGAGAGAGAGAAAGAGAGAGAGAGTGGAGCTGAATCAAGGTTTTTGGAGAGGTGCGGGTTGGGAGGATGAGATGGGGGAGGGCTTCAAGGGGGTCTGAGGAGATAGAGGGAGGTAAAGGGAGGTAGGGGTGGTTGAGGGGGTGGGAAGAGAAGGAGGAGGAGGAGGAGGAAGTGGAGGAGGGGGATGGAGGGAGGGAAGTAGGAGGATAAGTTGGAAGAGGTTTAAGAGGGTTGAGGGAGTTACAGGGGGGTGTTTGTGGAACAGAGCAAGGCTCCCCAGCAGAGCTTATGAAAGACCACAGCCACGAGGGCCTCTCCTGAGGCCACTCTGACTGAGAGAGGGAGAGGAGGAGTGAGAGATGTAGTGGTAACGGGAGAGAGAGAGAGAGAGATAGTGGTCGAGGGATAGAGAGAGAGCAGAACCCACAGATCTAGTGTGAGGGAGGGGAAATCATCTAGAACAGACCAGAGACCATCAGCACGAGTGAGAACGGAACTACAAATAACAGTTTTTTTTTTCTCCAGAAAGAGAGCAAGAGGGAGAGGGAGGAAGAGAGGAAGAGGGAGAGACAGAGAGAAGGGGGGAGAGAGAGAGTAGCCTCTTGCTTCTTTCGCCATATTCTCTACCACACTCTTACCTGACAGTATCACAGATCAGGTGAAATGCCAATGAATGGACCGTATGATTCGCATATATAGTAAAGGAAGCGTGCATTTGACTCAGCAAAAATGTGTCAGTTGTGAAATGCCAGGAGATGTCAGACATGCTGGTCTCCCCCCTGTTGTCTCTGGATGAACTTTAGAGACAGGAGTTAAAGAACAGACAGTTACACAGGGAGGCAGGGGAACAGCAGGGCTAACACAGCCTGTTAACCACACGGCCCAGCCCTGCAGTCAGCCAGACAGAGGGAGGGAGAGAGAGAGAGAGAGAGAGAGAGAGAGAGAGAGAGAGAGAGAGAGAGAGAGAGAGAAAGAAAAAAAAACTAAAAATAAGATAGAGAAACAGACATAAGCAATTTAACACAGGGATAAAGCAAGAGAAAAAAGTGTCTGTGTGTGTGTGTGTGTGTGTGAGAGAGAGAGAGAGAGAGAGAGACAAGAGAGAGAGAGCAAGAGAGACAGAGACAGAGAGAGAGAGAGAGAGAGAGAGAGAGAGAGAGAGAGAGAGAGAGAGAGAGAGAGAGAGCAGGATAACTAGCCACCAACATTTCCATGCCTGAAAACCTCCAGGTCTCCAAGGGATAAATAACTCACCTGCAGAGTCCCCACTCCCCTCTCTGCTGCTTACTACAGTCCATTTGCAGGGGTCCCCAAACTGTGAGTGCCACATCATTTTTCCTTTCTGTGATGGGGGGCCTGGGTCGGTCTCTAACATAAAATAATATGGAACGGAGTGGAACGGTGTGAAATGGAGGCGGTTGCGCAAAGCAATTGCGCGCAGGAGAGCACTGGTGGATGCAAACAAAGTCTAAACAGTTGAATTTGGATGGAATTTATACCTATAGTGATATGTCAATGAAATACAGTATAATCAGTTTTACAGTCTGACACATGAGGGAGGACCCTCATCATACACGGGGGGACCAGTGGCGGCTGGTGCTAAACATTTTGGGTGGGGCACAGGTTATGGGGGCATGCTCCACGGGGAAGAATATCAACTTTATGAATGAATGAATGGACTTTATTGTCATTGCTACAGTACAGGTACCAAACAACGAAATTTAGGGTTTACAGTAAAATCTAGATTTACAGTCGATTTTAGCATGAGAGTAACAGTGTTTCCCCTAGGTTTGCTGCCTTGGGGGGGTGGCATGGACCGTGGCATGGACCCCCCCCCCCCAGGGGGTAAGACCCTGCGACATACCAGCGTCATGTCCAGGGGGTGTACTAACTTGTACATTAAGCCGCCTCACGCTACGGAAACAGGAGATAGGCTCCTTCCCTATGGGCCATTAGGCTCGAGAACCATCGTTCTCAAGGCTACTTACTGATGTGGTCTTGACTACCTGTCCACTTTCTCACCTGGTTCTTGCTCTCTCTCTCTGGTGTGCCGACACCATCCTGCTCTCTCTCCTTCTCTCCCTCTCTATCCTCCTCTCTCCCTTTTGCTGTCAACCAAAAGGCAAACATAACAACCAGAGTATTTATAATCTAATAAGAGGTATACATTGATCCATATCAATTTATAACATAATTATAATTGAATTTTGGATTGCTGTGGGCAATGCAGTCAGATAATGTCATTTTGACATTACTCTCTCACCTGGAAAAAAAAACATGTCCAACTATACTATACAAAACAGACATTTCAAATGCTTCAATCCACTGTCCATGTACTGTAAATATGCCATTATGGTATTACCAATGAAGCCCAATTCTAGCAGAATAAGAAAGATTGTATATCTACTTTAACTTAAGTAAAATAATAAAGTGCATCCAGTTAACTCTTTAGCTGGCATGTGTGCAGCAGACTAGCTCATCTCATCACCTCTGAGCTAGCTAGCTTGATAGTTCTTTGACACTATTTACAATGGAATTATAGTCATTGTCAAGTGTCAGTCAGACACTTTCTAGTCACAATAATAACGACCAATTTTAACCAACTTTCTCTGTCAGAACACTCAGCAATTATATTTGCTAACATTTCAACTTGCTTACTTTCTTTCTGAAGACATCTCACCCGGCAAAAACTCTCTTGCGTCGCGCGCACAATGTTGTATTTCTGATTGAGAATGTTTATTTTGGTCCCCTATGCAATTCACAATACAGATATAAAAAAGAAATGTACACAGTCACAATTCATAACACCAGGACCAAAAAGGTGTAGGCTGAAGCCGTGGCTTATTGCGCCTACCCTTGTTACATGTATGCATGTCCCCCCATGAATGCATAATCAAAACATTGAAACTTTTATAAACAAAATTTCACTTACGCATGTCAACAAAAAGTTCAAAAAATACCAAACAAAAACTATATTTAAACCTCTGTTTTATACTTGTTAATCATCTTATTTTTAAATAACTTTTTTAAATCCTATTTAGCGTACTACACATTTTCATTTCCTTTTCAAAAGTATTCCATAAATTAACTCCTTTAACTGTTATACATCTTTGTTTTGCATTTGTTCTAATCTTTGTTTTCATAAACATACATATTCCTCTGAGTTCGTAATTACTCTGTCTAACTTGAAATAGTCTCTGGATACAGTCTGGAAGCATCTTATTTTTTACTTTATACATTACTTGTGCCATTTTGCGTATGACAAGCTGCAATTGTATTGCTTTCAATAGGCATGTTTTTCTTTTCAAAGAATTGTATGATTTGTTGTTCCAGACCAGTGTTTGTAGTTCATGTGCAGGTGCGTCCTCACCTTTGTTTGTTGCTGTGCCTGACGCCGCCCTGGCATATGTTTGATGCTTGGTCTCCAGTCCGGTTATCACCAAATCTTCCATTCGGGAATATATGTCGTCGATTCTTTTCTCCAGATCATCAATCTTTTTATCCTTTTCCTTGATAAGCGTTTTCAGTTGTTTCACCTCATCCATTAGTTCCATAAGTTTGGTTTGTTGTTTGGCAACTTTGCTTATCTCCTCTGACATAAAGTTCAGTGATTTTCTGCTTTCCTCCATTTCCTCCTCCATCGCATTTTGTTTATTCAGCTTTGGTGGCATTTTTTCCTTTGTTTTAAGTACTTTTAAGAGTTATAAGTTAAGAGTTTTAAGAGTTTTAAGAGTTTTAAGAGTTTTAAGAGTTTAAGAGTTTAAGAGTTTTAAGAGTCAAGGACCCCAATTGAAATAAGCCAGTGGCTTTCTTGGGTTTTTATCCTTTTAGTTTGACCTTGTATGTAATATGTACTTTCATGTACCTACTTCTGCAAACATTCTAATAAAGTTTTCAATCAATCAATCAAGAGAGCCCCAAACAATTCCACCATCTTGGAAAGGGGCGGTAGGAGCCGGAAATTGCAAAACGTCACGTTTGACGTCAGACTTAACAACCGGATATTCAGGGCGCAATTGTTGCGCCCCGGAGAAATAGGAGACAGCCAATTGGAGCGCTGCTACAGCTCACGTGTAAGCGAAAAGTATTTGGCCTGGCATAGACTTGCATTCGACCAGCGCCCCGACTCCTCCCCCTATGCATTTTAACAGTGAATTTTACACACACACAGATAAAATGTTTATTGTATTGGAGGATTTTTAATGAATGCTGATAGGCGCCGACAGAATATCAGCCGCATTTTGTGAATAAACAATGTTTATTTTAAAAAAAAAACTTTTACAAATCGCAACTAGGAAGTGAAGGTGGGGGCGGCGCCCCAGCGCCCTCTATCGGCCAGCTGCCACTGGGGGGGACCCATGAAGCAGGGCTGTCTGGGGGTCCTTAAACGAGCATCAAACACTTAATTTCTGACATTCTGGTGAATTTAGATGCACCAATTTGTGCCCTTTCTGCATCAATTTATGGTGGAAATGTCATTATTTATGTAAAGGAAAACACAATATTCAGGCACCAGATGACCATTCAAAATGTAATGTAATATAATGCAATAAGGCTCTCGGGCATTCTGTTCTTTCAAATATGTATTCTCCTCGAGCAGTCAACATCAACTATCAGCTATTTCGCTAGCAAACACGAAAGCTAACTTATTTGTGAAACAGCGCCCCCGCCACCACGTCGGCGCAATGCCGCAATTGCAGTTAGAAATGACAGAAATCCAGTGCAGCGCTTGGAGAAAATACGACCGTCAGAGTTTTGTTGAGAGCTGGAGGCGGCTAGAAATATGACGGAGGCGGCCACCTCATAATTCTCTATGCAGGAAAAACCCTGCTTGACACAGATCATGAACATATCGGTAAAATTATTTCGTTTTCTCCTGCAGCTGGGCATCTACATTATCTAATCCCCCATTGTTTCAATTCATCTGGTGCCTACTTGCGGACAGACTCACCGCGGGACACACCTCCTCCGCGACCACATTCATACATTTATTGACAAACTTCTTTGCATTTAACAATAATAATCACTTGTGCACTGTTGGTTAAAAACCCTGCATTCTGAATCAACTTTTCTCTTTACCAACCGTTTGGCCATTTTTCATCTCTCTGAATTTTCGTTCTAGCCGCGTGCACCTGCTATAGATCCGCATTCTGTGGGCGGGTGAAACTAACTAATAATGTTATTAATGAAAATAGTTGATAACTAAGGGAAATTTTTATTTGAAAGCCAACCTTTAATATCAAATACAGATATGATATGATTAAAACATATATTTAAAGTTTAATTTTCAAAATATGTTTCTGGCATTGTTGAGAGTGTGTGGGGCGACGTTGTTCAAAGGGCCGGCCCAAGTGTGGGGGTGGGCCCGGCCGTAGTTTGGGGACCCCTGCATTAGAGGAAAGACATGGGGAACCTGGGGTCTCACAGACAGAAATCATCATTAACTTCATTTTCAATATTCAATAACCGAGGAGAACTGAGGACCTGCCACATACCATATCATTTGTTGAAATACTGTATGTTTTGTTGTGAATTAAAACAGATAAAACAGCAGGAACTGGTTTCAGGAAGGAAGCCATCCAGACATTTCTAGAATGACAGCTGTTGCAGTTGATTCAATGTAACTCTTCCTTGAATGATGCAATGACCTAATTTTTTTTCTCCTTATTATTTTCATGTCACTCCCTGGGCGTGTAGATGGGATGTTAAAGAAGGCCCTAGTATGCTTACTTCTGGGATTGGAGCACCATCTGTCTCCAATGGTGGGTGTATCTCACTGTATGTGAGGGTGTCTGCTTAGCTCCGGTCTGTAAACCATCTCCATTGGGACCTCACTGGTACGGTAATGGCAGGCTTCGTATCGGATGTACAGGAACTCCCCAGTGCATTAATCTCATTGAAGTCACACAACGTTTTCATATCTGTGACTGTTTTTGTATAGCTAATTAACACCAGGAAGTACAGCATAGTAGCTATAGGGTGTATAGTATTGATTCATATACATAACGTGTTAGCGACGACGTCTAATTATTTCTAGTGTTTCCGATGCATACGATAAGCATCCACATGGACAGTAAAGTAGGTCTTTTTCAGTCTGTACCACTTCAAGTCTTTTTTTTCACAGATTGGAAGAGCAAAAATAATGAAAGAAGCACTTGAAGTGTCCTTACAATTAAACACAGCTGAGCAATCAGTGAATTCCATTTTATTCAACCATTTTGGAGAGTGTTCTGTAGCATAGTGTCATTTCATTCAGTGAGAGAAGGGGGGTGGGGGGGGTGGGGGAGGTAAAGAGAGACCTACAGATACAGAGAGAGAAAGAAGAAAAATATAGAGGGGGAGGGAGGGAAGGGAAGGGAGAATGACAATGAATGAGAGAGAGAGAGTGAGTGAGTGAGTGAGTGAGTGAGTGAGAGAGAGAGAGAGAGAGAGAGAGAGAGAGAGAGAGAGAGAGAGAGAGAGAGAGAGAGAGAGAGGACAGACAGACTCTCTGGACACTGAAGGACTCTGAAATCAAATTCCTCCTGTTTGCAGATGATCTATTGACCTGGCTACCCAGGGAAGACAAGCAGTGTACACACTGCGTCCAGAAAGAGGTAGAACAAGAGCTACACTGCCTCTGCAGCAAATGCAGATCTAAGAGCAACCTTCTTTCACCAAATGATAAGCAACTTTGAAAAAGAAAATGAAAAAATTCAATTTCTATTAGGGGAAAAACCATGTTGGTCCAAATTGGCAGCCAGATACTGTATGTGGTGTCTTGCCACAACCTGAGGGACAGCCATTGTAACAACAGACCAAAGTGAATGTTATTCCTGTTATTTGTAAATTGCTACTCTTGTCATTATTGTAAGGTATTATTATTTTGTATTTATCATAATGTATGTTCTGTTCCATCATCACTTCTTTAATACGTGACAGTAATACTTACAGTATGTTTCTTTTGGCAATGTGAGATAATGTGTCTTATCGTGCCAAAAGAGCTCATTGAATTGAATTGAATTGAGAGAGAGAGAGAGAGAGAGAGAGAGAGAGAGAGAGAGAGAGAGAGAGAGAGAGAGAGAGGGAGAGAGTAACCAAGAGTAAGAGAAAATAGAAGAAAAAAAAAGGACTAGAGAGGAGCAGAGACAGGACATCTGCTTGCTCGAGGGGCCTCCCCTGGTCCAGTAACTGTGTGTGT
>NC_137677.1:49616123-49621123 GCF_963989245.1 Nansenia antarctica
GGTTTCCTGTGTCCTTCCTATACTCGGCGAAGCATTGCTTAGTCCTCGATGGTGCTCGACCTGCCACCGGGAACACATCTTACATGCACAGATCTGTCAGGGGAGGCTGGTGGAGGTAGAAATTAGGGCTGCACGATTAATCGATTTTAAATCGAAATCGCGATTTGAAATGATGCGATTAGCTAATCGCAAAGCCTGCGATTTGCCTGCGATTTTTTTTTTTTTTTTTTTTTTTTTTTTTTAAACCTTTATTTGACCAGGAAGTCACATTGAGATTAAAACCTCTTTTGGAAATTTGATCAGCACTCATGGAATGCCTCTTGTCCAATCAAATTACTTGGTCTCTTTATGACTTTGAACCCGGCGCTCTCAGAGCGAATTTACGAACGCAGGCATAGGTTGTGTCACGACAGTCAGTCCAATTATTATGAGACTTTGGGCTAACGTAACGGAGACAATTAGACACCACTTGGCTTACTGGACGTATGATAAACGTTAGTATGTTATAATTGCGACAGGTAAGTGTACAATTTCACTAGACTAACTGTACCAGCCAAGTGCATGTCGGTGCTGTTAGTCCAGCCTTAAACTTAGCTTAGCTAACTTGTAGTCTTCGAGACGGTAGCTTAGCTTAGCTACTCATGCTAACCCGGCGTTAAAGTACAGACACAGAGTTGACAGTCTCAGCAACCTGCGGGTTGGTGTTTATATAGTATAGCAGGCTTATGGATACATGGAAGTTAACTGTTCTGTTGTCAAACATGAATGTGTCCTGTATGCATAACCTCATACCATTCGTTCATACCAGCCGGCTTTAAAGACGCAGAGGTTAGCCTAGCCTAGCCTTGGGCTGAAGTATGTCACAGATTCCTAAGTCAAGGTGACGTGTGTCTGTGCTCCATAGTCAGAGACCACCATTCTATCATTCATCAGTTCGACTGTTGACCGAGTCATCTAGATGTGGTCCTTTCAGTTATAGTCACAGTGTATCCCCAAATGATCATTTTAATAGCTGGATCATCTTAGAAAGTAGCCACCTGTCTAGATGAGATATACAATTCATATCTTTTAAGTTCTCATCCTTGCATTAGAATTAGAGCAGTTAATAGTTTGATGGTATCATGTGGTAATGCTCTCTGAAAATAGGTGATAGACAGATTCATCCAATCACCTGCCAAGTATTTTTTGAAAGTACCTGCCCTTTTCCAAACAGCTTCCAATTAAGCTTTCCTAGATGGTTGTGTGAAACAAACCACCTGAGTCAGGTTAGTAATGCTCCATCACATGTTTTAATCTGAAGCTTGATTTTAAAGCAACCCAACTTTAAAGCAACCCAATGTAAGTTTAGTTCTTTCACTCGTAGCTCGGGCTGTGGGGGTGCTAGAGGAGGGAGCCTCTAAGTCCCCTGAAGACGTACAAACAAACTGCACGTTGATACGACCTTCCTAGCCGGAGATATGGCCACACGTTACAAAAACTCCCTTTTTTTTTTTTTTTTTTTTTTTGCTATTTAAAAAATAAATAATCGCAAATTAATCGCAATCGCGATATCTGTCCAAATAATCGCAATTCGATTTTTTCCCCAAATCGTGCAGCCCTAGTAGAAATGCAGAGGACACTCTCGTTACAACGCACGGAACGGAACGGAATGAGGAATTACAATGAGCCCGTCCTCCGATATCTAACTTCACGAGCCTCCCCTTAAGATTTATACATCCAACCCAGTCCCCCCACCCTGTGAGGGTCTTTCATATCAGTATTTCATATCAGGAGTATTGTTTTAAAAGGCTCATAACATGTGTTTTCGATGTACAGTAAAAAATAATTCACAGAAGACTGCCATAAACCTCTTTATCACAGATGAGCTCAGATATTTCCACTTTCTAATCTCTCAAATACTTTCCGAAACGGTATAATGTTTCCAGCGGTGAGAAGCCTGGTTAAGTGGTGAGTTGACCCTCTAGATGCTAGGCTCATTTTATTCCTTCCCCAATTAAACGACCCCCAAACACTTTCCGATCACTCCCATGTGCTGTGGCCATGGGACAGACAGCTTTTGACCAGAGCAAAGTAAACACCTTTCTCCCCTCTCCCCCTGTCCCCCCTGTCCCCTCCCTCTCTCTCCATGGTAACCCAGAGTGTATCTGGGTGATATGTCAGGCCAATGTACTCCCTGCAAACAAAAGCCTCCCTGTCCTCCGCCCCAGACCCAGATGTTCCTTATTGATCCCCCTGTGGATTTGGCAGAATGTAACCGCTCTGACGCCTCTCTCTCTCTCTCTCTCTCTCTCTCTCTCTCTCTCTCTCTCTCTCTCTCTCTCTCTCTCTCTCTCTCTCTCTCGCTCTCTCTCTCTCGCTCTCTCGCTCTCTCTCTCTCTCTCGCTCTCTCTCTCTCTCTCTCTCTCTTGCTCTCTCTCTCTCTCTCTTGCTCTCTCTCTCTCGCTCTCTTGCTCTCTCTCTCTCTCTTGCTCTCTCTCTCTCTCTCTCTCTGTCTCACTCCTTCTACATTTCTCTCTCTCATTTACTCTCTTCTTACTCTCTCTCTCTCTCTCTCTCTCTCTCTCTTTCTCTCCATCTCTCTCTTGCTCTCATGAATTCCCAAAACAAAAGGGAAACATCTCTCCCGTATGTGGTCTTATGTGGGTGTGTGTGAGTGTCTTGTCAGTGAAGTGTGAGTTCTGTTCTAATACGCAATATTAGTAGTTCATATAATATTCATACTGTAGTGTCAGCCAGTAGTGGGACTGCCAAACTGTTATCTCCTCTTCTCTTCCTCTCCCCTTCCCTCTCTCTCTATCTCTCTCTCTCTTCCCTGCTCCCTCTCCATTTCTACAGCCTGCCTATACCTCTGGTTAATAATGTAGTATGTCTCAGTGTCTGATGTTGTGTGGGGTTGCTACGGCAGCAGAGAGAGGCTGTGTACCTGTCTGGGAGACACGACGGCCACTCAGGTTGCCAGGGAGTTTGTTACAGGGAAGAGGAGAGGGAGAGAGGTGGGGGGATGGGGGGGGTAGAGAGAGAGGGGAGAGGTGGGGTGGGGGGGGGGGAGTAGAGAGAGAGGGAGGGAGAGAGAGAGCAAAGGGGGGGTGGACGTAGAGCGGGGTAGGGTAAAGAGAGAGAGAGAGAGTGAGAGAAGGGGGGGTGGACATAGAGAGCGAGAGAGAGAGAGAGAGAGAGAGAGAGAGAGAGAGGGAGAGAGAGAGAGAGAGAGAGAGAGAGAGAGAAAGAGAGGGGACATAGAGGGAGGTGCGCTGTACAAAGCCACTTGATCCAGATAATACACACACTGTACTGTTAGACAGCTTGTTCATGATGACAACAAAAAAAACCTAGACAAAGCTGGTGGAATGTTCCAGAAGGTAGGTACAGTGTAAATGATACTGCCCTGGAATGTTATAGGCTGCATTTGTCTAATGTTCGCCGGTGTAAAGTAAATGAGGTGCTGTGAGGTGGCTCCAGGTTCATGGCACTCTGTAAGGCACCTATTGAATCAAACAGAGCTATTGGGTTTTCCTGCATAACACAAAAGCATGATTATTCTTGTACTGTAAGAACGCATTTTGAGATGTATGTAGTGTACAGTAGCTACTCAATCTACTGGTGAATAGTCAATCGTTTTTACAGGTATTGTAGATGAATGAATGAATGAATGAATGAATGAATGAATGAATGAATGGTCTTTATTGTCATTAATATAGTACAGGTACCATACAACGAAATTTGGTGCTAGGATTTTTTTTTTTACTAAAAACAAGAAGTGTGTGTGTGTGTGTGTGTGTGTGTGTGTGTGGTGGATGAAGCTGTATGTACAGTAAGAGTACATGTACATAGATTGGCCTGAAACTATGTTTCAATAGAAGAAACACATTTCGGATCCTAAAGTAAAAGCGTTGATGATGTTGGCAGCACATGGATTTCTTAAAGCTGTCATAAACACACACACACACACACACACACACACACACACACACACACACACACACACACACACACACACACACACAACATCAAAATCCCTAAAACCGTGTTTTAGTGCAATTGAACTACAGCTTTTTCATCCAAGCCCACCTAGAACAGCGGCGTGCAAGTGAAGCGAATTGCCTACCCAATGCTACCACATAAGCATACCCAGGCAGCATAAGCATAGTCAGAGATGTCTCCTAACCATTCAGCTTCTCCTACATCAATGAGATTTGCTTTATCTGTCTGGGTGCAGCTTGGGCTCGGATTCTGCCCTCTGTGTACGGGATCTGCCACGTGGGAGGAGAGTGGGCGAAGGTGCGTGGCATTCGGCCTAATGCACAGCCCGGGGTGGAACACTAACACTTCATATTGACTGTGACTTCCACCAGCGAGGCGAGGGCGCAGGCTTCTACACTGTATTTGTGGACAGAGAGACACCCAGGGGGGGGGGGTGAACCACGTACCATTTAAATGAATGAATCATTGGTTTGGGTGGAATGTTTCCTTAATACTTGGCTTGGAACAAAATGCCAATGAGCATTTGGTTAATTTATGTCGAAAGCTGAAGTGCTTTCGCTTTAATGCTAACCGCCCGCGACCCTTTGGGATGCCTATTCGAATGTAAATCGTTGAGAATTTGTCATAACGTTTTCTGCCTCAGGATGAGTCTGTTTGGAGTACCTCTGACTGCATATTCTTCTGACATGTGCGTGAGCAGCGTTGTAGTCCACATTTACATTCTCCTTTATTAGAAAGCCTTTTTTTCTATGGATGTTTACCCGTAGACCTGCAACAAAACAAATCCCTTCTCAGTGAGCGTTTGAGTCCACACATACAGGACCCTAGTCACTCATCTGACTGATTGCAAACAAAGCCTTTAAAACCTCAGCCGCGGCCCTCGCCTCCTCCCAGCCCCCCAAACTGCCTTGTCTTTGACTCAGGATATTCCCCGCTGCACCGCATTCCACTGCTGCTCCGTGATTCTGGCCCAGGTTCCTGCCTCTTCCTGCCAAAACGCTCCAATAAACATACGTCCA
>NC_137677.1:49628623-49636123 GCF_963989245.1 Nansenia antarctica
TAGAGGGTAACACCCCAAACCACAGAAATACAGCTGTAAGTTTACTATTTCACATCAGTGTAATAAAACCCTCTGTGTGTGTGTGTGTGTGTGTGTGTGTGTGTGTGTGTGTGTGTGTGTGTGCGTGTGCGTGTGTGTGCGTGACGAAAGAAACAGTTGGGTGGCTCGATGAAAAAGAAAAAGACAGGGACAGAGTCAAAGAGAGACTTCCATCACTACCGAACTCAAATTATCATCACGCTTGTCACCAGCTTGTAAGTCTCCCAAAAACCAAACACACACACACACACACACACGCACGCACAGATACAGTACACACAGTGAAATGACTCAGCCTGAGATTTACACATGGTGGACACAGGCAACGAGTGCCTGTAAATCGGACTGAAAAAATGCCCTCGCCTATTCACTGTAGGACAACAAATATTTGAGGTCAGAGTATTGCTCGCTCAGTGACACACAGGGAAGAGGGCCCTTGGTGGACATTTGGACTGTTGGAACCCCCCTGTTGTACACATCACTGTTTTCATTGAGTTTCCCTGGGTTCTTGGCTGACGTCAGTCCGTGTCCAGTGCACGCTGACTCACACACACACACACAGACTCTGCCCACCGCCCCGGCTTTGAGTCGGTGCCCTCAGTGGCCTCGTGAAGAGGACGTACACACACACAGAATGATGTCAACACTGCCTCACCCCACACACCCAGGCTCCCCTATCACTGATATCATCCCCTAGATCTAGAAGGGTTTAACCCTAAACACACAGACGTCGTCCATAGATTAGGTCAACGTCGAACGGATTAGCCGTGTGTGGATGATGTTTGTACAGTGTGTCTTTAGGGGGTTGGTCCTCATGTATCATCCAGCACCATGATGGATGAATGAACTGTAGTTATCTCTCTCTCCTTCTTTTTCTCCCCCCCCCCCCCCCCCCTCTCTCTTATGTTTGTGTTAATCATTGGTGAGGTGATGTGGGTTGGGTCGTAAGGTAATCTGATTATAACAGGAGCAGCAGTCATGTTCCAGCTCTGAGAGAGACGACAGTCACCTGGGACCAAAGTCACATTTGTCATGAATTCTTACCTCAGCTGGAACATTGGTCATCATAAGATCTTATAGCACATTGCATTCGGTCTGTGAGCCTCTTGAACGACCTGGCTTTAAGGCAGTATGTCTGTATGTGTACTCTGTGCATGTAGAAGCTATAATTGTAGTGTACTCTACATCACAGTACAGTCAATCATAAGGCTCTGTAGCATAAAAATAACCTTTCATGTCCAAACCACAGACAGGTACTTTTTGATTTGAGTGTTTTGGTTACTTGTAATATTTAGTGACCCAAACAAAGCACATGCCCATTATATAGACAATAAAGGCAATCTAATTTAATCCAATTTTGGATTATTTTCACGAAGCCTCTCTCCACCAGTCTTGCCCTGTACATCAGTGAGAAGCCCACTGCAGTCAGTGACGAGGGAGGCCAGAGGCGACGGAGGGTGGAGGGGGGAGGGTATGTGTGTGGGTATGTAGCGTATGTGTGTGTGTGTGTGCTTTGTTCCCCTCCTAGAGTCTCTCATGAGTGTGGTGTTGGATCAGGTAAGCCTGGTGGTTTTCCTGGGGATGTGCAGCCGGCCTCAGGGGGATTATGGGTAGCCTGGCTGCCCGGCCGTTGGGGGGGGGGATGTGCGGAGAAGAGTGGCGCTCGTCTGGAATAATAAGACGAAGAAGGATTAGACATGACATCTATGTCATTAATCTTAACATTCACCTGGCAGTACATCTGGTACTGGGAACCAACGTGAAAGGAACCTGAAATAGAAATCATGGGAATTGGAAGTGTGTGTAGTTTTCTACGGTTCGTATGTGGCTTCATTACTGTCCTATCCCTCTTTGTCTCCTTCTTGGCTCTGGCCGCGTGCCAGCGGCCCCCCAGGCACACACCACCCTGACAGGTAGAGTGGGAGGGACATTGTCAGCATAAAAAAACTGTCCATCACAATGCTAAGCAAATGCTACAGTGTCATTGTCATTCAGCGTGTGTGTGTGTGTGTGTGTGTGTGTGTGTGTGTGTGTGCGTGTGTGTGTGTGTGTGTGTGTGTGTGTGTGTGCGTGTGCGTTGCCTCCAATATAACAAGCTGTGGTTGGTGGGGCGTGGTTGGTGGGGCATGTGTGTGTGTGTGTTTGCGAGTGTGTCTGTGTGTGTGTGCGTGCGTGTGCGTTGCCTCCAATATAACAAGCTGTGATCAAAATGTGGATTGTGCTTTAAGTATATTTTATACAATGGCATGTACTGTATCATTCCATTATTATCATATAACAATATGCTGTCACCTCCTTATTCACTGAATATTCGTGCATCACGCAGAGAACCTGTAGATAGATCCTGGTTTTGTTGTTGATGCTGGTCCACAGACAGCGATATATGGCACTGTTGGAAGGTAACTGTATAGAAAACATATATAGTAGGATCTGTAGGGGAGCGATGCTGTGAAGAAGCACTAACAACCATTACTGCAGGGGGAGAGGGATGGGGAGAGGGATGGGGGGAGGGGGGAAGCTGGGAGGGATGGCGAGCTGGAGAGGGAAGGAGAGAGGGAGAGACAGAGGGGGAAGTGTGTGTGTGTGTGTATGTGCAGGCCTCAGGGGAGCCAGCTCCTCTCTTTGGACTAGACTGAGCCCACCTGAGTCTCCCCTCCAGCTGTTCCCTATAGCATCCTCACACACACGCACACAGGCACACACACATACACACACACACACACACACACACACACACACACACACACACTGATTAACTATGCTTGTTGTATATTGTGATGTGATAATGTATGTTCTGGAACCACTGTATGAGCATTGTTGCTTATGCTGGTGGAACATAGAAGTTGCGTAGGGAAACTTTCTGCACACACACACACACACACACACACACACACACACACACACATGCAAGCACACACAGACGCATACACACACTGGGGCTTTTTTCCATTGTATCCACTCCTGGTACCAGATACTGCACTGTGCCACAGGCCATGCAGTACGAATCCCCTTATAAGGCAGGAAGACACTTCTGCCCCTCCTCCCCCCCTCCTTCACTCCAACCTAGCCTCTTAGACACCGTCTGTCAGCTCCCTCTTTCCCTCGCTACAGTGACCCTCACATCCCAGCCTCCTCCACACACGCACACATACAGTATATACACACTCACACACACACACACACACACACACACACACACACACCAGGGGGACAACGCTCACTAGACACACATGTTCTCAGAATGAAGAGGATCTTCGATGTAGAGGATCATGTCTGAAATCAGAGGCTCTAAGGTACTGAAGCTTTACAGTTTCCAGTTTAGAATGATTTAATTTGCCCAGTATATACAGTTTTACCTCAGCCTTTCCACATTATCACAAGTCTCATTATGACAAGACTTTTGGCTGAGGGATCCTTCAAAGACAATGTGAGAGTACCTGAGTATGTATGTACCTCAATCTTAGCTAAAGCTATATATAAATTCCAGCGTTCCGTGATGCTGGACCAGGGTGAGTGGGGTAGGGGTGGAGTCAGGGCTGGAGATCAGGGCAAGAACACAAACAGTGCTGATAAGACCATAGGCAGAGGAAGTATCCTGTATGGCCTATCCCCAGCGGAGTCCCAGTATCCCGCCATTCCCCTCCTGAGGATGTGTCTGTGTGTGGGAATATGACAGGAATGTGGCCCTTTTGTTTAGAGTGTGTGATAGGCTCTTGGATTGATGTAGTGTGTGCGTGTGTGTGTGTGTGTGTGTGTGTGTGTGTGTGTGTGCGTGTCTCTGGGATGTGGGTTGGCAAGAGCGAAACTCCACAGCCCTCACCATGCAAGACCTTCCAATGAAAACAAAGAGCAGTCACACAGCAGTTATTTTGAAAGCCCTCTCATTGGCTGGTTGGTCTCTCTTGTGATGACTCATGACCAAGGCCTGGAGATAAGAGTTTAGGACCAGATCAAATCTACAGGCTCCCTTTCATGAGGCAACACACCAACAACTAGAATAGATTATTGATAGGGCACGTTAGTCCGAAATTCATTCTGGGTGACCAACATTTGAAGAGTAAACAGTATAGAACGTAAGACTTGATGGTGAAAAGCACAGACAGAAATGCACTGAGAGAGGGTTCAGCGATCGGATGTATACAAATCCACAGGGATGTTGTATTTTTTCAGTGTAGTACCTGTGATTCTCTTTGCTCAAGGCGATAGGCAATGCAAAAACCTAAAAGTGCCTTTAAATAGAGCTACTAAAATAGTCACGGCTACCTTGGCCTTTATCTCACATGTGCTGGAGGCTAGAACCTACACTTAGAATGCTGCCTTGTAGAACAGTAAAGAGACATGACTTAATCATGAGAGTTGAAGAGAAAGAAAACACTCAGACATGGGTGAATAGAAAAAGGCAGTGAAGGTGAGATTTATTGAAGTACTTGTGATGATACAGTCGTTTTTTCTTTTGTTTTTTTCCCTTGTGAGACCTCCTGTCGACATGAAAGAATGAACAAACTCTTTAACAAACTGTGTTATGCCACAGTGATTGAACAATGCAATGATTTGCGCGAACAATCCCGATTCAAGGGGCTGGCCTTCCAAGCACCGAGAGTAAAATAACGAACATAGCAAACACACAGCCAGCTAAGGAATTCCCTTACATTACCATCAGCTACATCACTTACCTATTTCCCATTCATGTAAGATAAAAGGCTTGCATTCTGGTTTTGGCACTTCAGAGCTAAACACTAAAACATGACAGTACGCAGTTAAGCAAAAGCCTGCACATTCAGATGCCTTGTTCTCTCTCTGATAGTCGACCGTGATTGGCCAATCTATGATAGTCAAGTATTCATTGACAATGTTTAAAAACTCTTTCCCCATGAAGCACATTTGTAAGACTTCAGTCTCGACACAGATAAAAATCAATCCGAGAGGATGGTTGTCTTTGTACGACCCAGATATACTGTAGAAGCATTTTCAGACAGTTAAACATACCATAGCTATGCATTTACATCCAGCAATTAAACAGAAACAGTAACCATTAGAAAATAACATTTGATTGTTAGAAGAGAAAGCGATACGTCTTTGGTTCTAAAGGCAACACAGGAGTGAGTACATTGGGGAAGATAACAATGCGACCATAGGCGACATCCCTAAAGAAAACACTGAAACAAAATTAAGTGTTACGTTAAAAAAACGTCCAGAGAGAACCGCAAAAACGTCTTAAACACCATATTAAAAGAGGCCTATATCCTATTTGTCTTCCAAAGTGTTTACAGTGAAAATTCCTGATATGCTGAATTGAAAGTAGCAACTGTTAAGAGAAACATCACCATTCACTGGGTGGGTGTGTCAACTGGTTGTGAAAAGGTTGTTGCAAACCTTTGCAATGTCATCTCAATTGTCACAGGATCATTTGACAAGGAGGAAATGTGTCAGATCGATTTCATCAAACCACGACATGTTTGGATCGGCTGCAGTAACTCAATACATCTGCATGGACTACTCTTGGAACAGTATTTGTACCAACTGAAAGAAAAGATTGATAGATTGAAAAATAAAAAATAAAGTAAGCATCGTATGCATAAAGCAAATCATAGAAACCATCCAACCAAGTTTCAAAGATCTGAGTCTATTTCCATTTAACTTTTAGTCACTTCTTGCCTTCTGTTAGAAATACAAAATAATCATCATTCCTTACAGTGAAATCCCAAAAAATCTGTGAAAACTGACGTAGCTGTCAACATTAAAAACGTTTAAAGATGGATAGCATTTTCAGACGCAGGGCACAGTGCCTAACTGCAACTCAGACCAGGAGTGTTTTGTTTTTCTTGTTTTTTTTCCCTCCTCAATCAAAACCATTGGAGATGATGATTCAGACGGAGGTGGGATGAAACTGTTGAGTGAATAGATATAGTTGTGGAACACAATGAAAGTGCCTGTACGTTGGGTCAACAGGTTCACTGTCTCAGTGTGTGTGTGTGTGTGTGTGTGTGTGTGTGTGTGTGTGTGTGTGTGTGTGTGAGCAATAGGCCCAGAAGACCTAGACACAGCCAACAATTCAGTCTTTTCTCTGGCCAAACAGACACTGTAAGGCATCTTTATGCTCTTCTCGTTTCCTGTGTGGTTTATCACCGGCGCACGCACACGCACACGGCTACAAGGCTGGTCATGTGACCAACTGAACTGTAACAGCAGGCATCTGTTATCCTCTCCCACTTGATCATGATGAAAACATCAGCAACAGCATGACTGAAAGGAGAAACTCTGAGTGCTGATTGGCCCACACCCAGGAAACGTGAAAGGAGGATGATGATGATGATTAACCTTCATAGCTGCAACCTAGAACAACAACAAGTTAAAGAAGGACGGCACAGCGGGGATGACATAGAGAAGACAGAAGCCTACAAAGTGAGCCAAAGTTCCATTCTGTTGATCCAGCCCCGTTGGCTCCGTCCTCCGCTCTGTTCCCCACCCCCACCCACCCCCCCCCACCCCTCCCTCCAGGAGAGTGGAGATTCATGACATCACCGGCCCTCTCATTCTGCATCTGATTCTGGTGCCGACACCACGGTCAGTCACACAGGAAACTGAAGCAGACAACCTCCTCACATCCTGCCTCTGCTTAGGGGTGAAACACTTCCTCCGAAAGCAACAGAAGTTGCTGCAACTGGGTGATTCTCTCACGCGACAACCCTTTCACCCCCAATACTAAACAGTGCGTCTCTTTGAAGCGCCATTGCGAAAGGTGCGTGAAAAGGGGATACAAAGTAGACAGTCTCAGGCAACAGACCAACAGTAAGAAGTGACGATGTTCCAACATGCGCACACACACAGACATCAACACTGTCTTATCTTCGCTCCGTCAAACACAAGACTCAAATCATTAGGTTTCTTTGGAGGGAATTTTACATTCACATCATTTTCAAGTATCTTTCAAAGAAAAAGAAGGAGCGCAGAAATAACGTGATTCTCCTGGTGTCCCGCTACACTATGGCGTGGTAGCACACGCCCCCCCCCCTCCCCCCCCCACACACACACACTGTCCGGTCTCCGTGTTTCATCTGTCGGACTGTCTGGCGAGAGACGCTCATCGAACGGGAACCACGTCACCATGTGACACAATACACAAATACACTCTGGGCAAACACGTCTACCACTGAAGAGTCTCTCTCTGTCTCTCTGTCCACCCAGGCTGGACGGCCCTCCCCCCCCGCGTCCCTCCTCAGGGTTTCTTGGCGACGGCGGCGGCGGTGGCTTTGGCTTTGCCGTTGGGCCCTGGTTTGATCTGGGCCATCTCCACGTCGGCCAGGGCGTCGGGGGGCAGACAGGAGCGCATACGCTCGATGGTCTTCTGGCACGACGACCTCTCCTGCTCCAGGGAGCGAATCATGTGCTTCATCTTGCTCTCGCGGCACAAGAAGTTCTCCACATTCCCTTCCAGGCTTTGGATTTTCTGTCGAGCAGCCT
>NC_137677.1:49643623-49686123 GCF_963989245.1 Nansenia antarctica
CTCAGTAAAATATGAGGTATTCAAATGTGTTGTACTGTATAGGCTACATAGACTATTCTACGGTAGCTTTGCAGACTCGTCGTGTATCATGCTGTTCGTGGTTGAGTGTGAGACCTGGGCGCTGCATTGATGGCTTGTTCATGGGTGAGGCGACCCTCAGGAAGATCTTCTGTCTCCAGGACACTCTGCGTGGGGTGAACGGAGCGCTCACAGAGTCACTGCTGCAGCCTGACAGGGTCCTCTTCCTGCCCTCCCCATTACTGACAGAGAGAGACAGGTGGGGGTGTGGGGGTGGGGCAGGGGTAAGGAGGGAGAGAGGACAGTACAGTCATTGACTAGTGACACCCGATACAAGAGTAAAAGTGTCATCTTACTCTAACACTCTCTCAGCATTTGTCATTCTTACAAGTACAGGCACGCACAGTCGTACACACACACACACACACACACACAAGCACGCGCACGCACGCACGCACGCACGCACGCACGCACGCACGCACGCACGCACACACACACACACACACACACACACACACACACACACACACACACACACACACACACACACACACACACACAATCTTGTCACTGAAACAGAGGAAACCTTATACCGCTAATCAACAGAACGTCTCTGCTGCAAAGTGGTGTTGTCTGTCAAAATGAGTCTGAAGGAGCATTTGTGACAAACAATATAATAAACATACAGAAACAGTGACCAATGATGACCAACACTCTGATTAATAAAGCAGAAATTAAGAGTTGCAGCTCAATAATTAGTACATACAAATAACAGCAAACATCAGAGACACAGAGGCAGCCATTGTTGTTTGCTCATTTCCTGTAAAAAATAATAGCTTTGATGGGGGAGGAAGAGAATAGGGTCGAAAGCTGATAGATCTATTCCTAGACCTTTCCTCACTGGCTCATAGTCAACTCACATTTTTGATAGAAATGTATACATATATCTATATACACAACTGTCTATATATATACCATTTGAAGAAGGAAATACTAGATAAGAAGAAAAAATACCCATCAAACTGAAGCACCAGGACACATGAACGACAGTTGTACCTCAGGATAAGAGCCTGTCTAGTCATGAGGGCGACCGGTGCTCAATTACAGGCAGTGAATAACAGGAAGTGAACTCCTAGAGAGAGGTCAGGGGGCCTGGGGACACTGTTGACTAAAGGGACACAACACCATCCTCGGCGTAGTGAAGCGGCTCCCTCTCCTTGTCCCATTCACTTCATTTACATTTTACATGTTAACCATTTAGCGGACGCTTTTATCCAAAGCGACTTAGAATTACAGATTACAGGGACAGTCTCTCTGGAGTAGCTTTGGCTAAATGCCTTACTCAAGGCATTGATAGTGAGATGGACTTGTGATCGGAAGGTTGTGAGTTCAAATCCCGCCTGAAACCACACCACTACTAGTGTGCCCTTGAGTAAGGCACTTAGCCCTCAGTTACTCCAGGGGGAATGTCCCTGTAATTCTTAATTGTAAGTCGCTTTGGATTAAAAGCGTCTGCTAAATGGCAAAATTATTAAAATTATTTAAAAATTAAGGGCACACTAGAGGTGGTGTTCCCGGGTGGGATTTGAACTCATGTCCTTCTGATCACCAGTCCAACTCACTATCCACTAGTACATAACTGTACATAACTCACTGTAGCCCTATATATATAATATCTGTAGATATCTCTAAGGCTTGCTTGCACTGGCTAGATGCCGAATGCATTTCGTTGTCATTGTACTTGGTCTATGCCAGTGACAATTCAATTGAATCTGAAATTGAATCTGAATCCTCCACTCTCATCCTCCGCTCTCAACTGCTGACTGGATGGGGTTTCCATACTAGGGCTTCCATACAGGCTTCCACTGTCCTTGTCAGAGGAGAGCAGGTGCAGGAGGGGAGGAGAGGAGAAGAGAGCAGAGCCATCTGAAACCACTGAGGGCAGCCCCCTGGTGGTTTCTCACATGGCCTCCTTTGCTCGTATCCTTTTCTTTCTTCACCTGCACTGATAATGATTAGGTGGAAGTCAGCGTGATGACTTGCCTCTGCCATGTAACCCCCCCCCCCTCCTCCCCCGTGAAGACGGCACAAGGGTGGGACGCCACAGACTACCAGGACGATGAGGAACACTCCTAATTCCAGCCGGACAGCTTTGGGGAGCGTTTTGTGTTACATTCTCCCTGTCTGACACAGTGCCTTCATTTACCCTTCTCTGTATTCCTCTTGCAGACTGAACTCAGGGTCCTACAGACACACACACACCAGCTCTGCAAGCAGACTAGCACAGTAGCCCTGAACTGGTTCACATCATCAGATAAGATTATGCTGTAAATGTCGGGGTGAACCTACTCTCAACCAGGAGCCGCGAGTCGTGCAGCGATCCACACTTGGTACTGATTAGTTAGGTACTGATTAACTAGTCCTACGGGTGATATGAACAACTCTGGAGGGCCTGGGGGAGGGGGGGTCTGACTGCTATGAGAGGGAGAACGGCCCCTCGAAGAAATTTATCATCTACAGATGAGTCCGGGGGATGAAACTTGGTTAAAATTGAAATGTTAACCTTTAGCAGTCAACACCCAGGCAGTGTGCAAATGTCATACCATGTGGGCCATGGGGGGTCAAACAGAGTTGGGAGAATTAAAAGTTACAGGAAGGTATTTACTGATTTTTATGCTCGCTGAATTAAATGAGGCAGACAGATCTCCACCTACCCTTCTCACCACACTGTGGAGTCAGAGCACACTGGAGTCTGTCTACCTGGGGGTCCAGGTCTGTCTACCTGTCTGTCTACCTGGTGATCCAGGTCTGTCTGTCTACCTGTCTGTCTACCTGGTGATCCAGGTCTGTCTGTCTACCTGTCTGTCTACCTGGTGGTCCAGGTCTGTCTGTCTACCTGTCTGGCTACCTGGTGGTCCAAGTCTGTCTGTCTACCTGGTGGTCCAGGTCTGTCTGTCTACCTGGTGGTCCAAGTCTGTCTGTCTACCTGTCTGTCTACCTGGTGGTCCAGGTCTGTCTGTCTACCTGGTGGTCCAAGTCTGTCTGTCTGTCTACCTGGTGGTCCAAGTCTGTCTGTCTACCTGTCTGTCTACCTGGTGGTTCAGGTCTGTCTGTCTACCTGGCGGTCCAAGTCTGTCTGTCTACCTGGTGGTCCAAGTCTGTCTGTCTGTCTACCTGGTGGTCCAGGTCTGTCTGTCTACCTGGCGGTCCAAGTCTGTCTGTCTACCTGGTGGTCCAAGTCTGTCTGTCTGTCTACCTGGCGGTCCAAGTCTGTCTGTCTACCTGGTGGTCCAAGTCTGTCTGTCTGTCTACCTGGTGGTCCAAGTCTGTCTGTCTACCTGGTGGTCCAGGTCTGTCTACCTGGTGGTCCAGGTCTGTCTGTCTGTCTGGTGGTCCAGGTCTGTCTGTCTACCTGGTGGTCCAGGTCTGTCTGTCTACCTGGTGGTCCGAGTCTGTCTGTCTACCTGGTGGTCCAGGTCTGTCTACCTGGTGGTCCAGGTCCGTCTGTCTACCTGGTGGTCCAGGTCTGTCTACCTGGTGGTCCAGGTCTGTCTGTCTGTCTACCTGGTGGTCCAGGAGCTGCAAGGTGGGCGTGTGGTGAACATTCTGGCACAAAATAGCGGTGGTGCATCACCCAGGTGGGTGCTAAGTATTGGTGGTGGAATGCAAGGCTTTGAGACCATGGGAAAGGTGTTTCATGGAAAGGTGCAATGCATCGTCAAACGTCAAATTCAACACTAAGTTACAACCAGTATACAACAATCTACTGTGAATTCATGTATTCAACCTTTCAAAATCTACACGTAAAAATGTGAAATAGATCTCTTAAATGAATCATGCATGCACACTTGCACAGCAACGGCTGGTGTCAGTATCAACATAGAAAGTTAATCGAGGTCCGGCTACCCCTCAGCTTGGATCACTGTAAGAAGATGTGTTGGTAAAAAGGTGCGATATGATGTTAATAAAAACACAGTCCAGGTTAAATATGTGCAGTAAAGAAGCGTTAACATGCAAGAGAGGGAGCATACTCTATCAGCATCCCCCCATACTTCAGACAAAAGTCAAAGACAAAGAGTCCAGCAGAGACAAAGGAAAAGTGGTCTTTGGCATGACTTGTGAGGTGAGGTGGGAAATGGACAAGTAGGCAGATAGACGAAGCTAGACGAAAAGCAAGTTGTTAAGGGTTGACACAACGAATACTGCCGCTGCCAGCCCACAGAGGAACCCTGCCTCCTCCCCTCCCGAGGCTGGTGCTTCTCCAGCCAAAGCAAGGTGGCGTCTGTGACACCCCCTCTCACCTCTTGAGGGTCCCACTGTCTGCCAGGGAGCTCAGGGAACTCAGGGAGCCCAGAGAGCCCTGGTAAAAGCTTTTCAGGAAAGTGGGGGCAGAGAAGGAGGTGGGGAGGCTGAAGGTGGACTCGCTCTCTGAGACACTGCGCTTTCTCGAGATGGTCTGAGGGCTGGGTGAGCCAAACACACGACACGTCGCCCACAGATAAAAACAAACACACGTTAGGGAAGGCTGCGCAAAACAAAGGGAATAAGGCATCAAACACAGGGCTAGGGAACCTCTGAGGTGACTGTTCAAAGCCTGTGGGCTGGTGTACACGGGAACTTCTAACTAAAGAAGTGAAATGTTTTGACGAGCCTTAAATGGAATCTCCATTGGCAGAAGCAAATCTCAGAGGGCTATAAAAAGCTAGTCGTAAAAGCGGAACACATACTGTAGGTGATGAATCAAATTATTTCTCAGTTAGTAGCAAACCCGTTAAGGGGAGTGACATGCTTTGATTTTTCGTTGACGTTAGTTTTAGCCATTAGCATCTTCAAAGCACATCGTTAACATGACATTGCAATACAATATCTCCTTTGAACGACAGTACATACTGCACTGATACAGCACCATAGAGAGTACCCCATTCTGATTTCACATTCAAGCACAACAGAGACACTGTTTCACAATATTTCTACTCGCATCACAAATGCAGCATAGTTTGATCATCAAATGGCATCACATACAGTACTGAACAGACAGAATGTCACAATTGCAATGAGTTGACAGATCAGACAGACTTTCTGTCAAAACCCTCTTTCATCCCTCATCCCATTCACAAGGTGGTAGAAATGGTACAAACTGTTGCTTTTTGCCAATGATCTAGGATCAGATTACCATACTCTACATCGTAGCCGTAACCATTAGGCAGATGAAAAGAACCTGATCCTGCATCAGTGATCAAGGCAACTTCTACCTACGACACACTTCCTCACACCATCATGTGGTAGGAAGGGACATAGGGTAGAGGGAGGTGCTGTGCTGGGTTGTTTACCTGCTCTGCAGTAGTTCAGGGTTGACAGACTGCTGTCTGCGTAGTGGGGCCTTGCCACCCTGGCCCTGACCCTGACCCTGACCCTGGCCCTGACCCTGACTCTGAGGCTGGGCGTCGTTGAAGGAGATGCGTTTCTTCACCGGTGGGTGGCTGAATGTGTGGGCGCGGCGACGGAACTGGGGGGCGTCCGGGTCGTCGTCAGGGAAACCAGGTGGTGTCCCAGGTGGGGAGTCGCCGGGAGATTCGTCCTGCTGGAGGGTGTAAGGAAGGATGAAGGTGATGATGATGATGATGAAGATGGACCAACAGTGATGAGCAATTCAGATAAGGGTCTGATTACTGCTACTAAGAGCTTATAGTGATGTGAATTGTTCACTTGTTAGTGAAAGAAGGTGATTAAATTAAAGTGGGAGAGCAATACATTATTGCTACTTACTGCTATCATAGAATGATTACCACCTTGAGGTAAAGTCAACAAATAGACATTGTTCAAATGACTGCATGGCTGACCGTAGACTCGAGGTGCGCCATCACAAACACACCTAACGCCACAGTCGGACAGTCCTCAATATCTAATTGTAACCCATGCACAAATAAAAGGCAAGATGCAAACTTAACTACATTTTTCGAGACTGTATCACAACGTCCTGCACCAAACTTAAGACGCCAAGTTAGTATGAACAGAACCCAAACGACGCCGGCCCCAGGTCCAACTGGTCTGCACTCACCTAGGCTAGCTAGTGATCCACCCTCAATACCAATCAGTCCGTGTTCAGATCCAACACAACTCTACTGGCTCTACTCACTCACTCCGTACCTCTCCGAGCAGCTCCCTATTGTCTTCTAATGGCCAGTGTCCTGTGACTCACTGCATCACACACTACTGGATGGGAGGCTCTTCAAGGCTCAATTCCATAACAACCCTCCCTCCTCTCCTGGACCGACCATGACTACCTTATCACAGATCTGTCATGACATGATAGATAGAAGCAATAAGACAGGAGCTCCACGTAGCTTGGGGTGGGGGAGCCGTTATCAGATTACCGTCACCTATTCAGTCCTTTTATACCTGCCCCTGGAAGTGAACAAGGGCCCTAGGGAAAGGGGCAAAGGATTTGGATTGGAACTGGGCCAATGCCACATTGTTAAGGGGGAGGTAAGCCCCTCCAGTGTTGGGCCTTGTTTACTGCGCCCTGCAGAGGAAGCAGAGGCATTGCTCAGCAGACACACAAAGCTGAACATCCTGTCTGTGTTTCCTGACTGGAAATCTGTATCCTGAGAGTATCCTTACTCAGCTCCGACACGAGGCCTGGGCAACAGACACAGAGGAAAACACTCTGGACATTACACTGTAACCCTGCTTACATGGATTAATCTAGCTGGGTCAGGGTTACAGCAGGGGTTAAAGGGGGGAAAAGGCACGTAAGGTGAAGACAACACAACATGTGTTTAACTGTGATAGATTGGGATCATTTGCGAGGTTAGCTTTTGTTTTCCAGAAAGAATGTTTTATTCATGTTATTGTGATTGAAGGTGTAGGGGATAAGGGCAAGGGAGGGGTTGTTGTTTAGTTTTTTTTTTTTTTTTTTTTTTTACATCATGTGATGTTTTTGTAGGCAAAAACAAAACTCACACTGCTGGTACTGTCAGGGACATGTTTGGAGGGCTTGTGACAATGTCTATGTGTACAGCGTGTGTGTGTGTGTATGTGTGTTTTATAATTTAAAACACAGACCTTCCTCATCCCTCATGTATGGGCCACAGGGTCGCCATCGCACCCCCGCCTCACATTTTGCACTCAGGCGACAGAGCGGAGTGCTCCGCCATCAAACGAGCGCCCAAACTGAAGCCAAAAGGGAGGATTGACAGCTCCACAAACACGCTGCCTACGGCACTGTTTGATTTACCATGCCTGGAAAAACACCGGAAAAATCTAGGAATATCTAAGCCAAGCTACGCTGCTAGCCAAGAAACTGCCTGTCCACGTGAGAGAGGTGCTATTTGGAGCCAGAAGACATGGGTCTTTGGGATTCCTGGAAGTGATCAATGATCATCACCTAGCTGGCCTTTCTGTGAAAAGAACTGTAGTGACTGGCCTCATACAGACAGTGGTTCATGTGTGATAATTCCCAGAAGATCCCTTGGATATTCAACAGTAAAAACAACTCTGGGAATTCTCACACTCCCTTCGGGAATACTTACTCTCTCAAAACTGCCCATGCTTCCCATACTTCCCAAACGGCCTCTCATCCGGCTGGCGCCCTGATGACAGAAGACACAAATATGTTGTCAACCTTCATTTGTTACATCACTGAACAACTGACATCATGTTCACTATTGCTCACATAACCATTACCGTTTCATAGAATGGTCATATTTAACTGAAGCCTTTGCACTTCTGTTAACAAAGACAATCTTCTAAAGGAGTACTTCAATAAGATACAGGAGCATATGCCTGACTGGTAGAGTATTATGTACTGGCACATTGGTCTTAGAGATGAGAACAGATGGCAGTAGTGGTTTCTGATACCATGGATGCCAAAACAAAGGTATTATTGAGCCAGAGGGCAGAACTGGGTCAATCCAAATCTCATGGACAACAATGACACAGAAACAAAGACTGAGACGATGAGAGACACAGATACCGGTACCCCTGGGAATGTGTTCTTCAGGGAAACAGACAGTGACACAAAGAGACGGACAGAGAGAGTGAGACAATGATGTGAGAGAGAGAGAGAGAGAGAGAGAGAGAGGGAAAGAGAGAGAGAGAGAGAGAGAGGGAGGGAGAGGGAGAGGGAGAGGGAGGGGGAGAGGGGGAGAGAGAGAGAGAGAGAGAGAGAGAGAGAGAGAGAGACATCCTTGTACCCGTGAGAAGATGTTCTCCAGGGAGCTGGTGAGGGAGGTACGAGCTTTGTTCTTCAAGATGTCCAATTTGAAGCGTCCTCCAGTGGTGGTGCTGTCTGCTGCCGCTGCTGCTGTGTTGTTTGGGGCGTTCTGTCAACGAAACAAGAACAACAGGTCAGACTTAGTCAGCAAACAGTCACGACCCTAGAAACACCGCTCCACAAAGTGTCAGAGCGCAGTCGTTGGCATACGTGCTCCAGGGAAAAGAGACACAGCAAGAGGCCTAAGAGAGGTTTATACTTCTAAATGATGTTGTACTTCTGATCTGTGTGGGCTCCCCTGGTGATAGGGCATAAGAAGAGTGAGCCGTTTGAATAAAAGCATTCATCCATCATTCAATAAAGCATTCATCTTCATTCAATAAAGACCATTCATTCATTCATTCATCCTCCAGTCCAACAGTCTCTGCAGTACTCTCCACGCATTCAATCAGAGAAAGGTCATAGATAGGTGAGAGGAGGAAAGATGGTTGTCACTGAGTCAGAGAGTGGACGAGAGAGGAGCATGAAAGGAGAGGAGGTAGGGAGGGAGGGAGGGCGGGGAGAGAGAGAGAAAGAGTAAGAGAGAGAGAGAGGGAGAGGGAGAGAGAGAGAGACGGAGGGAGGGAGGGTGACAGGAAATGGTGGAAGTGTGGGAGTGAGGGATGGATGCTGGGGTTTAACACGGTCAGAATAAGCAGTTTTTTTTTTGTAAAGGAGTGACTATATTGTCTTTGGTATGGTTTGGCCTGAGTACACACTTATTATATATTTTTTTTAAATGGTCAATCTGAGTACACACTTCAACTAGGAAGCTCAATTGGGAGATGTTCTGCTTTTATTGACAGGGAGATCCTGCCAGTCCTAGAGGCAGGTGTGTGGTTACCTGAGGGGCCTCTCCGATGTGGAGGTGGGACTTCTGTTTGGTGCCACACAGCTGTCTGAGGTGAAGAATGACCAGCTCGTTCTCCTCCTGGTCAGACAGCGGCTTCATCCTCTGCAGGCAGATTCACAGGTGTCACGTACAGACAGAGCAGCACTAATGCTGTCAACTAAAGAGTGCTTCACAAATCAATATGTTTCACTTAAGATTTTTCCGCCTGTGCCCTTACCTGAACTCGCTCGAAAATATCCACTTGTTCGTTGTCAGTCAGCTGAGCGAGATATTTTTGGATCGCCAGCTTTGCCCTTGGCGGGTACAGACCTAGATTCAGACACAAACCAGAGCCGTTCACGTCAAGATAACTTAACTCGAATGAAGCCACCCAGTAGATGTAGTGGAATGGAAGGAAGATAGGTAGGTAGGTAGGTAGGTAGGTAGGTAGGGTTACCTTCGATCCTCTCACAGAGCTTGTGCAGGTCGTGCATGGGGCAGGCCTCGCACAGTTGGATCAGGGTCTTGGCGCTCTGCAGGGCTGCTGCTGTACTAAAGGCCTGCTTCAGAGTCAGCATCACCTCATCCACCTGCATTACGCAAACACCAGCAGTCAGACCCCCCCCCACAAACACCAGCAGTCAGACCCCCCCCCACAAACACCAGCAGTCAGACCCCCCCCCCACAAACACCAGCAATCAGACCCCAACACAGACCCCAACACTCCCCCACCACCACCACCAACACTCCCCCACCACCACCAACACTCCCCCACCACCACCAACACTCCCCCACCACCACCACCAACACTCCCCCACCACCACCACCAACACTCCCCCACCACCACCAACACTCCCCCACCACCACCACCAACACTCCCCCACCACCACCACCAACACTCCCCCACCACCACCACCAACACTCCCCCACCACCACCACCAACACTCCCCCACCACCACCACCAACACTCCCCCACCACCACCACCAACACTCCCCCACCACCACCAACACTCCCCCACCACCACCACCAACACTCCCCCACCACCAACACTCCCCCACCACCACCAACACTCCCCCACCACCACCACCAACACTCCCCCACCACCACCAACACTCCCCCACCACCACCAACACTCCCCCACCACCACCACCAACACTCCCCCACCACCACCACCAACACTCCCCCACCACCACCACCAACACTCCCCCACCACCACCAACACTCCCCCACCACCACCACCAACACTCCCCCACCACCACCACCACCACCACCAACACTCCCCCACCACCACCACCAACACTCCCCCACCACCACCACCACCACCACCAACACTCCACCACCACCAACACTCCCCCACCACCAACACCAACACTCCCCCACCACCACCACCAACACTCCCCCACCAACTGTTCCAGGAGACTCATGTAAAGCAGTAGGAACAGGAGCAGCCCCTCTATGATCCGTGACTCACCAGGGATTCACTAGCACACTGGAAGACGTAGCACACATACTGGCACGGCCCGGAGTCCACCGGGTCTCGACAGATCAACCCAAAGTGATCCGTCTGCTGTATACCCTGTGTGGACGACAGTTCACAAACCATACAATATGATACCAGACCAAACAACACAAACCATACAATATGATACCAGACCAAACAACACAAACCATACAATATGATACCAGACCAAACAACATTACTATGAAATACAGACCGAATTGGGCAGGAGTCTACACAAACTTTAATAAACCAATGAAATAAATACAACATAATATCACAAGGAATGTGGAGAGGATAACAGCAAGGTATACAATATGAATCAAAGGCTTATGTTTATATACTCAGAAGATGTATGAGGATGTTAACACAACATTTATCCCTCCACAAATATGTACTTATCTGTACTGTTCTTATCCAGTCTGAATTATGAAGGACTTCCTTCAAGCTATGTTTGGATTAAAGGCTCAAACATTTCCATGATGTATGATGTCATTTGGAATCTAATCAAGTAGTAATATGCATTTGATAACCTAGGGCCACAAGTGACGCGTTTGTAAATGCACTAACAACATCATCTGGACTGATGAAGCTGCGGTAATGCATTCAGTGAGCACTTTGAGAGTTGATCGTCTGGAGAGTGCTGTGGAAATGAGGGGGGATGGACTACAGTAAGGAAGAAACCTTTAGGTAAACACCGGGAAGCAGAAACAGACGCTTGGTACCGACCTGAGAGCAAGAGGAGATATCTTTGAAATTCTTCTCCAGCACCACCGTTTTACTGTCTGGACTAATGAGGTTAACCTCAAAGCGTCCGACCTGCAAAGCACATGCACACCCACACACAGATATATACACACACACACACACACACACACACACACACACACACACAGACAGACAGACAGACAGACAGACAGACAGACAGACAGACAGACAGACAGACAGACAGACAGACAGACAGACAGACAGACAGACAGACAGACAGACAGACAGACAGACAGACAGACAGACAGACACACACACACACACACACACACACACACACACACACACACACACACACACACACAGAGACAGACAGACACAGACAGACACACACACACATTAATGAGGAACCTGACCTTCATGCATAGATAAAGGCAGGGCAGAAGAATAGAAAACAAGTCCACCATGTCTTATGATTATCTCATGTCTGTGCCCATGGCTGCCTCCAGAGACTGATTAATTAATTCAGTCTCTCTCACACACACACACGCAAACACACAAACTCTACAGTACAGTACATAAACAATGACTCTACAGTACATAAACAATGACTATGTATGATTCCACATACAGCCTATGTCAAACATAGACTACATTTCCCTTCTGGTCAGGCCAAATCTCTTCTGATTGTGTATCACTAGTCACAACTATCCCATATTATTCAAACAAGGTCAGAGAGGCTACACAAACGAGCTGTGCAGATCCATAACTGACTGCCGTGTTCAGAGAGTATCATATTGAGTACTACGCTCTGGGTTTCAAAAAGCTGTCATGAGGAAATGAGCACAGCAGGGGGTGGGGAAAGGCGGCTGGCTAACCGGACAGCATGCTAGCTATTCCCAAGGAACCAGCTAGCTTCAGCCCGTCGAAAGAGAAGCGCTTCAGTAATTACTACTGAGAGAGAGTAATGGCCTCTCTAAATGAGACCGTTATACAGGGCCTCGCCAACCTGTGTTTTCTAATGAACAGTGACTTGGCATTCAAAATGATTTGCAGTACCGAGCACTAAGCTAGACTAAATAGAGAAGAGGATTGGATGGCAAACAGCGCTAAAGCCGCGCAGCATGTTGGCATTGAGTGCATTGCCTCATTATAAAGGCAGCAAGCCAATGATCGAAAATAGAACACTGCATGTTATTGACTCATTGATCAAGCGTGTGAAGGGAATCCATTGATATCCAATTCAACGTGCTGACTCACTCACTTAGACAAATGTACTTGCTGTAAGTCGCTTTGGATAAAAGACTGAGGTGAAATGACTTTTAAAAAAAAGGATTCATACTTCATAAATCAACCCTTTTGAAATGATACTAAATATGCACATTCTCAAAGTTGCACTGGAGGGTTCTCATGTGCAGGGACTACATGCGAGCACATGTTCCTTCACATGCTCATGAGCATGTTCCAGCTATGTGCCTCACTGGGACCTCTCACCATGCCACGTCTCAGCCCTTCCAGTGAGTGACTGTAGTCACTGTACAGTGAAAGCAGCGACACATAACGCCCCCTCGACCAGACGGACTCAAACCAGAGGTAAACAACACGTCTTCAGGAGTGAGGGTCAACAACATGGACGTGTAGTATTCCAATAGACCACGCTACATGATAACTGAGCAATGGGCAATATGGGAAATACTGCTGCTCCTGCTGCATATATTACAGTACACGGTCTCCTAAAAAGCACACACATGTGTTTCATGAAATATACTAAATGAATACAAATAGTACATATAAAATCATTCTCGAGACCACTATACTAATCCAACACATGACGTCGTATCATCCCGGTACCTGGAAGAGCATGGTTCGGTTCTTGTCTGTGTCGGAGGGCTGGACGTGGTTGGGCGCGCTGGCGTGTCTGCGACGCACGGGGGCTTTCAGCACCCCCTCCCGGGGCTTCCTCTGCAGGTTCCCTGCCAGACTGCTGCAGCGCGTACGGAACTCCTGCTGCTCCTCGAACCCAGAGTCCTCCACGATGCACTCTGGGAAGGCCCCCCTCAGGCTGCCAAGGCTGGGGCTGTTGGACATGCCGTTACCTGGACGATACAGAACACATCAGGAGGAGGAGAGTCCACCACTATAGCAGTACTATAGCAGTACTAATACTGTAGTGTTCGTTGTGAAAAACCTATTGGTAAACGGGTGATGATAAATGGTGAATGGAATGGACTGCACTTATATAGCGCCTTATTCCAAAGCGCTTTACGATGGCCTCTCATTCACCCATTCACACACACACCAATGGTGGCAAGCTACCATGCGAGGCGCCGGCCGGCCCGCTCATTGGGAGCAATTTAGGGTTCAGTGTCTTGCCCAACGACACCTCGACACGTGGACAGGAGGAGCCGGGGATCGAACCGCCGAACCTTGCGTTCATTAGACCCCGCCTCTACCTCCTGAGCCACAGCCGCCCCGCGGCACCAGGTACAGGTCCGTGAACCAAGTTCCCCACACGAGGCATCGGGAGAGGCCCTTACCTCCCAAACCCCCACCGTTGGCCACCTCCTCCAGGCCTAGCTCGTCAGGTTCCTCCAGCCCCTCACTGAGGATGGAGGAGAGGGGGTCTCCATCGCCCCCCATCGTGAACTCCACGGGGGCGTTCTCTGTAGACCCCCGCTGGCCACCGAGGAGGCGGAGGCGTTTGCGCTCCACCTCGTGCTGGCGGAACTTCTCAATGCAGTCATCGATGACGGTGGAGGGAGCCTTCTTGTGCCCGACGGTCACCTTGATAGATTGACGGAATTAATGACTTAGATCAAACGTTATCATACATATTACTACATACATAATTATACTAACAACTACACATAGAGCATATCACTTCGCTACTATGGCGGTTACCTCTAGTCACACATGATCAAATGATCAAACTTAAAACACCCCGATAAAGTTAGTCCATTGAGGTTTGCTACCTTGCCACAGTAGAGCACCTCAAACTTCTGGGAGTTGTAGAAGGCCTCGTCAGTTTCCTGCTTGGGTTTGGAACCCTCCTTCAGGGCCGACTTAGACACCTGCCGGACACTGCTGATCACCTCTGGGACCTGGGAGAGACAGGAGGAAGGAGAGAGGGTGAGGACGGATGGAGGGGAAGGGAGACGGAGAAACGGATGCCAGAAAGAGTAGACGGCAAGGAGAAAGGAGAGGAGGTGGAAAGGGAAGAAGAGAAGAGGAAGTGAAAGGGGGGAATAGGTAAACGAAATGGCAAATGGGTGGGAGTAAGAGAAGAATAGAGAAGGTTAGTTCAGATGAAAGTGATATCTCAATCAAGAAAGAGAAGAGAGAAGGTTAGTTCATATGAAAGTGATATCTCAATCAAGAAAGAGAAGAGAGAAGGTTAGTTCATATGAAAGTGATATCTCAATCAAGAAAGAGAAGAGAGAAGTTTAGTTCATATGAAAGTGATATCTCAATCAAGAAAGCCATAAACTCAATGAGGAGGGTTCAATTATAATACCAACAGGGGAGGTCATTAAAACAAAACAATTATAGACTCAACACAGAGATATCAGATTATGTGTAATGGCACTATAAATACCATTAGAAAACCAACCATCCAATCATGGCATACAAACCAAAATAGAACGAGGTAGAAAGTACTATTTATTTGTAGGTTTGGAAAGAGCTCATGGAACAACTCTTTTAATGCTGTGGCCCTCTGCCTACTGTATGAATATTAGTGTGATGAAGAAGCTAAGAGACGATTTTGAAGGTCATCCCTTCTCTCTCTCTCATCCTTCCTGTCAAATCTCTATTGTCTCTATCGCAATAAAAAGACAAATATGAGTGGGACTGCCCCACTCAGAGAAAAAGAAAAAAAGAAAAAGAAAGTACAAGGCTGTACAAACCAAATAAAACAGATTTACAATAACACGCCACTGTCTTGGAGAGACAGACCAAACACCACACTGGTGACAGAATTAGGCCGGGAGCCAGGAAACCCACAGGCAGAAACTGAAAAGGCCAGCGAGGAGGACAAGGCTGGAAACAGACAAAACACTAAGTGGAACAAATGGCAGACTTGAGAGTCAACTATCCCCTTCCTTCTCTAATGTGGGAGGAGCAGCCGGTGCAATACCAAGAAACAGAGGAAAATTCTGTGAGAAAAAAAAAGAGGCCACACAAGTCAAGGCAGAGCATACTGTAAGTCAACATTGTCAATCCTTTAGCAATGCTGGGGAATGTGAACCCACTCCATCACTTTGCCTCGAGACATTTTTACTGCAAGGGGTGGAGGAAAGAAGTGGTGTTAAAGATCAATACAACATTCTACTATAAATTTGCCGGACACAACAGCACTGGAGTAATGGTGACAGAATGCTAGCTCTTTAAAAAGCAGAAGGCCTCAGATTCAGATCCAAGGTCATAAAATTACTTGTTAAGGCAGCAATGAAAGCTAAAATAAACAATACCTCCACATTCTGCATACCCTTCCATCTCTAGGCTACCACTGATAAGAAGGGCAGGTGGTGTGCTGGGCAAATATGCTTGAGCTATGGCAAAATATTATGCAACGCAAATTAGGGATGGACGGTTTCCAATTATTGAAACCGAAAAACCGTCAGAGAGTAAAACCGCGGTTTTCCGGTTAACCGAAAAATACAGTAAAAAAAAAAATTAAAAAAAAAAGTATTTTTTTTTTTTTTTTTTTAATAATTGAGCCCTACTGCTACAATACACTCATGTCGAACACCATTAAAACACCGTAAGCACAGTCGCAACACATTTAGGCTACTTAGTTTCACAAATATAAGTGGAAAGGCAGACTTTTGTAAGCTACACCATACATGAAAACACATGAACACTTAACACACCAGCTCTGCTGATCCAGGGTGCACGCCTGCACGGAAGATCATCTCTTGGAACAGCGTCTTCATTGAATGAACTGCTTTCTCAATATCTTGGTTCTTAGACAAAGTTTCAGCTGCTGCTCAATGTATTTAAATATTTGAATACTGCTCAATAATCACTGAAATATTAGACTTAGAATTATGCAGTGAACATACTTAAAGCTTTTCATAAAAACCACATGCCGCGAGACTGACTCGTCCTGAACTGTCGTAAGTCAATCAACAAAGAATGCCCCATCAAAATAAAAGTGCCCATGGTAGAGCTGTCAAAATAGAGCTTTCAAAATAAATGTACTAATACAGATAGAGATAAATACAGAACTACCTTTGCGTCACTAAGTGACCGCGTATCTTCTGAGACATGCGTTCTGTCATCACTTTCAGTAGCGCCTTCACACACAGTGGCGCTGTGCACAAACACTCTTGATCCGTATAGCTCTTGTTTTATTATATTGTGGTTTAGTAAATACTGCACTTGGAGTTACATTCAATGCATGATTTGTGCTATAGAACATAAATAAAGTTTGATTGATTGATTGATATCAAATCAAATCACATTTTATTGCTATAGCGCATTTCTCACAAAAGTGACCCAATGCGCTTTACAGAGAGCAGCGAAAATGATCTTATTAAATGTAAGCGAGTAATTGTAAAAAACCTTTCCTATCTACCAATAACTGAAGGCAACTATCTTTCCCATAGAGTGATTCGTTACCCTTAAATATAATCCCAATTAGATATTAATCCTCAGTTATTCTTCACAACTGACCAAACCTCTCACTCATTGCGCGGCAGATTCAGACTATCATTGTTATTTTCACACACGACAAACATGTGACATGTTCCAGTTGTATTCTTATTCTATTTTATTCTTCTAAAAAAAAAAAAAAAAAAAAAAAAAAAAAAACGGTTTCAGACGGTTTTGATAAAAAACCGTTTCTATTTTTAGAAACCCCGGTTTTCGGTTTAACCGAAAAACCGTCCATCCCTAACGCAAATACCTCAAACCTTCCCATGGACGCTTGTATTCATCCACATGAGACATGGATTCAGATCAAATATTTTCCCTGACCCCTTTCCATGTTGTTGCTGTGGCGACACAGACTGTTTTAAGGTCAGGCCACAACTTCCCTACCAACCCCCAGGGATGAAAACACGCAGGACTGGAGACAAAATGGTCCATTGAGATAGAGAGTGGGGGGGGGAAATATCCTACACACTCAACCATCTCTTCTACTCGCACAAAGCTCTGACTTGTAGAAGTAAAAGCAAGGGTGTGGCTGCTTGCTTCAAACTGTCAACTGGCTTATTTCCCAGGCATACTTGCAAGATTTCCAGTAAATCCTCGACACGAAAACGCTGCATAAACTACTCACCTAAGTTTGTCAGAGTAATCACTGTTAGAGAGCTGGTTAACAGAGTGAACTTGTAGGGCCTGTTTCACAGACAAGGCCTAAAAAGCCTAGTCCAGGATTAAAGGTCCCATACTGTGAAATGAAGCAATTCAGTCCGGTGGGTTTGTGGGTTGCATAAAACATGTGATTCAACAAGTCATTCAGATTGGCTGCCCTCTCCTACGCTGATTGGGGTCTCATTGGGCACTGTGTTGAACATTTCCCACGCAGTATATTCGTACAGTCTAATCGTTACCATTCAAATGGTTTTGGATTCCTTGTTTTGTGGGGGAACACTGGGATATATTTTATTTTATTTTATTCCCCCGGAAACCATGTGATTTTTCACCACGCTGCTACACAGCGAAGCGCTGATGATTTCCCGACCCGTTAAACAGCCCGTCCAGCAAAGGACTGAAACAGATGCGTTTAGAGGCATGCTGGAATTAATTCAAATCTGAGCAAAACACTTCAATGACATGTTTTGGGGACCCCAGAGATCTGCATTAACTTGTAACATAACCGGTTTGCTTTAAATCACACTTGCAATGGAAACCCTCCATTGAGAATGCTTTTTTACTCTAGGATTAGTCTTCATCCATGAAACCCCAGCCCCCTTAATCTGCATCCATCAAACCCCATCCATGAAACCCCAGCCCATCGGATATTAGCATAACATTATCATATTACACATACTATCTGGTAATCCGTTACATTTAGGGTATGTGGGTTTAATTGCATATCCGTACAATCAGATTAGTCCAGAAGATGCAAAGTAAATTGAGCTGGGGAGCACAGCAGGAGGCAGCCTTGTGGTTCTGACCAAAATAACTGCCAGGATCAATTCTGAAAATCTCAGCTTGGCTATCTGGCTTTGGAAAGACTGTTTTGTCTGGCACCACTATGGCATTGATGAAAACATGACACATGCTGTCTGTTTAACAATTTAAAAATGTCATGGATTATTCATATGTAAGAAAACACTGTCGCGCTATTCGATCTGATTCATTATTTGCAGTAAACCCAACACCCAGGCAGCGATGACACTGGTTTCCTCAGGAGACGTTGGCAGTGGCAGGGAAACAGAGGAAAGACGGGAGGCAACCTTTAAGTTCCAGAAGGAAACAATCCACCTGTGTGCTGCCCTATCCCTCCCTCTCATTGCTCTACTGTCTATCGTTTTAACTTTCTTTTGCTTCTTTTCCTAACCCTTAACTCTACCTCTTTCTTTGTGGTTGAAATGCTGCAGCCTACAGTCAGTGCCATAGGTTGCCCACAGTACTACAGATGGACACTGTATAGTGTATACATTGATATTGTCTATGACAGTGGCTGAACAGAGGATACATTAACACAAATAGCCCTGTGCAGCTTTGGGGCTTAGCCGAAAACAAATGTTAGGATTGTCTCCTTTGAGCTCCCCTAAGCCCTGGGCACTTTCATTGAGTCAGCTCATCTCTCTCTCCCAAACTTCTCTACAATAACATCTGATCACTGAGTGGGTGGATTACAATGGGGCACAGGCTCTCCCTTTTTTTTTATGTGAATGTCAGATCATTGGACTAGGCAGACTAGGCTGCACAAAGCTCCATGATAGAGGGAATATCCACAGCCTATGTGGCGCGATTGATCTGATACTTGTCGTAGAAATTAGATAGGTATACTGTCTAAATAGACATTAGAAAAGGTAGCCTGGTTTCTTCATCTTTCCACTACATAGTTCTGAGTGACATTAGCACTGTCCCGATACTGGTCAGGAAGGACGGAAAACACAACAATGTTTTCAAAGTCACAGGAACAAAAGATCATCGCAGGTCTCTTACCCTGACCTCAAGTGCTCAGAGCAAAGGGGACAAGTTAAAGGTTCATGTGGGTAGTATCGTCATAAGGCCTGTCTACAGCAAATACCATAGAAAAGTACCACAGTTGTGGGACATACGTCATACACAATTTCTAAATTGTATTTGGTTCTCTGTTTATAGCTATTGTGGCAGTAATGGACATTTGAAAATATACGTTCATAAAACACTTGCTTACATGAATGAATGTCCTTGGTTCTGAATCATTTCCACTGAGACATTATACTGTAAACAAACAGCAGCTACTGAAACACTTAAACTTGAACGTTATGTTGAGTAAGCCATTTTATATGCTATAGGTATAAAGAGACTGTTTACTTTTCTATGGACCAATAATGGCTTGTTGCATAACATCAATTCTTTGGAACAAGTATTTCCCCAATGCCTGAGAGTGAAACCTCTCAAGTGAAGAATAATTATTTAACATATTTGTTAAGATTTAACCAAATCAGTCAGTTGTCCAGAGATTAAGGCAGTATCACAGCATGTAGATAAAAGCCAGCAAGAACGCAGAAGCCAGAGACACAACAATGGATGTAATGGGTTACAAATGTAGTGGGGTAAACTTTGTACCATTTGGACACCAACTATTTGTTCGCTCACAATTTCCGTCTTTCAACAACACAGCCTGTCTATTTTTATCTGACCCTACATGCCAACAAACTACTGCCCGGCCCGCCCAAGCCTACTGCATATTGGAGCCAGAGGAGACAGTGTGCTGACTGCAAAGCCACCTTGTGTGTTTCCATCTTGTGTTTTTTTTCGAGCTGCACCGTGAGCCATGTTGCCTACCCGGTGGTTTTCCACCTGCCTGGGGACACTTCAGCTTCCTAAGTCATGCCACAACAAGACAAAAGCTCCCATGTCCCCGTAACCATAGGCATGTACTGATTATCTTCCTGTGGTGTGTGGTGTGTGACGGTGACCGAGCTGAACTGAACTCTGCGTGGAGGAGGTTTCCGCCAACGTGTTATCATTAGGAGGATCCCACCATTGTTAGTGGCAGCTCGAAGGTTTTCACTGTAGATGTTTTGTTCCTCTGACTTCAAACACTGAATCCCAACACCCACATCTTCCTTTCCTTCCCTCACCAACCCCCACTCTCTATCTACTTGGAAATAGGCCTGTTTCTGCTAATCCACATTTGATCAGATAATATCCTAGTCTTAAATGGTAATGAGCTGCAACAAGGACACTTTGAGTATAGTAGTATTGCAGAGCATGTCAAGGCCGTTTAGTCAGTCGGCCCCCTTAACCCAGTCACAGATCATAACTGAGATAACAACACTGCGGTCAGCTGCTTGACAGTATCCTTAGCAACTGGAACAACATTAACATGGTTGTCACCAGGCTTATGCCTAACCTGGAGGGATATGTAAAACCTGGAGTCAGACAAACAGAAGCTTCTGTTAGTGTTTAGCTCTCCACTCTGCTCAGCCAATCGGAGATTCTGAAGCCCCACCGTGACTCTGGCGTTCTGGGTCAGTCGTTTTATCACCGACCAGATCATGCTGCTCACTCTTGCTCTGACTTGGCTTGGGGAAGAAGCCCGGGGTGACTGGGTGACTGTGTTCATTGGCTTTGGAACAGAAGCAGGGACTCAGCTGGGGATGGATTCCATGATAGGGGTCACCCAGTGGCCTACGGTGTGTGTGAGAGATTCCACAGCAGTGCTGGTCCGATTGGGCCGATGCTGTGAATATATTCACTGTACACATGCAATGTTTTAGCGACAACAGTATTTGGATTTGATCTTAATGTTGTGTGTATTGTGGTGCAGCTCAATCGAAGGAGGTGGGACTGTCTTTCTGTATTCTCTCAATGGCCAAAACACATTAGCCTACATAGAACAGTTTGGCTAGGTTGGGGTTAGCCAGTGTCTGTTTGCCCTTTGCAATGCCAGTCTGCCCGTGGGTACAATGGACACCTCTTCAGGTTAAGGGGTCATGGTCACTAAAAGCCAAATAGTGTCCCCTCACTGTTCATCCATGCGTCTCAGTGTGGTGCTATTTGTGTTGCTGTGACATATCTTTGTGTTATTCTTAGTGTGCTGTTCTGCTGCCATGTTAAATATTTTAACACAAAAAGAGGTTTCCCCAAAGCAGGATAGCATTCTAACTCATTTACTGACATGAACACCACTCAGAATATATAAGATTGATCAAAAAGGATGAAATTGAAAAATCTATTTAAAAAAAACTTTGTCAGATGCGGCTCAGACTGACAGGCAAATTAGACATGCTTCACATTATTGTACTGTACACAGTGCTAAAGAAAATGCACCATCAGACTCACCACTTAGCATTATTCTCTCTATACACTAGTTATTGTACAAGGTTACTCTTTTGTCTGGTTAATAATCTAGACTAATGTCTTTTCACGAGTCATTCTTCTGTCAAGAGCAAGAACATCCCCTTCCTCAGTTTGATTGATTCCTGAGAAATCCCTCCAAATCTGTCTCCAAGGTTAACACATCATGTCTGCCTCCCAGTTCAAGCTATGCCTAAGTGTGGCTCTAATAATAGGCTGGCTAGATGTTATGAGAATGTGCCTCTGAGGGTCTTTCATGTTGATCTGCAGTGCTGTGTTTCTTAAAATAACACATTACACTCAAAATGAGATGTGGCCTAGCGTTTACTTGGGTTACGACTGCACTGCACACACCACCCACGTGGGAGATGAGTTGAACTATTATCTTTGACCATAGTGTATGAGACAGGCTTCGTAAAAGGTTCTGAATCACAAGGGCCAGTCTGTGGTAGTCAGATAAGTGCAGGGAGGCAGCCTTGCCAAAAGTGTGGGTGAAGGTGCATTTCACACAGTACATCTGGCACGTGTTGCTAGTTGCTACCAAGCCAGTTTTTCTTGCATAACAACAACGCTATGAGTGCTGTGTTGCATGCATGCCTGAGCCGTGAAACGCCCAGCACCTCGAAAGTGCGTGCTCGCTTGCATGCGTGCCTGCCTGGCTCTCTCTCTCTCTCTCTCTCTCTCTGCCTGGTCTGGCCTTGCACATACCTGAGGAAACATGATACAGTCAAAACAGGCCAAGTGAGAACCTTTAAAAACATGAACATTGCTGTGTGTTTGTTTGTCAGTAGTAGTGCTGGCTGTTTATTGTTGAACTGGAGAAACTGCAGGGAAAGGTGGATAAATCAGCAGGCAGAGTTTTACTCATGTGTATCTTTGGATGTGTGCCTCTGTTCTGACATTGGCACTACCCCATACCATGTGACTCATGAGTAAACACAACACACAAAAACTAGCAAGAGGACACTCAAGTTTGAGTGTGCAGTCACGTACACATACATACACGTTGAGAATAGATCCAGAGGACACCTCACAGAAAAGGGAGTGATAGCCTAATTCCTCTTAATTACATTTACATGGCAATAATACTCAGAATCATGTGTTGATCATTGCAGTATGAAGAGAGATGTTTGATCCCCTGTATCATAGGGAAGCTCTGATCTGGATTAAATGTGCCTAGGCTGTATCTAAATCCAGGTGGCCTCTGCTATCCACAAACATTGCAGTGGCCTAAATACTTAATACCAAAAGCAAAAACATGTTTTGAACCAATCAATATGTTGTCAGCTCTACAATGGCAGTAAAAAAAAAACGTGTACGGTAGGTTATTTGAGGAACCATTCCAAATCATAGATCCTTTACAGTACATTTCAGTCTGACAGCTGGTGGAACTAGTGTGTGGCAATCTACTGACAAACTAATTATGGGCTAGCAATAAAAGGTCCCAGCTGCACATTCTTAGCTTGAATAGAAAGTTAGATTGTGCTTGCAGGCATAGGCCTACATGTTGCCATGCAGTGATACCTGTGCATAGACTATAACCAACCTGGTTGGGGTCGCAAGCCTTGAAGACATGGCAGGCCATCTCTGACTCAGGGTTGTCGGGTTGGCTGCGGATAAGGTAGGCGAAATAGGTGAGGTCATTGCTGTTGTGGATGAACCGAGAGATGAACTGGGCTTTATGCTCGAAGATGAAAACGGACGAGTTGTTGTTGGTGGCCGGGACGCATCGGATGAACGGGGGTATGAGCATCAGATGCACCTCCCTGGCCTGCACGGGACCGGACTCGTTCTTCTCGCTTTTCCTCCTGATCTCTGCCACCAGCCACGGCAGCATCGGGAGGGTAGTCCGCCTGTCCAGAGAGGACCATCCGATGTACCAGAGGGCAAATTTTCTCTCTGGCTTCAAGGAATTATTCTCTTTGTCATCCTGACCCTCCATTCTTATTATTAAAAATAGGACGAGAGATGTTTTCTAAAGCCTATTGTTGCTGATACAGCAAATGTATTACATCAATCAACACCTGCTTCAGTTGCATTCGGCGATAGGTATTGAAGCTAATTAATTGATACACATTCGAATTGCATCAATTGTATTGATTGGACATGGCAGTGAGTAACGCATAATTTCACGATGCAATCCTCGTGAAGACAAATATGGGAAAGTTATTGCAACGAAGACGAAGGCAGCATGTGTTCCTCGTGTTGCTTGAGACAATTGCGTTCACTGTCCATATCCTTACAGGGTGGTGGTAGATGTATTTGTCGTTCTTCCACTGAAGCCATCAATTTGCAACTTTACTGCCGTAACCCATCCGAATGACAGCTCCGCTCGTAGTTCACTGGTAGCTTTAATACACAACTGGCAATTGGCGACCTGCAGTTCTCAAACAGAGCTGAAGTTTTGCAGCGTGCTAAAACGTGGCGCTTGTTGCAAGCCTTCAGTGTCAACAGCGGCCAGAGGAAAACATCAGACTTCTTTTAGTGCGCGCTGGCTGGCTTTCCTTTAACACCGCAGTGCCACTGAAAAGTATGGCACCGCTGTTGCAGAGTCAATGCTGTTCACTTGGAAAGAAAAGCCGTCCCTTACATTGCATCTGTGTCAATTGTCTCTGAAAAGCTGCTGTAATGTTTGTTTGTCGTTCTTCGATGCCGTGTTAAAAGACCAGCCCTCCCAGACCTTCCATCCACAACAGCAGCAGCCCCTAGGAGGAGTGGCCGTGCGCGAGAGCACACCCACCCCGTCGCATACATGTGCGCGAGAAGGGGAGTGGGGTGGGCACGGCCAGACTGTAGGAGGAGAGAGCGCACGTGACGGAGGGGGGCTCCGCCCGTCCCATGGTTTACATGGCAGGTACAGTAGCTTTCCTGTCATACAGGTAAGTTTATATTTTGGCCAGCAAAAAGCCAGGTTTAAAATATGATGAGCATAAATAATTGGCAAAAAATGTAAATCATGATTCTTGCCTTTCAAGTGTTGCTATAAATGTTCCCTATACATTTTCCATTTTTTATAAATAAATAAATAATTAACATACATTTAAATCCAGTCTTTCTATAGTCAATTGAGAAGAAATGTTCCATCATCTTGCTTCTCCGACTCCTATTACATGTTGCATCCATTTAGATCTGTTAATTATCATAATTGCGTCATCTTAGTTACTTCAAGTTATATTAGGTTAGGCTGAACATGGCCGACGTGTGTGCCATTATTTGATATAACCAGTTAGATTTACATTCTGTGCAACGGGGGAATTACATGGGCCCTGTAACCAGATGCCAAGGATGTGAGCTCCCTCTCCCAGAAATAGATGAAATATGCAGTACATGTAACCTCATCATCAGAGCCAGTTACTGCCCCTGAGGAGGCCCACAGCCTCGGGTCCACAATGCCACAGCTCACCTCTTTCTCCTGGTGCACATTACACCTAGGTCATAGTCACCACACAGCAAAGCAATGGCCTGTGTGTTTATATGCAGGCTCTCTATGACTTGTAGAAGTCATTCTATTCAGGTGATGAATCCCTATTCTGATTGATACAACTTGGTTATTTAGGTGAGTGGAGTTCATCAGCTCTTGAATTGAAGTTGAAACAGAATTGACACCAAAACTGGTCTAAAAAGTAACACATTCAGATTCAGATTCAGACAATGAAAACATTGTTATTTTATTATTCTGCTGAAGAGTACAGCGATAGTTGTTTTGTAAAGTATTACCTACATAAAGCACCCATTTGAATTGTACGAAAGAACAAACAAAAGACTGCAAAGCTGAACATGTTATCTCATTAGAAATGTGTATTATTGAATTATTATTATTCTTAGAACATTGTGTAACACCAACTTAAGTACAGCACATGAGTAACAAGTAGAGAAGGGCAGTATTTGGCATACATTTAAGTACACAATAAGTCATGAAGGACATCGCTAAGACTCTAACTCTGCACTCTCAAGTAAACAGCAGGGTAGTAATAACACTCTCACACTTGATCCTATAAGAGATTAACAGGAGAAAGCAGCAAGCCATTTTTAGCCATATAAGGCTAATTCTAGGTAGCATATGATGAGTGCAAGGCTAGTCATCACCCACTTACCTCAAGTGATATAAAACAAAAGAAACAGAATATGGATGTGGCATTTTACAGTACCGTAACCAGGTGAATTGCACAGTCCCATTCATGTGAATGCCTTTCTATCTGCAATTCCTAAAGGATTACACACCATTGTTTCCCCCCAAGGAACAATATTATAGCAGTTTTACTAATATTTTGTATTTACATGATTCCATGGCACTTAATGTTGATACTCTAGTGTCAAACATCAGACTAAGACCAAAGGTTATCAAAAGTTACAATCAACAATTCATGTAATTGTCAATCATATTCTGTACAATCAATTTTGTGTTTTATTATCAAAAGAGCGAAAGAGGGAATTTGTTCCGGGATTTCCAAAAGTGGTTACAGTAAATAAATAAAACATGTTTTACCCCGCCAACAATCTTAAGAAAGCTTGCTTTTTCAGAATTGTATATGACTGTTTGTTATGTTCATGATGATTAGTTAATAATCATAGTTAATTCATTTTTCCAGAACATTGATTTCAGTAGGAGTGTTTAGTTTGAGTAAACACACACAGTTTATCAATACATTTGGGAGAAGTCTGTGTATAGGCACACATGCTTTTCTGTAAACATTAGTAATACTGTCAATAGGGGCTGTTGATCATCATCAGTAACAAGGATGGGTCTCTCTAAGCATCATACTGTTTCCAAAACAGCTGCCATATCCTTGAACTGCCTGTGGAAGTTCTGTGGAGAGAAGAAAAGGTTGCAAATAATATAAAAAACGTGATGCCACTTATATTTTACAGATTGCAGCCCAGAAGAGAATCCAAAACGTTCTCGACACTATAAAATAGTTTTGCTCTGCTATATTATTAAACTATTTCACAGCACATGCTTATGGTCAGACTGCAAGATTTGATTCAAATCCAGCACAGTTCGTTACGTTAGCCAAACCGAACTGACCTGGAACTGTGGAATGGTCATCTCAAAGGAACGCTGAGATATCTGTCCGGAGGTGTCTGCGACTTTTAGCAGCAGAGTGACGTAGGGAGAGTTGAGAGACCGACAGGTGTCTGAGCTCACTGCCATTGCCAGTTTCCACTGCATATCTACCACCTAGAAAGGCATGGCTAGAGTTAATTAACAACTCTCAACTCAACCTCTCACTCTTCAGACTAGAAAGCATTCAGGAGATTACCTCCAAATTATGCAAGGAGGGAGACATTTATACCTAATCTTCAAGTACAATGGAGAGGTGTGGGTGTGGGGCTTACCTGTCCTATACTGAGCATGGCCTGGGCCTCTTGGTTGGCATGGACCAGAGCGCCCTGTTGACCCCACAGCCTGTGTACCACCTGCAGGGCTGGCTTGGACCATCTACTGCTGCTCTCTCCCAGCCTGGACACCAGGACATCCTCTGAGAGGTTGTTCCTCCCAGCCGACCTATCACACAGCATCAATAATGTATATTTAGCAGTGTGATTTATCCAATCGTGGTGTTCAGAGCATTGTTATCCGCCCCACCACATAAACAAGCTGAATACTCGAATGAGGTGGTCCCTGAACATTTGTGGGATTCCCTAATGTCAACTAAGGGGTAGTGGGGGTCTAGTGGATAGTGAGTTGGACTTGTGATCGGAAGGTTGTGAGTTCAAATCCCGCCTGAAACCACACCACTACTAGTGTGCCCTTGAGTAAGGCACTTAGCCCTCAGTTACTCCAGGGGGAATGTCCCTGTAATTCGTAATTGTAAATCGCTTTGGATTAAAAGCGTCTGCTATGGCAAAATTATTATTAATTAATTATTATGTCCCTAGTCAACTAATGTCATAACCCTCTGAGGACCAGCCATAACTCAACAAGAGGGTCCTGACCCACCACTTGGATTACACTTCTGTACATTTATTAATTGATGGTATTAGCCTTAGTCTGAGGTGTTAAAGCATGAGCAAACAAACATTGCATTACATATATTTACATATATTTTTGACATTTAGCAGACACTTTTAGCCAAAGCGACTCACAACTTAACTTACAAGTAAATGTGTCTAAAGTGAATCATCTATACATCAGTCATTATCATAAACATACATGGATGCTCACAGACACAAACAGCTGTATGGGGCAAATAAATGTGCTGCATTACCTGAACGTTAGCAAGAGGAATCTAATGACCTCCTGTGTAGCTTCCTGGTCAAGTCTGATCCCAGCGTTCTGAAATCTCTGCTCATAAAATGGGGGGAAATACAGTATGTAAGGTAGCTGGATTATGTGAACATGGTTTACTAAGTGAAAGGATTCGGGGAAATTAGTTGACTCACATCAGAGATAACAGCTGAATCCACTCCCTTGGTCTGCCCTTGAAGATGAGTCAGAATCTGCTGACACTGGTGAGAGTGTAAGATTAGGGATGTCAGAACAGATCTAAATGAAAACAGCATGCCATGGTCAATGAGAGACAAGAAACAAGCACCTGTGTTGTGAAGCTGTTGCAGTTTTTCTCGATTGCTAAGACACACTTAGGCCCTGTCCACACCTATACGTTTTTTTGATAAACGTGGATTTTTATATTCGTTTTGGGGGGTTCGTCCAGACGCAAACGAGTTTTTGCCCTCTGAAAACGAAGATGTTTAAAAACGCCTGCCAGAGTGAAGATGTTTAAAAACGCTGTATATTCGGCGTATATTTTTGACGTGTGGACGAGATAGACGGAGCTTTTTGTATTCGGCACGTCATCATGCGCGTAGATTTCTATGATCATGCGCACTGCAGCTGTTTGCTGTTCCCTCCAACATCATATCCTGGCACCAGTACCTACTTTGTTTACAACAGGCAACGGTGTTCGAGGCTACACAAGCGAGGAAAATGGATGTGAACAAAGTGCTTCTAGTTATTTCACTGTTAACTGGACTTTTAACCTGTTCACAGATAAATGCACAGTTAATGATCGAGAACATTGAGAGACAGAGGCGTCTGATTGGCTAGCGGGGCTATGGGGATAATATTATATCGCCGACTACTGGTGTGGAATGCTCAATGACAGCGTTTATATTGAGTTCATGCGTATGCATGTGGACACAGACATTGTTTATAAACATGCTGGTGTGGACGGTAATATTTTTATATACGAAAAACGTTTATCAAAAAAACGTATAGGTGTGGACAAGGCCTTAAGGAAACTAGAATCCACTTGATCTTCATCATCACCCTTTTTTCGCAACAGTTAACACAGATCTCATAGAAAGACCCAAAAGGACTCTACTGGATCAACTGTGTTAAACAAAAGGATAACATCTATTCACAGCTGGTAGAAATGACTTGCATAATTATGAATCTCTAACGCACCTGTGTGAAACCCCTTTGCACAACTGTTCAATCAGCAATCAGTCCTTATCCATCTATAAAAGACACCACATCTGTGTTGCTATTTGCAAGCATGGATCAAAGAGGCCAAAGCACGTAAGGAGAGTAAGAGGAGTTTGTATGCGTGGTGGAGGAGCCGCAGCGAGAGAAAATAGAGTTTCAAGAGTTTCAATAGAGTTTCAAGTTTCAAATTAAATTTGGGTAACAATTATTGACCGATGCCACCAATCATGGCTTGTCCTTTAGAGAGGCTGGACAAAGGGGCCAGGCCCATTCTGAGTCTGAGCACTGGAATCTATTGTCAGACTTTTTCAGAATGACAATAGGTAAGTCACAACGTTACTGTATACAACTGTGTGTTTCAGCTCTACTGTATTGCCCTGTGTCTACAGTAATGCAGTTGTTTCATCAATTCCATTTGTGACTGACATCATGTAATTTTACTTTACAGAATCCACAGACTACCACACTGGTGGCAGAGGAAAGACCTTCCTCTGGCTGCCATTGTAGATATGGTCATCATGGCAAACAATGCGATCAGGCTGTGTGAAATCCAGGCAGCAGTAATTGCAGATCAGGTAGAAAGAAATATCAGCAGTGTGAGTTTGGCTACTATTGATCGAGTCCAAAAACCATGTTGGAATGAAGCAGCGGTACAGAGTTCCACTCCAAAGAAACTTGTGAAGAAGGCAAGACTCCAGTATGTGCAGTTAAGGATGAGTTATTGTAATGCCTTGTCATATCATACTGTTACATGCAACTGGAATCATTTTATGAATTTACTTTATTCTTATAGAATAGAGAATAATGGAGTTTGAAGCTGAAGGGGCACATCACAATCACATATTTATTTGTGTGGATGAAGCTGGCTTCAACCTCTCTAAAGTGAGGAGACGCAAGAGGAATATCACTGGGCAGAGGGCCACTGTTACAGTGCCAGGTCAGGAGGGCACCGATATCGTCATGTGTGCTGCCATCTCCAATGATGGTGTCCTTTGCCACATACAAACTGTCCATACAATACAGAATGCCTCATCACATTTCTTGATGCGCTGAATGAAAGACTGGTTCCACCTGAAGAAAGAGGGCTGTTGAGGGCTGGCAGGACTGCATGTCATCATTTGGGACAATTTTGCCTTCCATCGCATTGTGAATGAATGGTGTGCAGCACAGCCCTGTGTGATGATGCAATTCCTCCCTGCATACTCTCCTTTTCTGAACCCAATTGAGGAATTCTTCTCTTCTTGGAGATGAAGATATAGATCACCGGCCATTGCCTCCCTCCTAGAGGTAATGAATGCTGGTTGCCTGGCAATAGGTGCAGAGGACTGACAAATATGGATACGCCATGCAAGGAGGTTTTCCGCTCAGTGCATTGCAAGGGAAAACATCCAATGCGATGGTGATGAGAACTTGTGGCATAACCATCAAGAACGAATAGACAAAAGTATATAAGAGTATTTCAACTCTTTATTTAGTTTTGGGGGATATTTCCATCCATAAGTTTCCTTTGGTTGCTTATATGTTTATTTTTATTTACAGTATTCAGCATTTTGGAATTTGAAAAGTATGGAAAACTTTCTTAGACATTTTTTACAGCATTTCAACAGGGCATCTCAAACAATGTGCAGATGCAGAAGGGGGTGTTATCTCTAGTAAAAACACACTAACTACCATATCAACAGATGGCTCAGGCATAACACAAATTAAGATTGAACTGGTTCATATTGATAGCTGTATTTTGTTGTCCCTTGATTGATTTAAAGCATAGGCTATATTATTGTGACCAAGTTGTTTTGTTTGATGGAAATATTTGCTTTTGTTGCATGATTTTTTTGGGGGGGTGAGTGTTAGAGCATTTTTGCAAACGTTAATGCAACAAGCCTATTAGCTTCTGTTTCAGTCTGTGCGTTAATTGTTTTGTGTACTGTCAGAGTTGACAAATGTGTTTAATAAGCAAACGAGAAAAACTGTAAAATATGATTTGACATGGATGGCCAACGTTGGTTACCACTTGAGAAAACCCAGATGTTTGAAACTATGCTTCGCATTCATCCCGTCTGCCACAATGGTCAATGAAACATGACAAGCACGTCAGCTATTCAACTGGAATCTGCTAATGATTGTGGACAGAGACAGAATAACCTTACTGTTTCAGCAAATACATCTGGAGGGAGTCTCGCAATGTGTTCCACAATTTTGTTTACACCTGAAAAAAAGGGAAGTGGAGAGGTCAATTATTGCAAGAGACAATGCGGACAGTGTGATAATCTAACCATGTTTAAGGTGTCGATTCATTAATGTTTATCATCACATTGCCAGATAGCTATCTAGCTAGCAGAATAGTAAGAGACAGCCAACCCATTTCCCCCAAATGTCCCAGCAGGACACAGTAGTGTGCCTAGCATCATTAGCTATCTGGCTAACTAGAACTGAAGTTTACACTTCGGTGTAGAAATTCAGCTGCTTCTCACGGCGATTACAATTGTTATTCCTCATTGCAAAACCCACCAAGTAATGACTCCAGTCCTGGCATCTCGGTTCAACGTTGAGGTAAAGCTAGGATGAGCAAAGAAGAATGACACTAGTCAGCTAGCCGGACATCACCAGCAGATGTGATGCAGCAGGACACCGGAGGTACACCACGAGAAGCAACAGCGCCCCCGCGTGGCTGTCGTACGACAACGCAACACGTCACGTTTCACTGTCTGTTAGAAAGAAACAGACATGTCTTCTTTGTTTTCAAAATGGGAATATTATATATGATATGGATTCAAATGATAAGAATAGAGACAGATTTATAAAGTACCCCAAAAGTTATATAGTACTCATAATATTACGCTGATTCACGTACAGGGGCGTGTTCGACTGTGGCACTCCTGACACAGATCATTCTATTTACATTTTTTTATGGGGGACAAATAGTACAACGAAAATATATGACCACACTAATAAAACAATATATTTAAATAAAAATCTGGATACATACGTATACGTTATTACATATATCAATAGAAATTACAGATTTGTATTAAGTATTTATTAAAGAGGTTTACGTCCACGAGAACGTACATACACCCCCTCCCGTGTTACTTAAACGTCACGTTGACGTGGAAACGCGGAAGCGCGTCTCTCAGCTGTCAAGTCAGTGTGGCGAGAAAGGAGTTGGAGCACCCCACCGTGTTGTGAAGCTGTTATATTATATATAATATCATTTGAAATGGACGGCCAACGTTGGTTACCACTTGAGGCAAACCCAGATGTATGGGAAACTATGCTTTACATTGATGCATTCATCCCATTTACCACATCAGTCATCAAAACTAGCTCTATCTGTTGCTATTTAGCCACCTCATTCATTCGCATGCCATGCGACAGCTCTTTTAAAGAACAACAGCTAACGAAGCTAATGTTAGCTAGCTAACGAATTACTTTCTGTTCTTTCTTTTCTCAGGTGATGAACCAGGTGAGTTCTCTTGGCAGCTCGCTAAACCCATGGAGGATTGTGGTGTTTGTGTGTGTGTGAACTGGTTGACTTACTAGTTACTAGGGAGATGAGAGAGTGAGTGGCAGATTTATAACTTATCTACACTGCTAACTAGTGACATACCTAACGGTCTGTCTCATATCAGGTGTGTCGTGTGATTAATTTGTGTATATAGCCTCTATTTATGTAAACCAGCTCTTTTCCCTTCTTGTTTTTAGCATTTTTTTCCTAGCACCAGGGGAGCCCCCCCTCCCAAATGTCGTTGTATGGTACCTGTACTATATCAATGACAATAAAGACCAATCATTCATTCATTCATTCATACATGAATGACCAGAAGCTTCCCCCCAGGAATCATGCTGACCCTATCAGATGTGATCCATTCTGGCTTAGATAACAGTCCCATTAGACTATGTCCCACACTTGCACATCGTCAGACAGATACCTATGGTTTTTATCAGTTTATAGTTTATCTTCAAGTTCAATATATAAACAAAGTTGTTAGCTACCCCTTTTCAAATGAAAATGACTGAGTAAATGAACAGGCTTATGTTACTTTTTTTAATGAATGAATGGTCTTTATTGTCATTGATATAGTACAGGTACCATACCATTATGTCTGGATGCGTTTGATGACTCCCAGTTTATTTTCCCAGTTTCTCCGTCAGTTGGGTTTGCTTCCAACCTGGCAGTTTGGGGATGTATACGGAATGGACCCAGACCTCCTGAGCATGGTTCCCAAGCCTGTGTGCGCTGTTCTTCTTCTCTTCCCCGTCACAGAGAAGGTACAGTCTCTACCTTTAACTCAACTGACTTTATTTATCAGAGTGAGTGAGGCTATCTGTTCAAGTGTTAAACAAGGACAGTAAAGTAGTTGTTGACATGCTAAGCCCTTGACAATCTGCGTCACTTTCGGTGGTTTAACCTGGTTGAACCTAAAAAGCCTACATTACGATTACGAGAATAACATTAGGCTACTCCCTTTTTATCCCCCGTTGTCCAGTACGAGTCGTTCAGGCTGGAGGAGGAGGCGAAGATTAAAGCCCAGGGACAGGAGGTCTCCTCTGACGTCTACTTCATGAAGCAGACCATTGGCAACGCCTGTGGAACAATAGGGTTAATTCATGCTGTTGCAAACAATCAGGGACATCTGGAATTTGGTAAGCGCTGAACAGTAGAAAGACTCAGTAGGACCCAACTAAGATTGCAAATGAAATGACAAAATGTATTCAGTGCCTTGACAGTGTCAAATGACTGCACAGATTGAATTAGAGAAGTGTTTTAGAATAGGGAAATCATAACACCATTGTATTCTTACTGTGGAAGATATAGCTGTCAGGGAATGGTAATACTTCCTTGCAAAATAGTCTCCATTCTTCCCCTTTTTTTTTTTTTTTACTTTAACAATGTTGCATGCAGAGTGTACCTTTACAGTAAAGTGTAGTTCTATGTAGTTGAATATGTTTGCAGCTGATAAGTTCATGCCTGTTCCCACTCTTCCCAGAGGCTGATTCTCCATTAAAGAAGTTCCTGGTGGATTCCCTTAAACTATGTCCAGAGGAGAAGGCCACCTTCCTGGAGAAAGATGAGGCATGATGGAACAATAATCAATACCACAGTAAATTGTTTTCATGTTGAGATATGTGACACGGCCTGGTCAATTGGTCCGCAAGTCGACAACATTTAATGTTCAGACTTTTCTTTCGAAAAATGTTAACACATTCCAGCGTTGTTGAAAATCACTCGCTAATCAACTAACACAGCTTGTTTTGTGAGCATGCTAACAATGTAAAGTAGTGTTATCGTTAACTGGGTAGCAGTGGGGATTACTCACCAAATCCATTGCATTGCAGTATTTTGGCTTGACTAGCGAGTTTGTTTTGTGATTTTCAACAACGTTGAACTGAATTTCTATGTTTAGAAATAAAAGTCAGAACATTTTGATTGGTTGCCGACTTGCGTCCCAAATGACCAGACCGTGTCACATAATAGTAACTAGAGGTAACACTGTACTGTATACAGTGTTACACACCCGAAGGTAGTAACAAATAAGGGAGTCCACACATGCGTTTAAATGATACAATTAAAGTTTTATTTACTAAATGAACCAAAATAAACTAAATAACATGTATAGGATTATGGATAAGAATCAGTAGTGTATGCCATGAGTGAATGGTTGTAGAATGTATGTTGTATGTGTAAGGTGTATGAATGTATGTAGTGTAAAACTAAAAGGCCCCAAAAACCAGGTACTCAGAGACCTTACCAACAGAACCCAAATCAAAAGGAAGAGAGAGAGAGCTGAGGACACCCCTCTCATATATACATCCCCAGCTCCCCAAACCCAGGTGACACCACTCAGCCTAACGACCCACCCACTCTGCCCAGGCTCCAGCCACAGCCAATATGCAGGCAGAGTGGGAGGCGTCACAACAGTATGAGGTCCAAGTTATTATTGTGGTTGTCGAATGGGATTGACTCCTCCGGCACAAAATCATCCTATACGGTCTTAGGTTCATTCAGTCATTGATTGCAGTACCTTATTGCAAACCTGAAGTCTTCTACTTCCATACTAGCCAAAAAGAATCTTGCAATCCGTCGTTTAAGACGACAACCTACCCGACCATGTTTGCAGATGTGCAGGCGTTTCGACATTATTGCTGGAAAACAATTCACTGAGCGACACCATCACACCTGTCTAAATGGGGATGTTGTTGCACAATGAATTTTAGCCAGAAAAACATGTGGATATCGACCATGCAACCATGGTCTAGTAGATTTGTCTTGAACGACAAATTGCAGTTTTATACTGTACAGTGTATACTGTATATCGTTTTTCAAAATATTCTTTCCTCTCTGGAGCCACAGTAGGGGAGCCTTGGACCTCATATACTTAAAGTGCTCAGGTTAGAGTCATACAACACACATGGCTAGACTGGTTGCTGCCAGTGGTAGGGAAATTGAGTAATTGAAATTAAATGATATGCTTTTGTTTTTTCTTCTTCCAGAGTATCCGTGTTACACATGAATCTAGTGCACAGGAAGGACAGACTGAGGTAAGTGTTGATTTTCAACTTGGTCGAAGGCAGTAAATGAGTAACGCTTCTTGGGAGTTTTGAATTTGATTATAATGGACCATTGGTAACTTTCCAATGGAAATGCACTGTATGTCGTTGGTCCAGACATGACTTGACTAATGGTTTGTTTGTTTTCGTAGGCCCCAAGCATAGATGAAAAAGTGGATTTGCATTTCATTGCTTTTGTGAATGTTGGGGGACATTTGTACGAATTGGGTAAGTAATATCTATAAGAAGAACATCAACGAGGGAAACAGTTTTCTATGCACATGAAATGCCTACGTTTTTAGTTGAAGTACTTAGTCACTGCATTGCGTTATTGTGTATTTTTCGCCTCTCTAGATGGCCGCAAGCCATTCCCCATTACCCATGGGAAAACCTCAGAAGACACCTTCCTTGAGGTAAAAAAATAAAATAAATCTGTTATCTGTCTGTAAGCAAGTTCTCAATAAAACACCTTATATGAACTTCTCTATATTGTCATCAGCACGTATGGCATTTCCATATTGTGTAGTTGTACCTTTTTGATGTTGTATTTCTTGTTTAAAGTGCATATTTGTTTAACATTTGTTTTGTTTGCTATCTCCTGCAGGATGCCACAGGAGTATGTAAGACATTCATGGCTCGGGACCCACAGGAGCTGCGCTTTACGGTCGTCGCCCTCTCCAAAGCATGAAGCTGCAGCTCTCATGACGAAGCTTTCTGTTTACCAATCTGAGAGAACATGACTGCCAATCATTCTCAAGTGCTGAATTTGTTAGAACATTAGCATTTTTACTGAGTAGCTAAGCCTGTAATATGAGAAGAACGGTTTATGGGAAAAAATATATATAATCGTAAAGTAAGCAAAGCTTGCAAAGAGTGAGGCACTATAAGAAGGCTATGAGAAATTGTCAGATTTTTTTTTTTGTCATGCAACATATACCCTTTTCTCTTATTGCTTAAAATACCACAGTATTACTGTAATTCAGCTTTCAGTTGGACTACCCCGACCCTGCACTATTGTGGAAGTGTACAGCAGTATTGTATGTGCTCTATGATTGCTAAGATTTTGAAAGTCCTGTAACTTTTCCAAGATGATATTGACAGGGTGGATTTAATTTGCCAATTGTAACATGTAAGCAAAACAGTGTCATTGGACTTTGATAATTATATTCCTCTTCATTTGCGATGACTTGTAGCAAAGTAATGCACCATTAGTGGTGTAGGTAATTGTTGATTGACAAGTACAAAAAACAGATGTGACACAGAAAAAACAGTACACTAACACAGACATTGACATGGTGCCTACCTTTTGTAAAAACAATTAGACTTTCAGTCAAATAAATACCACATTTCTTGGAGTCTTGGTTTCTTTGTTTGTACTGTCATCATCTGTGAATCTAATCATGCACACGACACACACCATCCAATGTCAGTATAGATAAAGAATGATTGACATGCTTTTGCTGACGTTGTGTCTGATACAAAGGGAACTTGCTAAATTAAAGGTACGAATATACTGTTCAAGTAGGCCTAGTGTTGCCACTATTGTTCAATAATGAGAATGTGAGGATATTTACCATCGTCCGTCCGCTGGAGGGCGTGACACATTCGTGAAGTGCACAATATCTGGCACAGTTATCAGGAGAGGGGAGCGGAGGAAAGTTGTATTCTCTTGATTCTCAAGGCAGTTTCGGGTGGTAAGTTTCCAGGTCTCTTTTGCCTACGGAAACATTCTTCTTAAATAGTCAATGCACATTCTGTTACAGTGTTGTGTTTGTCTTGCCTAAACGCATATAGTTGACATAGAGTGTCAACCTGGGGTGAATCATAACGGGGGGTGAAAAGGTGTGTTCGGAGAGAGACCAGGTAGCCAAGGAGTGGAATGAAGAAGAGTTGATTTGTTACACCCTGCATTTATCCTGGGGGGAACATTATACTGTACTTACTGTACTATGAGCTAAACACAAGGGCAGTAAATATGACCAGTTTGCATGATGCTCACCTGTTGTGAAGAGGGACACTTTTTTATACATTCCAAAGATACATTCCGATTGCTTAATCTAATAGTTTGGTGACTGAAATGTATGGCGAATTGGTGGAGACCTCTGTAACACGTTGACTGAGGAGGCATGTGCATTATTAGATCAGAGAGTCTGAGTGTGGCTGAGATGGAGTGGCGCGAGCGGTCTGCTGTCAGCTGCGACGATGCCTTCTTGGAAGCGCAGAGATGGGTGGAGGTAAGAGTCCCAATAACCTTTATGTCATATTTGTAGAAACGTAATGCATTTGTCCAGGTGTAGTGAAAATCGAATCAAAGATGCTCGTTTGTTTGAACAATGAAATGTTGCCTCTATTTGTGTGAAATGTAATTGAGACGAGACGAGTTCCGACTGAGAGCCTTCAGGTGTAAACCGATTCGTTGGTGCCTGCTCGCTCCCACAATGTTGACTAATGTAAATTGTATGTAGCCAGACAGAGAGACTTCCACAAGAGAAACGTTGTAAACATGTACTGTATTAGATTGTGTCCACACTCAAGAGCCTTTTGATCTGAAATCATTTGTAAACTGTCATCTTTGTTCTTAACATTTCTTATCATAACCACTGCAAATATTAAAGGTATGGTATGATTATCAGTGTGGTCCTCACTGTATGAGGGTAATTCAATGTTTTGTGTGTATGTATTCGCTGTTGTTCCATGCCTCCCCCTTTCTCTCTCCATGCATGTTTTGACCCCAATCATCTTTTATGTGCTCTTTTGGCAAGTCATGCCTAGACCTGCTCACTAGCTCTTTGAATATGTTCAGAGATCCGAAGGCTTGCTAGTTCCAAGAAAGCAGTGATCAAAAACAAGAGCTTTAAGCTATAAGTAGCTTAATGCTCGGAGGTTTTGTGTAGAACATTTCCAGATTCGTAGTCAATCCACTGTGCATACAGTCTAGTCTATTGTGACATCATTTCATCTTCCCCCTCAAGTGCTTAGTGAACAACTATTTAGACATATCATCAGAAGGGATAATATGTCGGATCTCCATCTATGATATGTGGGTGCCAATTCAGATCACACAACATTCTACATGTGTTTTCCTATTTCCGAGTAAAACAAATGGGGTCGGCCTCCCCAGTCATAATCCATGTTCAGCGGTGCCACACAGTTTCCAGTGCCTCAGACCTAAAAACCCAACATTGTCTCACTTTTTCTTTTTTCTTTTTCTTTCCTTTGACCTTTTTAGTAAAATGCCAAATTATTGGTGGTTTCCATAAAACCTCACGCCTTTATCCTAAGGGGGACATAATTATGAGGTTCCTCGAATTGTGAATTCCCTTCCCAGCAGGACTCTACAGAGCTGGTGCACTGGCTGTAACTAAACAAATATTGTTCTTATTTCATGAGGGGTGAATCTGAATGCTTTCACTGTGACATCAGCTTCTCTCTCACACACTTGCACACTGGCCCATTGTAGTGGTTGGGCCGGTGGACCTCGGCAAGGGCATGAACAGTGGTAGGGGCTTGGAGAGCCAAGAGCTGGAGCTGGAGCTGGGGCAGGGAGAAGGCCAGGGGTAGTGGCTGAGACAGGAGCTTGGGTACGGACAAAGGCAGTGTGTGAATGCTGAAGCCGGGGCAAGAGGCTGTAGTAGGGGCAAGAGTAGAGACAGGGCCTGAGGGCAGTGGCAGCAGCAGAGCCTGTTGCTGACTGCCCCCCTGCTAAGGGAAGGTGGTGTCGCCGTTGAGTCTGCTACTGAATGATTAACTGGCTGCCAGGCTTTAGAGCATTCTTAACAGAGGTGTTTGTCTGTGTGTGTGTGTGTGGTGTGTGTGTGTGTGTGTGTGTGTGTGTGTGCGTGCGTGTGTGTGTGTGTGTATGTGTGTGTGTGTGCGTGTGTGTGTGTGTGTGCGTGCGTGCGTGTGGGGCAAGGTAGTGGCGTTAAAAGTAGACCAAACGGTCTGGGGTCTGTCACATGGCACATTCCAGCACTGGGCTCCATGGCTGTGGCCATAGTGCTGTTCCCCCCCCAGCGCTGGCTGGCTGTCTGCTCAGTGAAGTACTCTCAGCAACTACAGGGCCTGCTTAGTGCTTATGCAATTGTGAGGGTGCCTGAGTAATAGGCCACTGAATAGGAAACCCTTTGATAGTTATTATGAGCAAAAACAAGGGGCGGTGTGTGTGTGTAGTGTGTGTAGTGTGTGTGTGTGTGTGGGTGGGTGTGTGTGTGTAGTGTGTGTGTGTGTGTGTGTGTGTGTGTGTAGTGTGTGTAGTGTGTGTGTGTGTGTGTGTGTGTGTGTGTGTGTGTGTGTGTTGGCTGGTTGGTAAGCCACTAAAATGTAACATTTTGAAATATCAAATTCTATGTAGTGAACCTTCTGTGTTTTGGTTGAAAGTATTGATTGACAGCGGACCTGCTTCCTCCTAGTGCCTTCACTTAAGGAGTTTTGATAGGTCTAAGCCAGAATATGTATACCTCATAAACAATTGTTTCCTTTCTGTGGGTATCAGGCATCCCTGCATGCTACCTAATGATCAGGTCAAGAGTCATTTCAACATTGTATATAATATATATTGTATATATTAATCAGTGGAGGCTGATTTCCTCTATATGAGTAATCAGATTCAGGTTTACTTTTACTGAACTCATTTTGTGCAATCCTGGGATCTGATGGAAATTAAAAAAAACAGTACAGTATTCTGTACATAACTGGTATCGAGATAAGACTTGAGTATCTATGATCCTTTTAGAATTGTCTTTCTTGTTACTACTTGTATGGTGTACCAGAATCAAAATAAGATCCTGCGTGGTTCCGTTTGCAAGTAGAGTCATGTTCTAATTGATTGTACTGTAGAAGGGAGAATTGTGTTGCTGCATGTTTTTAGAGTGAACTGATCCACATATTGTCATTGGTTCAGCTTATGACGCTTTTCCACTACCGGGCTGACGCGACCCGAACCGTGCCGCATTTGTATCCGAGCCGTGCCGTACTTTCAGAAACGCTATTCCATTATACGGAGCGACCCGGGACTGTCATACGAGTTACGTGTCATAAGAGCACTTCACTGTAATATGTGCTGCTATACAGCACAACGGGGGGAAATGCGATAAGAATTATGTCAAAATGCAGCACCATCATGCACAGATCAGCCTTAAAACATGTAACGTTAGATATATAACGTTAGACAGGGAGCGATACTTTCCATTAGATCACTTTCCTGCCTCTGTCTTTGCTGATTGCCCTTTCGGCCCTTAAGCCACGTTGTCATCTATGTTGTTGATCACATGTGCCCCTGCCTCCGCTGGTCATGTGCCGCTGCCTCCCTGACGGCTCACCCTTGGGCTGCGGCGGTGCTGTTATTGTTTTCCACGCTGCGAGCTGTGGTCTGAACCCATCACGTCACCACAGCAGCGTCCCGTTTGTTGACTGTTATGACAGACCAGTGACCTGAGACATACATTCAGGTCTACTCATGTGAAGCGATACATCAGACAAGCAGCCATTTTTTTTACTGCTAACCCCAATCACACTGAGGTCTGATGGCTGCATTTTGATGGCATTATGCCTGCATGGTATGTTGTGTGTGTGTGTGTGTGTGTGTGCGTGTGCGTGTGTGTGTGTGTGCGTGTGCGTGTGCGTGTGTGTGTGTGTGTGTGGCAGCTTGGCCGTGTGGAGAAGGAGGTGTTATGTGTATCCTTAAGTGTTCAGTGCTGCTTAGCCCCGAAATATTTGATTCCCTGTTTGTATAATATAATTTGTGGAACCAAATAAAGTATTCAAATGTGTGTGTCCTCGACCTAGGTGTGAAGTGAGTCTGACATTCACTAACTGTACTTCACAGGAACTGTGAGCTCATCTATCTCACTGTGAGTGTTTCATTGAGGCAGTTATCTGGAGTATGTGGTCCATGTGTCCTCATTAATCTTAAGCATTCCCCAGCCCTCAGCGCAAGGGGGTGAAGCACTTTGGAACAATTAGCGGTGGGCTGCATTCCGTGTGTCCAAACAAACCTCGATTGCTGGGATGCTTCAGTGCCCTGCATGAATGAACAATGGCTGTGGTCGGGGACTGCTCTTCCTCTCTCTCTCTCAGAGAGACAAATAAAGATAGCAAAAATGTTGAACGCCCCTCCGAGCTTTCTTGCAGTGAAAAGTATCTCACTTAGGGGATCTCCTTTTTTGTGTTCATAGAGGAGTCATATGTGAGTTTTGGGAGTTGTTTTTGTTTTGACAAAGACAAGAATCCTAGTGGATTACATTAAGGTCATCATCACAATGAATCCTGTAATCAGAACGCGATCCTTTAATACCGCCTCTATGCTCTGGTATTGAGATGTCAATCATGGGGTGTAATCTGGTCTTTTTATATCCACATTTAATGATAGACCCATGTGTTTAGTATTGTGTGACTTAGCTTGGTCCTCTCTCACTCTCTCTTTTGGCCTCTTGTACATGGATTATTTGACAATAAATCCTTATAAATCCTTATGCTGAATATAGATATCTCTGGATTTTCTCACAAGCATCAGACCAACTAAAAGAAACGGAGAGGCCAAGACTCCACTATTGAACCTCAGTGTTCACTATCACAAACATGACAGGTTAAGGAAGTGCAGCAGTTGATACGGCTCTTGAAATGAGCAGCGGTTTTCTCGTTGTAGGAACCACCAGACATGTGGAAGGACTGAGTCTTAGCAGGAGCTGTTTTTTCCACGGCCCTCTCTCTCCTCCAGTGCGAGTCCCCCCCTGTTTGGGCAGA
>NC_137677.1:49691123-49696123 GCF_963989245.1 Nansenia antarctica
GGTTAACAGGCTCTCCACTCCCATCGCTGGACTGGTGAGTTCCATCTACATTTAGAAACAAGTTTCTGCATTAGTCCTTGTCCTTGTTTGGATGGTTATCTTTGTTGTTGTTCTCCTAAAGGCTGCGCGTTTCCATCCATAACTACACTCTTTCATTTAATATCAACACAGTTCAATCTAGTTCAACAGAAGCCAATCCTGTCTTGTGTTTTGATCTACTGAGAGTGTGTGTGTGTGTGTGTGTGTGTGTGTGTGTGTGTGTGTGTGTGTGTGTGTGTGTGTGTGTGTGTGTGTGTGTAGAAAAGGCTTTGATAAGATCTGAGGAGGTATGAGGTACTGGAGCTGTGGTGACAGCTGACAGGTCTGAGGCACGGCTGCCAATAGGAGAGAGGTGTGTGCTGTGCTCCACTGACTTGTCTCTCTCTATATCCGTCCACACTAATAAGCACTGTGAATGAGGAGCTGCGTGAAAGGCCAGTGGGCACATTGGAGTGCACTGTAAATCGGATGTCTGTTACCCTAAAGGCTCTGTTCAATCGAACCAGTATCTATCTAAGACACAGCAGCTTTGTACTTGGGTCATTCCATAGTAAAGGTGCCAGGGAGGATTTCTTGGTCTGGACAGCTTTGGAGTCCTATTGTTGAGATGTCAGTGATAATGGTCAGACCATTTATTTCATGTAAGGTATAATTAATTAATGTTGAAGGTTTTATCTCTACAAAAGGTTTAATCTCTACAAAAGCACCCTTTTTATAGGTTTTCTGATCACATGTCCATTATTATAAAGGCTACGAGTTACCAGTAAGTGGTGTAATAACATGGTAGCTATCCCACTTCACCTGCCAGTATGTGGAGGTTTTGAGATGTCAGCCTCAATGTATTTGCTTTTCTAATGAGGTTGTCGAGCAAGATAGAACATCGATGTATAATTAAATTTGTCTTTATTTTACATTTACATTTTTGGGCATTTAGCAGACGCCTTTATCCAAAGCGACTTACAACAAATACATTTGTCTAAGTAAGTGAATCATCTATCCATCAGTCATAACAAGAACAAGTAATCTATGCTAATGCCAGGGGCCATTGGCAGTCATAATGCTAGAAGTCAGAATGTGTTTTTTTATTTACTGTAGAGAAACTGTACAGGCGGGTAGAGGGGATGAAGAGGTCTTCGGAGGGACAGTTAAGGTGTAGCCTGAGGAGATTGGTCTTCAGTCTACGGCATTTGGGTGGAAGTGTCTGGGAAAGAGAGAGTAGGTGACCTTACTCTGGACATTCAATATTTTAAAAATCAACTTTTAAGTGAGATATTATGGGTTGTCAAAAGCAACAAAAAACAGGATTATTGTTGAGCCGAAAACTAGACCGCATGGATAAAAAGTGTGAAATACAGGGGAGGGGACATTTAAACCTACCACACAAGGACACATTAGGATGAAAGTACTGTATAGCGATATTGATGAGGAGATATTGATACCATAATAATCAATAATGAAAGCCATGTCATATTTATATAACTAGATAGCACTCTGGACAAATTTTGCGGTTTTAACCACTCTGCATTCTTGCATTCTTGCCAGTATGATCTTTCAAGTGTTCTTATGGGTGTGTGTGTGTCTTGTAAGAATGGAAGGAGGCAGAGCGCAAGGACACATTTTGGAACACAGCCATAGTTTCTCAACCTTTATGGACAGAGGATAGTTGAGAAACACGTCTTTAGACCCAGACAGTATAGCTCGAATTTGATAAGAAAGTACAAGTTGAAAGGTTTGAGAGTCATTTCTTTAGACTGGTCACTCACACAGAAGGCCCTTGTGGGTGTAATTGTGTCCAGCTGCATCGATGGCAGTGAACAAGCCTTAGACAGAGTACCTGACTGTTTCTGTTAATAAACAACATTGTTACCATGCCAAACACCATTTTGGCTAAAGCAGAAACAGACTGGCACCCAAGCCAAAGCCCGATGGGCTGGAGGTAAGCAGTAAACACTGTACTTACTGAACAGTGTGCTCTCAGGACCAGACCTCTGCCATGCAACCCTGCCAGCCAGCTTGTTTTGATCCCATTACCCATTTAAGCAGCTGGACACCTGCTGAGGTAATGGAGGATAAGTGTCTTCTTGATCAGTAGTAGTGATGCTGTGGTATTTCCGAGACTTGGACTCAAACCTGAAACCACCTGATGATGAATTCTTCTCAGGCTGCCCATGGCTATCAGTTCCTGCAGACCGCATGGGGAGTAAGATACAGATACCCAGATACAGATTCCACCTTCTCTGCTGTGGAGAATCTGCTCTCAAGAGTTCAGTATCTCATCTCTCTAAAAGTAGTTAGGAGGACTGTATCTCTGTGTTTTCTGTGTCTTACTACAAATAGATATACTTACTACAAATAGATATACAACTCTGGTCTTGTATCTCTTCTCTGAAAATAGTTCAGGGTGGTCTGTTTTCCATTAAGGAATGACTATCTCCTCTTTACACCAGTAGAGGCTGGTGGAGGTAGAAATCGGAGAACAGGCTCATTGTAATGCATAGAATGGAATGAGGTTTGATACCATTCCTTATTCCATTCCATGCATTGCAATCAGCCCGTCCTCCGATTTTGGTTCTCACCAGTCTCCACTGCTCTACACCATAGGTAAGAGTGTGGTGTCTCTGCTTCAGATAGTTGAACTGATTAGCTTTGTCTTGAGGTATGCAATAATGTCCTCTACTAAATGTTGTTGGAGAGGAATGATGTGGGAAAATAGTTCTGTTCTGGTGTGTTGGACATAAGTGCGTACAGAATGAGGGAATAACACAATGCACAAAGCACAAGAGGAATTTTATCCAGGCTTTCTTGTTTGTGACTTTAAGATGAATTTAATCTGTGTTGAATGAAAGCCTCTTTACACACACGCTTCATTAACACTCAAATATGAAAATGTGCTGCTATTGTGGTCAAATCTGTCCTTTCGGCTTTGCTCTCGGAATAATTTCACCGCTCGAAATCGATACCAGGCTCTTGCCCTGGCAGAATCAATGCTCGTTAAGTGGGAAGGGAAAAGGAGAAACGGAAATTTCGGGTTTTGTGGAATATTTAGCAACATTGGCTCCAGATTGGAGCCGATTCTCTGGTTTTAGTTGTATCCGTTGGTATGTTTCCCATATCAGAGCCCTGCTCTCCGTGTCCCGTCCCCTGACGACTGCTCAGTGAGCTGTGGCTTTGGGTCCCGTTGCCCCTGGACCACGCTGGTTCTGCTTTTACCAATCTGGAGAGGAAGCCTGCAGTTGTGTGGTAGGGCGGCCGGCCACATGAGAGCAGGTCTGGGTCAGAAGCCCGCTGGGCCGATCCGTGAGGTACCAAGTTAGAGATGACTCAATAGGCCTCTGCCCACTCTAAACACACTGTAATTGACATGGGCTGGATGTTCCCGCACAGAATAGGCCTTCCTTGGATCTAGCCTGTGTGGAATAGAGAAGGATGGAAATAGATTTCCATTGACCACCGACGGCCTCGCTCCTCATTTAAATATAATGATGAATGATCTGTGTAATGATAGTCATCTGACCATGTTTTGTTTGAGTGTTGTTGTTGTACTGTGAATGTTATGCCTGGATCTGTCTTTTGCGAGAGGAGGGTTTTTATGGACTTTGTTATGAGAGAACATTCTGCTCAAGTGTCTCCCGGCCTGGAGCGCAGATGATGTCTGAAGTTTATTGAGATGGGGCCTTTGAAATGGTTGTCGTCGTAATTTGACCTGTCAACCACCAAAGCAGCGGAGAGCGATGAAGCTAATTACTGATTATGCATCATTCTCAAAAGAGTACTGTTGAACACCAAGTGGAAGATTTGTTACATTTTATTGTCCGTTACATATCAGCACATATTAGAAGAAATCTGTTGGTCCTTCCTTACCAAAGCTGAAATCCAATGTTTACACCCTCCCCGTTGCTTTGAATGAAATCCATAAAACGGAATGGCTGGACTAGAGGATTAGAGCCTGCTGGATGGATACAACATTTTTTGCAGGATTATGTGCAACGACTACAAAGTCAAAATGACATTCCTTCTGCATCATTATTTCTGCGTGCTTTGGGACTGACTGGGTATTAATACTGAACAGAGGACAAATGGTTCTGGACAGATATAATTAAATATTTGGAGTTGATTAAATCTTGACTTTAAAGACTTGCTCCTCTTTTCTTGTAAACAACTGTTAGCCTGTTTGTAGGACTTTTGGTTTAATCCTGCCTTGTTCTGTACTTCTATCTGACCTCTCTCCAAAGGGTTGAATAACATGGTGAAATGTCTATCATTACAGAGATGATTACATATTGCATTTGACTTAAGGAATGCGGAACTACAACCCTGCATGTTTATGTAAGCAGGATATCTATATTTCTTGATGTTTTATGATCCAACATTGTCCTGTCAGTTTGCTTTGCATAGCTTGAGATAAGATAACTTTATACACGGCAGTGGACACATGCCTATCACGAGGGGATTGAAATGCAGAGTACACCCTTTCTTTGCTCTCGTATCAAGTGTTTTACTGTGGTAACTGTGCATAGATTACTAGAGTATGCAATGAATAACAAACTCAAACTCTGAAAGCAGTTGCCACAGAGGAACGCTCCTATAAATGATGTTATATTTCCTCTAGTATCTAAAGTAGAGTTGGCTTGTTCCGGTGCCAATTACAGTACACCATCTACCGTTTCTAAACAAGTCAATCATTCTAGAATCACTCTGCTACCAGAAGGCTTACTGTACCTGTCACCAGGAGTTCTTGTGTTACCTCATGTTCCAGGGTTCTAAACCCCCTAGGCCAATCCCTAAACATAAATAAACCTGGGTTATAGAAGATCCTCACTATAGTATTATAAATAAACAAGAGACCTTCTGACCCCGACCCAGGGAAAGAGTTTGACCTCTCACCACTGTGACCTTTGGGGACCTCGAAACTGCCGTTTATGCACATGCAAAGCTGCCAGGAGGAACCGCCGACACGGAGA
>NC_137677.1:49701123-49746123 GCF_963989245.1 Nansenia antarctica
GAGTCATGATATTCTTGGTTGTTGTACAGTATCTTGGATACCAGCGTGTTTCTGCTTTTGACAACTCTTTGACTAAGCAAGGATGGGTTTCAGGCTAGGATCGAGGCTATGTAAAATGGTCTGCACTTATAGCGCCTTATTCCAAAACACTTTACAATGGCCTCTCATTCACCCAATCACACACACATTCACACACCAATGGCAGCAAGCTACCATGCAAGGCGCCGGCCCGCTCATTGGGAGCAATTTGGGCTTCAGTGTCTTGCCCAAGGACACCTCAACACGTGGTCAGCCGGGGATCGAACCGCCGACATTGCGAACATTAGACGGCGGCTCTACCTCCTGAGTCACAGCCGCCCATTTTTTGTTGTTTTTTGCGTTGCTGAAGCCAGAAGACCCCTGACACCCCAGCCATCAGGCCTGATACAGCTCTGGGCTGTTCCGAAAGGAAAACACCGGAATGTCTTGAGCATGGCTTACCTGCTGACCCCTGAAATCAGCTGATTACATTCTAGTATGTGACCCTGCGCCTTAAGACTGTCCTATTACTCACAGATTTACAGCTAAAGGGGATTGATGGCTTAAAGGATGAAAATGACTGTGCCAACAGCGTTGTGCTGTTCAGTCATGATCCCATTAAAGAGTATCACTGAGGAATTCACATGCTTACTCAGCTTATTTCACAGAGTAAGTCGATAGACATCGCCCCTAACCACTGTTACATAGCCGTATATTAGGGGTGGGCATCGACGATCGATAATTGATCGATAAGGATCTTGGTCGATCACAAAATAAAACATTTGGTCGATCACAAATTTATTTATTTTTATTTTTTTTTTGTGATCGACCAAATGTTTTATTTTGTGATCGACCAAGATCCTTATCGATCAATTATCGATCGTCGATGCCCACCCCTACCGTATATTCCTCATCCCCTTAATGGTTAAGATGGAAGGTAGGGTAATTTGATCTTAGATCTGCGGCCCAGAGTAACTTCTTACCCAGAGCTTATTTTGGCCACTTATTTTGCTGGTTTAGACTAGAGGCGTGTTTGTCTCTGTGAAGAACAGACCTGTGAGGTCCAAAGTCTCGTTGTTGGTGGCGACCTTTTGATTTTTGCTAATTATTGACATGGAATCATGTAGACTCTCTAAGGCCAACAAGCACTGCGGGGGGTAGTATAAACTGTTTGGCCATTGAAGAATTTAAATGTCCTCCCCACTTGACAATGATATGTAAGCTAAAGGAGTGGCTCTGTGGCATGATAGGGCTTTGATTATGTAATACCCAGCTGCCACAGTTGATCAGGCAAACTGTCTGAGGTGTGCCCTTTTTCAGGACAACAATGTCGAAAAAATGATTGGCAGCTGGTTATGAAAGTCTCTATACATAAATATTTAATTAAGTTGAATTGGAATGCTCCCTCTCAGATAAGGCAAACAATGTACCTTATGTTTGTTTTATCCCAATCACGACATGTCTTCAAATCTCACATTTCCCTCAATGCGGAAAAAGAGGCAGACGGAGTCCTCTTATTTGTGTTTGGGGTGTGTGACTCTGACAATAAGAGGCTTGGTCTCATCTCTTACAGTACAGTATGGCACCGCTGTCACGGCTTGTGCAGTGGTGTGTGAACTGTGAAGAGATTGTGAAACCAAACGAGCGATTATGGTGATCGGCCAATGAAGTCTCTCCTCCATGGTTACGGCCCTGGCTGTAAACGGGCAACACAAGGGTTATATTTGTGCTCCCTGGCTGGGCCGGCTAGAGAGAGAGAGAGAGGGGGAGAGAGAGAGAGAGAGAGAGAGAGAGAGAGAGAGAGAGAGAGAGAGAGAGAGAGAGAGAGAGAGAGAGAGAGAGAGAGAGAGAGAGAGAGAGAGAGAGAGAGAGAGAGAGAGAGAGAGAGAGAGAGAGAGAGAGAGAGAGAGAGAGAGAGAGAGAGAGAGAGAGAGAGAGAGAGAGAGAGAGAGAGAGAGAGAGAGAGAGAGAAATGCCAGCCTCACCCTGTTTGCCCGCTCACAGTGGCTGCAGTGTCCCTGACCAGCATGACGCAATCCTCTCTAAATGATCCTGGAGAGCTCTGGGTCACCGCTGAAGCTTTCAATCAAGAACATCATTTGGTAATCTAAACTCAGCTGTGACTGAGACTCTTCTTTCCTGGGGAGATATTTCTTTTGAAATGTTTTCATAATTGAACTGATTCCTTTTCCAGGTGACGAGGTTTACGAATTAAACGTGAGGTATTTGATCAGTAAGAACGTGGAAGGAGGACATTCCATGCTGAGTTTGAATGTGGCAGGGCAGGTCATCTTTGATTTCACACAGGTATGCTTGTGAACCTGCACACCCATCCATTTAAGGCATTGGCATGCAGTTGCGGTGTCACGGTGTTGTTTCTGCGGAGCTGGGTGTTCATGGAGTGGGCAGTGTTGGGACATACCCAGACCTACCCATCTATTGTCTGCGGGGTGTTGTTGTCCTCTCGCCCAGTAGGGCTCGGCATGGGGTGGGAATTGAGCAACGGGATGTGAGCAATACTGCAGACACTGATGCCCCAGATAGGAGTTCCACCCAGATAATTCGAATTTTCGTTCCATTCCAAACCCTATGGTTTCCGCCTCTGTTACAGACATACCCAGAAGGCCATTGTGTACAGGTAATTTGGCATAGGGCAATGCCAGGTGTCGGTCACAATGGACTTGGCAAGATCTTTTTTTAGTGTGTGTGCCTTTTGGTCTTTGTTTAGAGTTTGTTTGATTAACAGTTGAATAGGAACGTTTATCTGGAGTGTGCGTGTGTGTGTTTCGGGGGGGACGGGAAGGGGGTTGGGGGGGGGGGGGGGTGTATTTAAGTCTACCTGCAATTATGTGTAATGAAGTCACATTGCCATGACGGTGAAGAGACAGAGACAACAGGGACATCCCCAAAACAAAGTACACAATGTTTTTACGAGATCTCAGCTCTCGTAGCTATCATAACTCCCATCAGCATCGTTGATTAACAGCCGGCGCGTTATTCACCTTGTAAGGTGTTCTGGTCTGATCTAAGACAGGTATGCCTCCCCCCTAGAGGGCTAAGGTTAGTGCCTGAGGGACTGCTGAACCATACAAGAATGCTGTCTGGTTTCTTTTCCGTTTCCATTGGCGGTTCAATAAGGAAGGATGTAAACAACCCTGCGGTTGATTGGTTGCCTCTATCATTGTTTAACTCCCCAGGAGTATGAAGGTTTGGAAGCTTGCGTAAGGCTGTTGGGTTGGGATAAGCATTGTCTTGTGAACAATGCGTCTCTCGTTTGTCACGGTTACATCTGTTAAGAGTGTTGTCTGTCATTACGCTGTGTAGAAGAGCCTTAGGGCAAGATAAGATAAGATGGATAGATAGGTAGGGATTTTATTAATCCCCAAGGGGAAATGAAGGTGTTACAGCAGCTCACATCACAAACAACAACAACAACAAAATTAAGTGATAATAAAATGAAATCAAATCAAATAGACATTTTGGAACATTTATATACACAGAGAGTTCACAGTGACATGTAGGTGTTAAGGGGGATTGTCCATGATGGCCATAAGATCAAATCAAATCAAATCAAATTTTATTTGTATAGCGCATTTCTTACAAGATGCAACTCAATGCGCTTCACACAATGAACATTTTCAGTCAATCAGTCAATCAATCAATCAATACTGACAGAGCCGCGAGCAGATAACCTTCGAACATTTCTCTTGAGTTCATGGTAGGTAAGAACAGCTTGAGCTGAGCATAGGTCATAGTAATGTACATTATGAGCTGCAGGGAATATCACGTTGTTTTTGTGCTGTCATGTGTATCCACATGACTCAATCACATTTCTGCCTCAAGTCTTTAACACTGGCAAAACATAGTCCGTACTTGTTATTCTGATTGTATTATTCGAAGCTTTGAAATGACCGGACTGATGGGTATGTAGATATGATTATAGTATCTCTGTACAGATGGGATGAGACTGTTTGTGCAGACCTAGTTGTTGAATCTTCCTGAGTCAGGAAGACACCCTTATTGTGTCTGACAAAAGACACACCAACTCCTCCCTGAACTCGGCAGTCTTTTGTCAGGACACCCAGGCCCAGCCTCAATCAGCTGTGTGGTGATTGTATTCAGCTAGCTGTGGTACAGTACTCACACACCTCACAACTACCTAGAGTTCTATGCTTGGCTTTTGTACAGAACAGAACCGCTTGTATATCGGACTCCGGACAGCCTTCTTTACAGAGTGTCGTTTCTCACAGCTCTCCTTCGAACGAGCACTCAGCTGATCCAGAGAAACCACAGCACAGTCCTGAGGGTCTGAGGAGGAGAGAGAATAGCTCCCTTTATCCTCTGTTCCACCAAACAAGCCTTACAGCTATTACCACCACCACTCGTAAATGACTATTAGCTAAGCAGTTCTCTGGCAGTTTGGTCTGAACCTCCCTCTCTGGCCGTGGCTGCGCCATAAATGCAGACTTTGTAACGTTGTTCCAGGCCGCCGCGCTGGTGAGGGGATTTTTTTTTCTTCTTCTTCCTCTTCCTCCTACCTCTTTTATTGGGGTCCATAAATCTGTGTGATGTAGAATTGGCAAACGCCTATTTTAATTTTCACTTCAGTTCACCCGCAGTGTCAAGTCGTCCTCGTGTGAAATGACGTGTGTTAGAGAGAGAGAGAGTGAGTCAACGCTGACTTCAGGCGACTCCATTCATCAGATAGTGGAGAAGGGTGTGAATTAAATCGTCCATATTCCATGGCAACTTTCGTATGGGTTTGATGCACTAAGGGGAATCTGCGGGCCTCAACCCCAAATGGATGGGAAAGATCTGACTCGATTGTTTATCTGTCCTGTTTGTTGTTTTCTCACTAAACTGAGGCACCAGTAGGAATTGCAACATGTTTGTCATCAGGCGGTCATCGTAGTGACTCGAGGTGTCGGGACAGAATGTCCACAACATTCCCAGCAGGTGCTCCCAGCTGCACCGGTCACATTGCTTGCTGGGGGAAAAGGCCACAGGACACCCGAGTGCTCACGGGTCGAGGTGCGGACTATTGTATTACCACAGGACAGGAGGAATGTGTAGCATGGAGACAGAGAGCAGGGTCGTATATCTCACTCCGTCACCACGGTTATCACACTAGGGCGGTGCTTTATCAGGGCTATTAGGCCCTGTTCAAACAAACGTGATATACTGTACTGGGTCCAGGTGAAGGATGGAGGGTGTATCTGGTTCAGACAGACAGAGTAGAGTGTGCTTTGGCAGAGTAGTTAAGAGCAAAATGACCTGTCAAGACTTGATGTTTGGGTCAATACCCAGAGCCAAAAGTATCTGTGTGTCTGAACGCCCGAAAAGGCATTGAGGGAATGTTTGGGCTATGCTTGATGGTTATTTGCGAGCTTTAAATGCATATCAGCGGTTATTAGTTGCATCAATAGTTCAGTGTCAGGGCCTGGAGTTATTTTGCTACCTCTGATCTTTACCCTTCAAAGATATTTTTTTCTGGCAGTGGTATTTAGTGGCTGTCATAAATAACACACAGAAATATGGAGGGAACCGCCCACCACCAAATCCACGAATGTACGAATGTAACACAAGAATGTTCTGCAGTCAAACCTGTTATGTTTAAAATATGAGGACATTTTTGAACTGCTTTTATGTCACCTATCAATAATATATAGAAATCAGTTTGGCTGTGTGTGTGTGTGTGTGTGTGTGTGTGTGTGTGTGTGTTGCCTCCAATCCCACCCAGCCTTTGTGTTGGCGTGTGAGGCGGTCGGGGTGATTCGGGGGCTGGCAGTAGCGTGGATTGTGCTCTCAGTTTCCAGCTCTTTCAGTGGGGAACACAGAGACCTAAACATGCCCTCCATTCTTTTATTGTCATTTTCCCAGGCTGTGAGTGATAAACCACACACACACTCTCTCACACACATACACACACCTCTCACCTCTCTCCTCTCTTCTCTCCCACAGACGTCAAGAGACCAGCAGGAGGCTGAAAAATGTGAGTGGAAAAGTAACTTTTTATTTGGTTAGGTTTAGATTCATTGGCTAAGATTGCCATGGCCAATTACCCTGCATTGTAAAGCTAAGTACCGTAGAGTCCAGTAGAGCAGTAGGGTGATTGTATGGTTTTATCTGTAAGTGTGTTTCTAATACTACTACATATTACAATGTATAGTAATATTATAATTTACCGGTTGGGAGAGAGCTACCAATGTGTATTAAAAGGAGAGGAATGAAGGAAAAAAGCATATGGATGTCTTTGCAGAGCACCAGTACTATGTAACATCACACGAAAAAATCTGCACAAAAATGAAGCACACTAGATACAGTATACTGTACTGCCCCAGCCAATGTAACCACAGTACTGTTAGTACTATGTTAGTTCACAGTATTGGTGCAATGTGATATAAAGTGGGACAAGTGTTATTGTGGATACAAACACGTTGGCTGTTTGTGACTTCAGCACCTATTGTACACTGCGTGTACCTGCTCAGCTCAGTGCGCACAAACAGTAGCAGGAGGGTTCTGGATGCGTCTGGTAACAAAGACCTGTACACTAGGCAATATTACCTTCTGTCCCTGCACGGCCGTCGCCACCACCACAACCTGACAGCCATCGTACAGTAGCAGTCCACAACCTATGTCAATATCGACGGCGTCATTTCTAAACAGCAAAATACAGAAGCCGGTCCTTCGGGGTAGTCCATCAAGTAGGCTCTTGTTTCTCAGCGTAAAGCCTTTAAACCCTGTTTGTTTACTGTAATTCTACCCAGTCAGTTAAAAAAGAAAAACCTGTCTCTCCAGAGACAGAAGCCTTGCTCCTGTATGTCTGCAGTATACACACACGCCAGTGATATCATGTTATAACAAACTTGTTGTCCTCTTCCTTCCAGGTGTTGATCACCATATACTGGCTGGGTAGGAAGGCACAGAGTGACCCGTTCTATAATGGACCTTACCTAAACCTTAAAGCGTTTGAGGGACTATTGGGCATAGCATTATCCAAGGTAAGCTGCCTTACTTGTGCAGCAGCGTGCTAACAGAAGTCCCGTTATCCAACCCACCATCTATGCATGCTACTGTGTACAGTCATTTTGAGTGATCCTTGTTAAACTAGGAACTGTATGAGTGGAATCCTCTTTTCACACCCGCCACCCAGTACATTTCCTTATCCCTTCCTGGTATGCAAGCTATGTGTCGAAGAATGAATGTGGTAGGCCGGAGGGGCCTCAGAAAGAGTCAGCCCCGAAACCATGGCGACGTCATAAAAGATCCGATCCCCTTGACTCAGCTGTTTTAATCTTGTTTACTGCAGACCACACATGTACACATACAGCACATGCAGTCCATGTTCGCAAAGTTTTTATTTTTTCTATTTATTTAACGGGACACTCCCATACCAACGTCGTGCCAGTGTTAGATTTGGTACTTTGTTTACAGTTGGATTTATGGTTTAGCGGGTATTCAACCTGTATGAATACAGTCTTAAGTTGGAGATATAGATGATTACGACATGTCTTGTGCGTTGATCTATGATAATCTCTCACAAGCTCACTGAAGCAGTTAAAGCAGAGTTGCTGAGCTCAGTGGAATAGTATTGTTTGCCAGGATCGAGGGGAATTACAGATCTGACATTGTTTCTTTGATAATGGCTGACGAGTTTTTGCATGTTTAGAAAGGGGCTCCAGGGCCTGTTTATGTGTTTATGCTAAGCCCTCTGTACGCCGTAAACACAGTCAACATCACATAACGTATGGGCAACTCTGTAACTCTGAGCGTGCTGTGCTTGACTGATAGGAATCTGAATGGTAAACATTGACGGACTCCAGATACTGTACACTGTGTGTGTGTGTGTGTGTGTGTGTGTGTGTGTACAGTAACTGCTGCCTAGCCAGCTGGAAGGAATGGCATGACAATACAGAATTCACACTTTGCCCAGTTGAAGGTGTAAAACCATCGCAGTGTAAATGTCTTACTCACACGCTGACTCTGCAAGTTTGTGTGGGTGTTGTCATGTTCATGAAGAACTAAATTACTGAGAAACACACCACTCTGTCTCCCTCAGACTGATTGACTGCCCTGTGTGTGTGTGTGTGTGTGTGTGTGTGTGTGTGTGTGTGTGTGTGTGTGCGTGTGTGCGTGCACGTGCGTGCGGGCGTGTGCGTACATTCGCGTGTGTGTGTGTGTGTGTGTTGCAGGCACTAGAAGACTCATTCAGCAGCCCAAGAGGCAGCAGCGTCAGAGACAGTGGTTTTGGAGACAGCTGGTACTCCGAGAGAGAGGATCTGTTCCCACTGAGAGGAGGAGGACACAGAAGAGAGGACTCCCTGGACAGCCTGGACTCTCTGGGCTCTAGACCCCACAGCATCTCATCTGACACCACACTCAAAGGAAGCAGCGAGGGTAGGGGCGGACGCACGCCAATCTCAACTACGCACGCACACACACACACGCACGCACGCACGCACACACACGCACACACACACATACCCACACACCAATCTGCTAGAGCAAGAGTGTGTTTGTGCTTGCTTCTAAATGCTTTCTTGTCTTCGGATTGAACACACAGTGTAGCCGATATATTTGCCCTGAAGTCATGAACTAGGAGGATTGTGCTCAAGCTACAGTGTAACAGAGTAACAGAGAAGTACTCTCTCTCTCTCACTCCCGCACGCTCATTTGTCTCACTCGTGTACCTCTCTGAGAAATTCACCTCAAGTGTGTGGATTGTGCTGATATCAGGTCTGTGTTGACATTTGACTGATTGTGCTGAATACATATACAATATTAGCTGATCTGAGTCTCTTAACTGATGCGTAAGCTTGACACGTTTATAATGCCATTTATATTCTATTATATTTTTGTGAATAGCGATGAAATGTACAGTATCATCAGTTTCAGAGAGCAAACTCGTACTTTATGAAAATAAATACCTATCGCCCTCTAGTGGTTTATTGCAGTAACTCTCTACTGGCCTGATGAGAAAAGTCATCCACTGACTGAAAAAATACAATTTGATAAAGTACACATTTCTTATTCGTCTTTGTAACAATTCTAATAAACTGAGGTTGAGAACAAGTTGAGGTTTGTTCCGTGGCAGGGGAGTTGGGGAAGTTTAGGAGGGAAGGAGTAGGTCATTAATAATTAGAGACAGGGTTGGCACCCCTGTGTGAGACAGGCCAGTGAGACATTCCAGAGCCTTCCACACAGGCTTGTAAATGAGGAGGCCTCCATTCCCAACCCAGCGTCCCACTCCTCTGCTCTACCCTCACCCCTGGAGCCCCGGCACAACCCCTCACTGGACCTCTCTACTCTCTCCTCCTCCACGTCCTCTCCCCCTTCCCTCTACCCCCCCCCCCCCATGTATAACCTTCACTGGACCTCTCTACTCTCTCCTCCTCCACGTCCTCTCCTCCTTCCCTCTACCCCCCCCCCCCCCCCCATGTATAACCTTCACTGGACCTCTGCTCTACCCCTTCCCCTTTCCTCTTCTCTCCCCTCTCCCCCCTATCCTCCCACCCCCACTCGACCCACACCTCAACTCTCCCTCTTCCCCCTTCTTCTACTTGTCTTGTCCTTTACCCTTTGGTCATCCGCCCTCTCTTCCTCCCCCCCCCTCCCCCCCCCCCTCCCCAGGTTGTTGCAGTGACGTGGAGGCAGAGTCTGTCTTCAGGATGGCGGAGAACAAGGACTCCCTACAGTATCGCCGCTCGCTGGGCGTCGCGCCCAAGACCACCACCCAGTTCAACCAGTTCCTGCCCAGCAAGGACAAGGCCACGGCCTACGTCCCCGCGCCTCTCCGCAAGAAGCGGGCCGAGCGTCACGAGGACAACCGGCGGAGCTGGGCCAGCCCCATGTACACAGAGGAGGACGGCACCTTCACCAGGTAGAGTGGCGGAGTACACACACACACACACACACCTGCCTTTGTTTTACAGGTGCTGTCGGCTCAACTGTGTTCCACTCTGGGAGAGGCCATCCAGGAGCCTGTAAGGGTAAAGGCAGGTGTCATGACAACCACCTCACGATACTTCCTAGTCACGGTTCTCCTTTTGTGTTATCCCATCACCCTCATGCGAGTCAACCGTATTCATTTTAACATGGTGACATTTTCTCATGATACTCTATGAGGATGTTTCAGTTCAGTTCGAAATGTAAATCTTATTGACCCCCCTCTCCACCCTGCCTACCTAGTCATTTGGAGGTATTTGACTGCTCGCTTCAGTGCAACAAAAGCAAAGTGTCGGTCTACCAGAGAACTAGCTTTAAGCCAGTTTATTTTCTTTCTCTTGGAAGGAAAACACTGCTTTGCACTCTGGAAATAACTGTAGGGAAATATCTAGGAAAAGGTGGAATTCAGTCACAGATCTATGTGGTTTGTGCTGCGCCGTATGCCAGACACTCATTCTGTGCCCTTGAATACTTCTATCCCACTGTCTTGGTCGTGTGTGTGTGTGTGTGTGTGTGTGCGTGTGCGTGTGTCTGTGCGTGTGTGTGGTCACGTGTGGGTGGTTGTTCCATGGTCGTGTGTACTGTGTTCGGTTGTGACCTTAGTGAAACCAGGCCCAGATCCACCTCCTACGACAACGAGTTAGTATCCCAGAGTTCCCTGCCCGCGGCCCACTTGCAGTGGGCGTACGAGTACGAGAGCGGCAGCGACTCGGACCAAGAGCGACCAGACCCTGACCTGGTGCTGGACGACCTGGCCAGCAGACGCTTCCACAGCCCCTCCCCTGCACCGCCCACCAACTTCGCCCTTCCCATCAGCCCCCTGGAGGCCGGGGGGGCAGTGACACTGGGCAGGGGGGGCACCTCACCCATGGTCACTGTGACTGCTAATGCCTCCCCTCGGCAGACTGTTACCTGTCTCAGGTCAGAACAACCGAACGAGAGAGAGAGAGAGAGAGAGAGAGAGAGAGAGAGAGAGAGAAAGTGAGAGAGCATTTTTGACATGCCTGTTGCCATGAGAGAGTGCACGAGCGATGGCAAAAGAGAAAGTGTGAGAGAGCGATCGCGACAGCGCTTCTTTTCGCCTTCTATTCGCATGGTTTCCTACAACCATGAGCAAGGCTCTCGCCCTTAACTCGCGTGCTGCTTCTAACAGACCTGGAAATCCTTCGTTTCTGTTTTGGATTTTGTGTTGTATTTTCTGAAGTTGTGTTGGCTTAGGTTTTAGTGTAATTTTGGTTTGCTAATATCTCTTCGGTTTGAGTTGCAGTGAGTGTTTTATATTACTCCAGCATTTTGGTTTTCCTTTGGAAAACGTTGCGTTGTCTCCTCACCCTGCCTGCTCTCATTAGAGATTGCGTGCGTGTACTCAAGGAACACACACGATACCCTCCCTCCGCCTTGCTCTATGATTTGCTGTGTGGGTTGTGTGTACGTCCTCTCGAGCCATTTCGACTGATCTGATTGGCTGTCTCTCTCGAGCAGCAGCAGCGGCGGGCCATTGGCGTCCCCGTCCCCCCAGCACGGCTTAGTGAGGGTGGACCACCTCCGGCCCCGGTCAGCCGACAGCCTCCTCAGAGAGATGTATTATGACTCTGAGGATGACGAGGATGACGTGGGCTACGCAGACCCTGTCCAGGATGACCTCTATGCGCGTAAGGTGGGCGTCTCACCCCAGCCCCCTGCCAACGTGCCCTACGATAGGTTCCTGCCCAAGTTTTGGACCCCCGAAGAGGACGTACACGTGCAGAAGATCAAGCTGGGGTCTCAGAGAAGACCCTGGTACAAGAAGATCCAGGGATTCAGGTCTGTGGAGAACAGAGAAGCTGATGGGTTCAGTAGAAAATACAGACAGAGCCTAGCATAGAACACACACACACACACACACACATGCATACACACTTACAAATAATGTACACAGACAATGTCAACATCCTCATCATACCCTAACAAACAAACAAACAAATGACACACTTATTACAGACAAATAACATACAACACACATACAAATACAATGTTTACATGTAGATGCATTACACATACAACATTGCACATCATTACCATGACTCTTCAATCCCTCTCTTTCTAATTTCACAATCCTTGCTTACTACACTGTATCGCTAACTCTCTTTGTTTCTCTCTTCTCATTTCTTAAGTTATTTGAGAGTTGTCCTTGTTTCTCTAATCTGCTTTCTGTGTGAATGCATGTGATTCTAACCTCTGTGATTGGTCACACTATTGGGTCTGCACTGCTGGGGGGGAGCACTGCCTTTTTTCTGTGTTGATTCTATCTGACCCTGTTTCTCTCTCTTTCTGTCTTGTGTCTCTCGTTCCCTATCTATCCCCCTCTCTCCCACTCTTTCTCTCTCTTTTCTCTCCTTCCCCACCTCTGTGGCCCTAGCCGAAAGAAGTCGGGCTCTTCCTCGGACGAATCTGACTGTGATATCACTCCCTGGCTCTCCTCAGCCGCTTCCCCCTCTGGTCCCTCCCCCTCTCACTCCCACGCACCTGAAGTCTTCACCCACACTGCCCACCACGCAGGTCAAAGGTCGATACAGCTGCTTGATTGTGACATCACAGGATCACTCTAGAGTGGTCCTTTGAGTGCTTATAGGCTCCCCCTCTCACATACTAACAGTGATACCACACAGCCAAGCTAATAACATTGCCCTAACATGCCTCGAAAAGCAGTTTGTTTTATGATTATGCTAGGGTATAATCGCTTCGCAACCTTGCAATATAGTTCTATATTTGCAGCGGTTAAAGCACTGCACTGTTAATCAGCTATAAGATGGAAACAGCCTTAGTTGTCGCAGCCCTGTTTGGAGTCAAATACAGCCGTTAGAAATCAGCTGTTGCTGTTCTGCTTCTTCTTTGAAATATTCGTCACCCTTTTCTAGCTCTTTCTGTACTCTGATTCACATGCATGCACGCCTAAAACCTCTTTCCTTTCTCTCTCCTGTTGCCCCGCCTCCAGTTCTCACTTTCAGCCACACACTGTCCCCCAGTCCCCCAAACCGCAGCCCCCTCAGCTAGAGCGCCCCCCACTGGTGTTTTCTAGACTGGACCCAACCGCAGGCCCCAGACTGGTCAAATGTGAGAGGCGTCCCCTCCTGGGGCGCCAAGACCCCCTGGAGCCCCCAGACCTGTACGACGAGTTTGTTGAGAACATTGTCCCTGACCTGGAGAACGACGACATGTTCACCAGGCGGACCCAGGCCTTCCACTCCAACGCGGACCTGGCCGCGATGAAGACCCGCGCGTGCGCGAGCCGCCCCGCGGGTTCTCTCTGCTTCTCCGACCCGGAGATCAACATCGTGACCCAGCCACGCGAAGGCAAGCTGCGCCTCCCCAACATCCAACGAGACGACGTGCTCTACAGGAAAGTCAACCCCCAGCAGGCTCACCATCAGCGGCCCCTCTCTGGCGCGCCTGACCGCTACAACCCCGTGCCCCTCCCCGAGCCCTGGGCGCTGCCCCCCAAACTCCAGGCCAGGCTCCTGTGCGCCCCGTCCCCATTGACCCAGGAAGCAGAACCGGAGGGGAACCAGGGTCAAGCGGAGGGGCACCACATAGCAGACGACATGCTGCTCAGGAAGTTTGGAGCAGGGATGGGGAGTGTCCAGGGTCAGGGCCCGTCAGCCAGTCAGATGTCTCCCTCAATGCCCACGTCCTGCAGCGAGGGGGACCTGCAGAAGTGGAAGGAGATCAGGGAGGCCAGCCGGCTGAGGTTTAAGAAGAGGATGATGGTAGAGAGGTTAGCTTTTCTGAACTCTTAGGAACGAATGGCTGGCTAACAAACCAATGCTACTTAAGTGCCTGTTGCTTTCACTCAATCTCTAGATTGTGTGTTGTTGTTTTTCTCTTTTTCTCCATCTGACCCTCATCTTTTGTGTGTGAGAGCTCACCGGTGTCGCTTTTGACCCCTTGAACATTTCTGTCTGACGTTGAAGTGCTCTTAATTGCATGTTGAGATGCATTTATGAAGGATTGGTGCTTACTGTAGGAAGAAAGGGGAATTTCTCTCTCAACAAAGCACTTTCTTAAACGAAAAAGCAGGGTGCCTTTCATACGAACATGAGAGGACGGTTAACTGTCTTTAAACACAAATCCCAGTAGAGGAAATGTAGCATCCAACCTACAGAAGGCCTAATATCATTCATCAGACCTTGCTTGTTTTAAATGTTTGTTGTTCTGCAGTATAAGAGAGCAGATTGACAGTTTTAAGTGAAGTGATAATCTTTATGTTCATACTATGGACTTTTTGGACGACCTTGCGGTTCACGCTGAAACCATAAGCTCTAAATACCCAAGATCTTAAAAACAAAGACCCTCAGTGAACAGCTTCCCTGTTTGTTATAACTTCCTGCTGCTAACTTTCTTGAAGTGTTATTCATAGACAAACTGCATGAGTACTGTTGTCACAGCATTGACCAAAATGTATGAGTACATCAGCATCGATAACCAGAATCCAATTCTGTGTTTTCACATTTGTTTCGTTGTTGTTGTTTTTCTGCTCGCGGAATTGAATTTGCCTGTGAATTGGAACAACTTTACCCATGCCTAATAAAGAAAACCCATACTGAAAGCTCTTGTAATGGAATGAGTTGGAGGAGCGAGGCTGTGATGGCCACACCTTAACACCTACGTTTGAGTATGGGCAGAAGGGTGTTTCCTTTTCACACTCACCTGGGAAGCTGCTAGCTCTATGAATGACAGAGGGGTGTGGAAGGGTTTCAGCCTGAGTAAGAGCAATACATAACCCAGGACATGTTCTTTACTGACAGGCAGACACTACACCAAAGAGGAGGAACAAAATTCCCTATTGACGTGTGATCCAATGTTGAGTTGTTGCCTGCCACTCTGATTCCATGGCAACATAAAAATGCACCCATACTTCCTCTACACGCACACACACACACACACACACACACACACACACACACACACACACACACACACAAAGCAGGCCATTTAAACACGAGTCATCTGGATTCCTTTCTCTCACACGTGGAAACAGACTTTCCAATGACATCATCCTAGGTCTGGAGTCTCTGAAAAGGGTATATTGTTGAAACATGTTACACACACCTCTTCAGCTACACAGCAGGTCAAGGAAAGGTGATATTAAAGTATGAAAACCAGGAGGGGAATCTGACTGTTTGCTTGTTATTGTCTGGATCGGCATAAGAGTGCTTGTTTGAGTGGTGTTGACTGGGTATTCCATTGACAGGGCATTGCAATGAACCAGTGCATCCATGCACTCAACCTCTCCCCATCTATTCCGATGTAACACAGTAACCCCCCCCCCCCCCACACACACACACACACACACACACACACACACACACAGAGACAGACAGAAAAACAGCCAGAGAAAGAGAGACACAAGTCTGCCCAATTGTGACCTTTCTGTCTGTGGTTCTCTTTGGTCTCCTAGACTGCTCCAAAATCGCGACGATAGTGACGGGTGAGTTGACATGCGCTTCAAGGAATGTGGCGCGTTCGCGTTCGCTCTGCCCTCTGAGGCAGCGCCCCTGCTGCCTCCTGCCTTTGTATTGGCTGCACTCACTAGCTGCTGAACGCTGACACTGAACATTGCTTTGGACTGTTTGGCACAGCGCCAGACCGGGGTGGGGTCGGGGGGGGGGGGGCACTGCTTTACAAAGCGCTATTGACAAAGCAACAAAGTGGAGTGCGATGATGCCCACAATAGTAATACGCTGGGTCATCCAACCAGACGTACTGTATTTACCAGTGTGTTATGAGGTAGTGGTAGTTAACGCTCAGTTTGAACCTGGCAACTGACAGACAGGCACAGATATAAATATGAACCAGCGTTAGTTCACCTAGACTATACAGGTAAGTGAAATAGGGTGAAACTGGCCTTGAACTAAAGCTTTGACTGACCCTACTTTTCTGCAGACATGGGATGGCCGAGATGGAGGAATGTATAATTGCTTCACTAACCCATTAAGCTGAAAATGCATTGTGCTTGGTTGTGCAGTATGGTATGTGTGTGTCGTGTTTGCTTACTAATACCTGGCTAAGAAAAAGAGGTCTATCGGTTTAGTCTGTGCTGCCATTAAGTCTGACGGCTGGTGTAAGGGGGGAAAAAAGGCTGTCAATTAGTGTTCTGACATTGGATCATGAGCTCAAAATGTTATTTCAGCATAGCTTGTTTAATGAGTTACGATGGAATGCAGTGGAGGTGGAAATTGGAGGAACTCCTCATTCCATTCCATGCGTTACAATAATCCTCCGATTTCTAACTCCATCCGCCTCCCCTTGATGGAATGCAAATCTGACAGAATTCTGGGAATTGGAGTGGATTTGCTGTTTGTGTTTGGGAGAAAACCACCCCAAAAAAGTAATGTCTGGACCGATACCTGAAGTAACATCTGTCCTACATACAATTGGTGGTATATCCTTTTAGCTGGTGTACTTATTCTACACATCTCTGTCACCTCCCGTCTCTCTCTTACCCTCCTCAGGAGCAAATCGATGACGGACATCACAGAGGACCAGGCTGCCCTGAAACAGGTGCGCTCCGAGGAGCTGCAGAAGGTCCGCGAGAAGGTGAAGGAGAGCGACGACCAGTGGCAGGATGTGAGTCCCACACAGACGCAACCACACACACACACCTATTCGGTTGTTAAGTCGTGACGTGTTTCCGGATTCCAACGTTGGCTGAGGCGCTCTCTTCGAAATGCCGCAGTGCTGTGTCCCTTGTTGTATGAATAGATCTGAGTCTAAAAAACGATAATTAATTGAATTGTCATTCTACCACTTTAGTACACTGGTACTCTGGTGCGGGATTTTTTTTATTTGGACCCGGAAATTGCTAAACAGACTTAACAATCGGAATACCACACCTGCAACCTCTCCATATAGGTCTCTCTCCACACCTGTAACCTCTCCATATAGGTCTCTCTCCACACCTGTAACCTCTCCATATAGGTCTCTCTCCACACCTGTAACCTCTTGGTCTCTCTCCACACCTGTAACCTCTCCATATAGGTCTCTCTCCACACCTGTAACCTCTTGGTCTCTCTCCACACCTGTAACCTCTCCATATAGGTCTCTCTCCACACCTGTAAACTCTCCATATAGGTCTCTCTCCACACCTGTAACCTCTCCATATAGGTCTCTCTCCACACCTGTAACCTCTCCATATAGGTCTCTCTCCACACCTGTAACCTCTCCATATAGGTCTCTCTCCACACCTGTAAACTCTCACTACCAGGGCTTCTCCTCAACGAAACACGTCCAGTATTCTGATTCTGATATAGAACATCGTTTTAGTACCTTGACCGTGTGAATCATTCCTGTTCAAGAAAAAAATAAAAAACGCACTAGCAGTAGCCAACGAAAGATTAGTGTGTCCTTTGATGTCTTTAGCGTATAGAGATAGTGAAGCGATATCAGTTTTCCGGTCCCGTGTTCTCGCCCGTGGGCCACAGGTGAAAGGAGAGCTTGTTTAGCGAAGGTGTAGACGGAGAACAGAGAAGACAAACACTGGTGCTGCAGCTGCTCTGCCCCTCTGGCTATGGACTGGCCTCCTTTATGGAGGAGCTGCAGAGAGTGTGTCATAAATCACCCCTGATTTCTTCATAACAACACTGATTCACACTGACGTTATGCAGACCTTTCATTCAAGAGTCCACAGACATTCAGTTGCGAGGATGTGACTAAAAACTCTCTAGTGGGGCGTTGCACCATCTCCAACATAATGCACTCGTTTCTAAACTGAACTGTAAAACTGTCAGTGAGAATCAGTCAAATGCCAACGTCCACCCGTACTCTGTGTAGTGTTCTGTGTATCCATGCTTCGATAGTATGGTGCAACAGTGTTATATTGAGTCCTAAAGCTGCATTTAGGTCACACTCGGCCCTTAATACACAGGGGACTTGAGCCGGGAGGAGCCAAATTCACACAAATAGGACACCTTCAAATGGAGTCCTCCCTCTCTCCTTCTCTTTCTCTCTCTTTTCTCCTCCTCCTCCTCCTCCTCCTCTCCTCCACTCTGCGGTCGACTGTTCAATGTTACAGACCCTCATCATCCATGTTAGAGAACTGAGTGACCTGAGAGAGTTGTTCTAAGATGGCGGTTGGGGTCATCTCTGCCGCTTTCTCCGCAGGACCTCACCAAATGGAAGAACCGTCGCAAGAGTGTCAACTCTGATATCGTGAAGAAGAAGGAGGAGAGGGAGCAGACTGAGATAGTCACCTCAGGAAGCGGCAGGAGGTCCAGGACCTTCAAAGAGATGCAAGAGGGGAGGTAAGGACACACCTGAGACAGGGGTTAACCACGCACTGTTGCCTAGACGGAGGGGAACACGAACAAGCATACGGCTGAATTAGCAAGGTGCAGGCTGGCCAAGCTTATAGCTGCACTCACCAGTCACCAATCACCAGTGCTGTGTGAAGACTAGGCACCTTCAAGGACAGAGGGTACAGTAAGCACATTTTGCCAAGTATCGTACAGCTGTGGCTGTTGATTTTTAGCCGATATGTTGTTATTCCTCCTTGTGATGTATATTGCTACACCATTGGACACCTGTCGGTGTGGATTTGCAGCCTGGGGTATTGGGTTGAGTAATGAAAGCCCTATGCACACAGAACAGGGAGACTTTAACTCAGAGAGACAGTGAACTGACTGTGAATGAAGCCTCTCTAATTGTCCCCTTAGTCAGTGTGAAAGTGTAATCTAATAGTGCCTTACTCCCTGCCTCCCCTCTCTCTTTTTTCTCTGTTTCCCTCTCCCTTTCACCCTGTGTCCCTGTCCCCTCCCCTCCCTTTCTCTCACTCCCCTCTTCCTTTCAACTTGCCTCACCCTCTCTTGCTCTCTTTCACTTCTCCTTTGCCCCCTATTCCCTTGGTCTCTGTCCCTTTAATTTCTAATGTATTTTCCCTTGCACACCTTCCTCTCCTCCGCTCTTACCTTCCCCCTCCCTCCTTCCCCCTCTCCCCCTACAGAGAGAAAGGTTCCATAGGAAGTCGCCTCAGCTCTCTCAGCCTTCTGGACCAGGACGTTTTTGAGGACCCTACCCCTGTACCTGCCCCTGTCCCCCGCACCCGTACCCTCCCTGCCAGGAGCTACACTATCGACACCCCCTACACCCCAGTGGACCGCCCCACTGCCCCCTCTGAGCCCCCACTGAGAAAGGAAGACCCCCCCACTGCTTTTAAGGAAACCAAGAGGGCCGCCTCCCCTCCTCCCACCACACAGAGGGTTGACAGAGTGGACATTCCTGCCGGCAGTGACGACACCACTACCCCCTCCAGCCGTACCTCCATCTATAACCCCCATTCTACAACCCAGGCCCCCATGGAGAGAAGCACAAGCCCAGCTTTGGAGCACACGAGCACAGCCAAGAAAGAGGAGGCCTCCACCACCCCCAGCTCCGTCCCCAAAGTGCCCGAGCCAAGGCGTCCATGGGCTGGCAAGCTGGATGAGGAGGTGGCCCCCTCCTCTGGTTCCCTGTACAAACAGCCACAGAACAACTCAATGGAGTCCAGGCCTCCCGGGGTGTCTCGGGTTTCCGCCTCCCTCCCCAGGAGCTACCAGAGATCGGATAGCGCGCGTCTCACCTCAGTCGTCACGCCCCGGCCCTTTGGGACCCAGTCCACCAGGATGGTCTCCCTGCCCAGAGCCTACACTGTGAGTACTAGATGATCCTCTTATTATCATGTTGACTCTGTTTACCACAGGACTGCTCTGTGCAGACCACAGGGCTAGAGGGCGTCTAGAGGATGTCTAGAGGACGTTGGGGGGGGTGGGGTGAGATGCTGTTTGTGTTGACCATTGTGGGCGGTAGAGAAACGTTAGCTTGTGTTGTCTTGTTGCAGTGGGATCTATTTAGAGGACAGTATAGTGGCTCGCTAGCCTGATCTGTTTACTCTGTCAGTGAATAATGGATGAAGCTAATGCCTTTTTATTTTACTACCATTCACTTGGCAAAGTTGCCATTTCCAGCCTTCACCTTGAGCACTGTTTGATTGCATGTCAGGGTTTCATTTCAGTTCATCAGAAGTACTCATCATCAGGGTACTTGTGTGTTTGATTACATGTTTGTGTCATAGTCTAAACTAGTCCAAACAGGATCTGTTTATATCATTAGTCCACAAAATATTGGAGGCAGAAGCATTTCTAGGTTTCTTACATCATAGTCATCCATCTTTATAGAATAAAATAGAATAGAATAGAAATCGGTTTATGCTAGTCTATGTTGCACAGTTTACTACTGTCACCTATGTCCTGTACTATTGACACTTTTTAAAATTATATAGAATATTGTCTACAAATTGCAAGATATTGCTAATTGTAAATAATCTTATTTGTACTAATGTCACTTTTTTTTAATTGTCTTGAATTATGCCTATTGCCTTATTGTCTTGTGCTGCAATGTCAGGAATCGAGGCCTAAGAATTTTACTCTCTTACACTTGTGTAATGTGACGTAACAATAAACTTGAAACTTGAGACCTGAAACTGCTCGCCGTGCCTTCTGCAGATGGATGACTCTCACAAGCGTGTGAACGGAGGTGTGGACAGCTCTAAGAAGCCGTCTGTGCCCAGCCGCTACAGCCAGGTCATGACCTCAGAGGACGAGGCTCGCTCCCACTCCAGCTCCGCCCACAGCAGCAACGAGGAGGACGAGGAGGACGAGGAGGAGGAAGAGAAGGGGAGGGGTGTGACCCCACCTCAGAAGGTCTCTCCTGTCCCTCCCCCCAGAAGTGAGCCCCTCATCCCCCTCCTGCCCAAAGCTGTGTCTCCAGTCCCAGTCAGCCCTGCTCCAGTGAAGGATGCACACCAGGTACATGACTCTCCTGGTATGATGGCAGAGGCCCATATCCAGACAGACTTCAACATTTTAATTTGAAGAAGGCTGAAACCAACAGATAGAATTGTAAGAAAAACCCTCTCTACAAAAATAGGGAACAATCCTAGGTACTTATTTTACAGACGATGCTAGAATGAGTGAGTGCTGCCCAGAGACTGCAGAAGGGTGTACTGCGCTAAGACTCTTAGTGTTAAAGCTGTGTCAGTTGTGTAGTCCTCCACAGCCTAGTGTGGAGTTGGCAGCAGATGTTGTAGATGTCATGGACCATGGTGCATACAGTACAGTACAGCAGTATGCAGTGAGTGCTAGGTACAGTACAGTGGGGAGCCATGCTTGCCTTTTGTTATGTAGACAGCCATAAATGATTCATACACTGGGAACAAAGGTTCCCCTTTCCCTGGCTTTGGAGTTCGACCAAGCAGGCCTGGTTCCACAAACACAGACAATGTCCACACACTGTAGCCTGCCATAGCTAACTGTTCTCCACTACAATGGAAAGCTGGAAGGGGGGGTAGGATTACACCCCACCAGCAATGTATAGCAGTCCTGGGACCAGAGTAAAACATGGATTCTAGTGGATTCTAGGGAAAACATACAAGCAAGCAATCTCTTTAGCCATGGACACTGTACATGCATGCCCCTGCTTCAACACTGCTAAATCCTATGTGTTGGATGATCCTCCGCACATGTCCGATTTGTGGTCAGTAGGCTTCATGACATCGTGTTATATTTGGGCTTTATCCTGCTGTTTGACTCTGCCTTTTTGAGGGATGTTGTACAGCCATAGAGATCACAGCTTCCTTCTCCTCTGTGGTATGTGTGCATGTGCGCGTGTGCGTGTTTGTGCGTGCGTGTGTGTGGTGTGTTGTAGGAGAGTTACAGCGACATGCGGATTAGTCTGAATCAGAAGCCCAACAGCAGCAGAGACTTTGGTTTCCATGCAGACTGGGACTCCACCGGAGCTCACGTCACCTCCATCCAACCAGGTAAAGCTACAGCACACATCTCCTGGCCCAGGCCAAAGACCAACTGCAATGTCCTGACAACTGGCAGAGCTTCATTTGCTTTTATTGGACCCCTATTCATATACATTCACTGTCATATCTATACTGTTATATCTACACTGTCATCTATACTGTCATATCTATAGTGTTATATCTATACTGTTATATCTATACTGTCATATCTATACTGTTATATCTATACTGTCATATCTATACTGTCATATCTATACTGTTATATCTATACTGTCATATCTATACTGTTATATCTATACTGTCATATCTATACTGTTATATCTATACTGTCATATCTATACTGTCATATCTATAGTGTTATATCTATACTGTCATATCTATACTGTTATATCTATACTGTCATATCTATACTGTTATATCTATACTGTCATATCTATACTGTCATATCTATACTGTCATATCTATACTGTTATATCTATACTGTTATATCTCACACTGTATAGCTGAGTGGATCAGAACACGGGTGTGTGTGTCTACCAGTTCAGTATTTCAGTCAGGCACTGCTGGTTGCTCCCCGGTACGCCTTCCAGTAGGACCCAGTTGCAGAGCGTATGCCAGGCCTATGTAGGGCAGCCTCTATCTGGGTCAGACCTGCTGGGCCTGAGCCTCCCACTCTATCCACACTGAGGATTTTTTACGCTGTACCGCACTGTACACTCACAGGCCTGCAGGTCGCTAGTGAAGTGTTAATAGATAAATAGAGCACGCAAACCACAGCGAAACACACTCTGTCGGAATGTACAAGGAATACTTACAGAAGTGTTAGGGCGGTGTGACTCAGAGAGGCAGAGCACCCCAAATCCTAGCCCCAATGATCTGAACCCTGATTGCGACCCCTGTCTTTCTCCTCTGTGTGCCCACCCAGGCAGTCCTGCGGAGCAGTGCCAGCTGCAGGTGGGAGATGAGGTGCTGGCAGTGAGTGGCCACAAGGTGGCAGACATGAGCTACGATGAGTGGGAGAGGAGCATGGAGGAGTCCCTGCAGCAGGGCAGTCTGGGCATGGACATACGTCGACATGGCAGGAATCGTGAGTGTGTGTGTGTGTGTGTGTGTGTTTGTGTATGTGAGTGTGTGTGTGTGTGTGTGTGTGTGTGTGTGTGTGTGTGTGTGTGTGTGTGTGTGTGTGTGTGTGTGTGTGTGTGTGTGTGTGTGTGTGTGTGTGTGGTGGGTGGGTGGGTGGGTGGGTGGTTGGTTGGGTGGATGAGAGACAGAGAGAGAGAGAGAGAGAGAGAGAGAGAGAGAGAGAGAGAGAGAGAGAGAGAGAGAGAGAGAGAGAGAGAGAGAGAGGATACAAGGGAGGGAGGCATTTAGTGTTTTTATTTTTAGATTGACAATGTTGTTTGTTGTGCTCTTAAACTGTTGTGCCACTTTGAATTGGTCAGTAAACTGTTGTAAAATCTTGGCTAAATTGTTTCATGACAGTTTAATGGTCAGTTCCATGATCTGCTCTATCCTGGGAAGACAGTTGCTTCTGTTGTTCTGTCTGTAGAGTATGTGTTGTGTGTGTCTATATTCCTTTGTGTGATGTGGTGCTTACCATGTGAACAACTAACCCAGCTCAGGTACCTGGTTATCTGAGTCCAAACTTGGTGTATTTACAGTGTTATTTTAACAGGCTTACAGACCCTACATAAAATATATATTCACCAAAACATGGCTTAATCTATAAATGTATTGAGCTTATTTATAAAGCTTATTTATCAAGTGACCAAACCTTTTGCTGTAGTGAGTGTGAGCCTGAAATTAACACTGTGGGGTTGTTAATGTTCATCAGTAGACTGCATGGCTGGGGAAAGTGGTTTCTCTGTCACCCCAAATGTTCTTTAGAATAACACCAAAACAGTCTTATTTTCCGCATAGCGCCTTTGCTTACTATAGTTGTATTAGCATTTCCGTTGCTAATGTTGTACTTTCGCACACACACACACACACACACACACACACACACACACACACACACACCACCTTCATTGCCATCGCCACCTGTCTGCGTTCAGACTGGGACAGAGATCTCCTTTCCCCGCCATTTAAAAGCCATAAGATCATCAATCTGACCAGTATGGATCATCCAACACCTGTAGGTTCTCCAGACCCAGCCACTGTCAACACCAGCTTGGATTTCACCTCACGCAAACCCACGGAAACCACCCTGACAGCCAAGGAGGTAGCCTCCTACCCAATCATTGTGAGTGACACACAATGACCTCATTATGTTTATATGGTGAAACTGTTTCTTGTTCTACTGTGTATTAATACTGTATTCATGAAAACTGTGCTTTTTCAATGAATCAACTTGAATCAATCTCCATGATATCTTGAAATGCTCTGAGAAGAGTTTTGACGTGCTTCCTCTGTGTCTCTCTGCAGGACGTGTCATCTAATGGAATGAATGGTGGTTTTCGTGACGAGTCTGTGACCATTAGGAACAAAGGTAGAGAGCAGTGCAGACACTAACCAGACTACTTGAATTATGATCAGCCTTCATTAACTGCATTGAGAAAGCGTGTGTTCTGTGTTCTGTTTGGGACCGTGTTTTGGGTGAAATGCTTGATGACTGTTTTGGTGCAGGATATGTTTGTGAGCATTGTGAAATGCTTGATGTCATGGTTTTGGTGAAGGATATGTTTGTGAGCATTTTTTAAGGACTTTATGGGACCCTAACTTTCAATGTTTGTCAACTGTTGGTAATAGATATCATCCTGATGTATATTGGTTATGTTTTCAGTTGTGGATCTCTCGAATTTTCCCATTAATACAAGTTCTTACTCTTTCTTTCCAAGTGGTCCTCTCTCACTGTACTTCTCTGTTCCTGTACTAATTTCTCCATATCTCACGTAGATTCAGAACCCATGTCTTTGAAAAACTTAAAACGGAGGTCAGAGTTTTTTGAACAAGGTAAAAAAAAAACTGACCAAGTCCGGGTGTTGGTAAACATCTATTGTCTCAATGTGATCGGGTGGCTGGGTGCTCTGGGCTTCCATCTCTCTCTGTCCTAGAAGTTGTCCGATGGGACCACACCATGCTATGTATGTACAGTTTGTTGTCACAACCAAAAAATAATGATTATAATCAACTGATCTGTACATTTTCTAAACGTCTGCGATTTCAGATCAATTGATTAGGATTAAGCGACGGTTGAGACAAAAAACTGAATGCACAGGAGTTCCCCAGGGCTCTGTGTTGGGGCCGCTGCTTTTCTTCCAGCTCATATGTTTTTGGAGGAGCATACTTGTAACCCCTCTGCTCTCCCCCTCCCTCCCTCCCTCCCTCCCTCCTCAGGCTGCTCAGGGCCCAGTGTCAGTGCGCTGGTCTATCTTTGTGGTAAACAGGGGTTGGGTGTGCAGTGTTTCTCCACCTGCAACATCTGAGACACTGACATGCTGTCTGAGCTGACAGAGCCTAGAATGTCAACAAAGATGACGCCTGTAGACCAGTTAATCAGATAGTTGCGATGAATTCTAGACAGCTAAAATAGTAACAAGAAACAATAGCTGATAGACAAGTCTGGATCTCCTGTTGAGAGCTATGAGGCTAAAAAGGTCACTATAGCTCCCATATTCCCATGGCTGATTATGTTATTAGACATTCATTCTAGTTATTTAACCACACTATGAAAAATATAACCATAGTATTCAATCAGCTCCAAAGGCTAGACAGCATGTCAGATGCCATGCCGACATACCAACCCTATAGACAGATACACCAACGGTTGTTGGTCCTTTGGTCCTTCTCCATAAGCAGGTGTATAGTTTCTTGATTAGTTCAGTTTAGTTCTTGATTAGTTTCAGATATCTTTGATAGCCTGTATACACAGAGAGAATGTAGTTGTCCTTGTTCACCAAGCTATAAACCTGCGAAGCTAAAGTGCAAGAGATACTCTCACTTAGAAGGTGTCTTGGAACAGTGTCTGGTATGTTGGTATGGTGCTCAGATTACACACATCTCCCCTCCACTCTGCATGTTGTGCTTTTAATGTTTCCGGTGCTCTCGTGTTACTAATGCCAATGCATGTGTCATCAATGTGTCAAGAATCAAGATCAATGTGCACCTTGTTGGCTGGTGACACTTTATTCTGAGTTGTTTTTAATGTTTGTGTCGTGTGCATGCTGCTGTGATGTCCTTTTGAGTGATTTGATTATCATGCAGGATTAATTGTTGGATAATGTATTCCTTTTGGTTGGATCTAATTAGTGTAACAGTCAGCATTTTTAGTAACTACTTCAGCAATCACAGACTGTTACAAAAATAATCTTAGACTCCTGTAGTCAGTCAGTCTTAGAATCCAAGGGAGGTCAACTTAAACGACCTTGTCTGCTCTGCCTTGTTAAAATCCTACATTTTAGCCGACAGATTAAACTCAGTGTTTACAAACTCTGAACTCACACTTGACCTGGAAGTGTTTAACAAGCCTACTAGATTTGCGATGATGTAGTATAGTCTACAGGTGTGTACAATAAATATGTATAATACTTCTCTGTGCTTTAGCCTGTAACTCATTCTGAGTTATGACTGGAAGAAGATGACTGAATGCTATTTAACCTGTAAATTGTTTGGGTTTGATTTTTTTCAAAGGAGGATCAGAGTCCGCAATATCAGACGTAAGTACTCTTTGATTATCTAAAAAGTGGTGTTTTCTTTGGCTACGCTGAGGTCCTTAACACGGGGTCTTTGTAAGTGGATATGATTATCATTACAAAGGGTTGATGAGTGACATCTTCACTTTGAGGGAGGTTAACTACTGCCCCGGAGGCAGGATCATTCACCCTCTTAAGCCCGTAAATGGCCAATTACCTTAAGTACAGAGAAGAGGATGTTAGCAAACATTCCTCAACCTTTGTGTCATTCATTGAGTTTCAGGGGAACATAAGTTGTTGAAAGTGGATAATTAAAATCACTTTAGTGAGGTAGTGTCTGAACTTCACTGTGAAAACGGAGACTAAAAAAGTATATGGTCGGTTGCTACTGTCTTAATACTTGTTTTTCTGATGCTGTATACAGTGTATGGAATGATGAAGATAAAAACTGTGTTCTGTGTAATTGAGCGAAAAAATAATAATGAAAAAAATGGATATCACAAAAAAAACAAAAAAACTGTGTGGACATTTGCCGTTGGCTTCACACAAAGGCGACATGACAAATGACATTCTAGACACTGACATCAGTAGAGTATGTGCAGTAACACTGTGTGTTTTCCTCTTCTCTGTAAGCTGGCCGTTCCTTCCATCGCTCCTTCCTCCGCCCGCTGGAACTGGGACCCTGAGGAGGAGCGCAGACGCCAGGAGAAGTGGCAGAGGGAGCAGGAGCTCCTCCTACAGGTAAAGACAGGGTCTGACCCACTCAAATAGGCGGGGCGGCTGTGGCTCAGGAGGTAGGGGCGGCTGTGGCTCAGGTGGTAGAGCCGGCGTGTAATAATCGCAAGGTTGGCGGTTTGATCCCCAGCTGGCCACGTGTCGAGAAGTCCATGGGCAAGACACTGAACCCCAAATTGCTCCCAATGAGCGGGCCGGCGGCTTGCATGGTAGCATGCCGCCATTGGTGTGTGAATGTGTGTGTGATTGGGTGAATGAGAGGCCATTGTAAAGCGCTTTGGAATAAGGCGCTGTAGAAGTGCAGTCCGTTTACCATTTACCAAATTAGTCTCACAATCACTGGATGAACCATTTGTCCATCATATACAGTATATTACAATACCATAGCAAGAACACTGGCGATACCCAAGCAAGTACACTTTGATGTTTGCATTATGTTATTACAAGTAGGGACCTGTATTACACGTTATGTGTTGCATACCACATATGAAGTCTACTGAAGATAAAAGGACTGCATTGAATGGGAACCGTTTAATGTTTTGGCTATAAACAGATTCCTGCAACTAATAGTAAAACGAGCACCATTACAGCAGCAGAGTAGGAGATTACCTATGTTTTAGGTATCCATGAAACAATGCTAGACTGCTGTTGAAATGTTCTCACACGGTTTCAGTATAGAGCTCCCTGTGCAGGAACAAAGCATCTGGTACTACTGAATCCCCAGTGCCTGCCTGCCTAAACCTATAGCGAAACATCTCCATAACCAATCCTCTGTCCGTCCCTCTCCTCGTCTGTCCATAACACTCTCCCAAGGTCTATTTCTGGAGTAAAAGATCAGATGTGTCCAACCTGACCCCTGCAGAGCAGCTTGTTATTCCTCCAGTGTTATTCCCTGTTGGTTTAACAGCCTAATTCCTTAACGAGCCGGATAGACTTTCTGCCTAGCATGCCCAAGTTCACCTACTCCAGGGATCATGCTCGACTGAAGCGCTTGTTAAAACGCCTGAGTGGTTTTGGGGGTAAAAATATCTGTAACTGTTTCATGCACAGCCGACTGTGTTAAGGTTTTGACTCTCTAACCCTCGAGCTTGACTTCAAAGTGCCCCTTTGTAGTTTTTTGGAAAGTGCTGTTCTTGTCTTTTTTACGTACGGTATGACAGCTGGCTGTGTGCGTGCACTGTATACAGTATGGGTACAAGCATACATCTGTGTGTTTGTTCTTCCAGGAGAAGTACAAGCGTGACCAGGAGAAGCTGGAGGAGGAGTGGCGTAAGGCCCAGCGGGAGGCGGTGACTGTGGGGAGCAGACACCACCCGGAGGTGAGGAGGACACATCACATGAGCAGGTCACATGTACAGTATGGCTGCTGCTATTGAGAGTTCCCCATTAGCAATGAATATTGACAGGGATCAGACTTGCATCAACCCCTTAGTTTCTACAATTAAGACACCTGTCATAGACCTGAATGTATGAGATGTCACCGTTTGAAACGGGAGTTACAAAGGCTCTTCCTCGGTCCCTACGCAGGAGCAAGAGAGAGTGGAGGTGCACAGCCGCAGCATCAGCCCCCTCTCCCCCCTCAACCAGCCCGCTGCCCCCTGGGAAGACCGGGAGGTGGCACAGGAGGAAGAGAGGAGGAGGAGGGAGCAGGAGGAGCAGCAAAGACAGGAGGAGGAGAGGAGGAAGAGGGACGAGGAGGAGCGCGAGCTGCTGCGTCTCCAGGAGGAGAGGAAGAGGAGAGAAAAGCTGGAGGAGGAGGAGAGGAAGACGAGGGAGGAGGAGGAGCTGAAATGGCAGCGGAGGAGAGAGGAGGAGAGGGAGGAGGAGAGGAGGCGCCAGGAGGCCACTGAGCATCAGCGCAGGGAGAGAGAGAGAGCCCTGGAACAGCAGCAGGGGTTAGTAGCCTGTCTGGCTTCAGAATGACACTTAAAACTGTTAACTCGTATGGAATAACCTCAGTTTGTCCTCAAACCTTAATGTTTGCCCTAATCTGTAATCTGCAGATGCTATGAAGCACTAACAGTGGGGGATTGCCTGTTCTAATGTCTGTTGTCTGTATTGTAACCTCGGCACTGCAGTAACCCTAACCACTAATGGTCTGTCTGCCTTTCTGCCTGTCTGTCTGTCTGTGCTTTGTCCTGTATCTGTCTGTCTGTGTGCTCTAACCCTCTCTCTCTCTCTAACCCCCTGCCTCTCTCTCTCTAACCCCCTGCCTCTCTCTCTCTAACCCCCTGCCTCTCTCTCTCTAACCCCCTGCCTCTCTCTCTCTAACCCCCTGCCTCTCTCTCTCTAACCCCCTGCCTCTCTCTCTCTAACCCCCTGCCTCTCTCTCTCTCTAACCCCCTGCCTCTCTCTCTCTAACCCCCTGCCTCTCTCTCTCTAACCCCCTCTCTCTCTCTAACCCCCTGCCTCTCTCTCTCTAACACCCTGCCTCTCTCTCTCTAACCCCCTGCCTCTCTCTCTCTCTAACCCCCTGCCTCTCTCTCTCTAACCCCCTGCCTCTCTCTCTCTCTAACCCCCTGCCTCTCTCTCTCTCTAACCCCCTGCCTCTCTCTCTCTAACCCCCTGCCTCTCTCTCTCTAACCCCCTGCCTCTCTCTCTCTAACCCCCTGCCTCTCTCTCTCTAACCCCCTGCCTCTCTCTCTCTAACCCCCTGCCTCTCTCTCTCTAACACCCTGCCTCTCTCTCTCTAACCCCCTGCCTCTCTCTCTCTAACCCCCTGCCTCTCTCTCTCTAACACCCTGCCTCTCTCTCTCTAACACCCTGCCTCTCTCTCTCTAACCCCCTGCCTCTCTCTCTCTCTAACCCCCTGCCTCTCTCTCTCTAACACCCTGCCTCTCTCTCTCTAACCCCCTGCCTCTCTCTCTCTAACCCCCTGCCTCTCTCTCTCTCACCCCCTGCCTCTCTCTCTCTAACACCCTGCCTCTCTCTCTCTCTAACCCCCTGCCTCTCTCTCTCTAACCCCCTGCCTCTCTCTCTCTAACCCCCTGCCTCTCTCTCTCTAACCCCCTGCCTCTCTCTCTCTAACCCCCTGCCTCTCTCTCTCTAACCCCCTGCCTCTCTCTCTCTAACCCCCTGCCTCTCTCTCTCTAACGCCCTGCCTCTCTCTCTCTAACCCCCTGCCTCTCTCTCTCTAACCCCCTGCCTCTCTCTCTCTAACGCCCTGCCTCTCTCTCTAACCCCCTGCCTCTCTCTCTCTAACCCCCTGCCTCTCTCTCTCTAACCCCCTGCCTCTCTCTCTCTAACCCCCTGCCTCTCTCTCTCTAACCCCCTGCCTCTCTCTCTCTAACACCCTGCCTCTCTCTCTCTAACCCCCTGCCTCTCTCTCTCTAACCCCCTGCCTCTCTCTCTCTAACCCCCTGCCTCTCTCTCTCTAACACCCTGCCTCTCTCTCTCTAACCCCCTGCCTCTCTCTCTCTAACACCCTGCCTCTCTCTCTCTCTAACACCCTGTCTCTCTCTAACACCCTGTCTTGGATCACAGGGTGGGTGACTCCCATGGCTATGCCAGGCATGAGCTATCCATGGCAGACAGGTCAGTGTGAGTGTGTGTGTATGAGTGTGTGTGTGTGTGTGTGTGTGTGTGTGTGTGTGTGTGTGTGTGTGTGTGTGTGTGTGTGTGCGTGCGTGTGTGCATGTGCATGTGTGCGCGTGTGTGTGTGCGTGCTTACTGTACCACTCCATAGCTAATGTCTAACCAACGGGGCCTAATGATTACCTCAACCCATGTGCCTTACTTTTTATACAGCACTGTTTAGCCTAGTCTAACCATTGTCTGAACATGTATGTTCTTGATATGTCCCATAGCCCTCAGTATATCTGTTTATGTATTTATGTATGTAACAGGTAGTTGTATACTCCAGGTAGATCAATGTAATGTCTTTTATCTGTTTTCCTTCAAATTCCGTTAACTTGATTGGGAGTAATGAGTATTATGGATTATGCTCTTAAATCTGTTTTTATCTGGATTGGCAGGGCAAAGTCCAAATCCACTCCCGAGCTTGATGATACGGAGAAACCACAGACAAAAGGTTAGTCAGTTTGATTGAGCTGTTCACCAGTTCATCAGTTCATGGATTCACATGGACAGGAGTTAAATCACTCACAGTGGATCCATCAAGTATGAATCACCCACAGTGGAGACGCAGCAGGCCTTACTGTCACCTCAGGGGGGGCTGTGACATAAGTGTGTGAGGCAGGCGATTGACTGTCTGCGTGTGCATGTGTTTGAACCTACTGTATGTGTCAGTAAGTCAGTGTGTGTGTGTGTGTGTGTGTGTGTGTGTGTGTGTGTGTGTGTGTGGTGTGTGGTGTGTGTGTGTGTGTGTGTGTGTGTGTGTGTGTGTGTGTGTGTGTGTATGGGCTGTACCCAGGCTGGTACAGTCGAGGGGGAGGCATGGCCGAGAGGTTACTGGAGGAGGAGTTGATGCGTAAGCGTAACAGGAAAGACCAGCTTCAGAGGGCTGCATCAGAGCTGGAGCTGGAGAGAAGGAACATCCTCAATGCCATGAGATACAGACAGCCAGAGAGAGGTGGGCAACAGCCCAATGGCCACCAGCTGTCCTCAATCAACTCAATCAACCCATCAGTCAGCCAATCAATCGCTGCTGACATTTCAAATTAACATGACAGCACTTTGATTGATACTGGAAGGATCAATAGACCAATCAAGCAGTCTGTCACGCAGTAAATTTCACAAGCTCAACCTCCTTGGTTTACTCAATACCAAAGTGGTAATTCAGTCAGTCGATTGTTCGCCGTGACACGTTTGTCACTCACGGGTCACTTCACTTCCTAGGTCTGTGACTCAACCTTTGTTGCTTGGGGAAAAAACTGAATGAATGAATAAATGAGTTCAGTGATTAATGAGTTAGCGAATGAATTCATGATTCTAAGGACCAATCAGTCTCTATCAAATGTGTATGGTATGTGCTCTCATCGCTCTAGAATGAATAGCTTCTGTAAGTCGGTCACAGAAATGAATTCACTGCTGCTACAGTATACGCCCTTGCTTTCTGATTCTCTCTCCTCTCTCATTGATCTGGGTGTTTATTTTCGGACTCCCTCTCTCTCATTGGCCACAGTTGCTAGCAGCGGGCTGAGCGAGGCGTCATCGTGGGGGAGAAAGGGGCAGGGCCCGTCTCAGGCTGAGCAGGAGAGGCAACAGATCCTGAGGGAGATGAAGAAGAAGACCCACCTGACGACAGACAACAGCTGGATCCGCCAGCGCTCCACCAGCACCACCACCAGCAAGGAACCAGAAGGCCTCGCCGCCCTCATCCGGAGGTACTCCACCTGGGGGGGGCGCTCAAGGCTCCACCGGCCTGGGGGTCTAGGAGGGTTGAGCTCATACTCAAGTACACTGTCCATGACGTGATGAGGTAGAGACGGATGGACCAATCTAGTTTGTGTCCATCCCGTCTGAATCGTAAGAATGCCCGCTTCCTTGAACACTCAACTGATCGATCTGACACACTTGAATTTGAGAGAGAGGCATTTTAAGAGTGAGGTGTCGTCTACAGGGCCCAGTATTACAAAACGTTTCATCTGGATCAGAATGATCCAAATACTTTTTTTTTTGCTGTCAAGAATCTGATCAAGCTAGTTGATTGATTCCTCTATCCTACTCAAAATATGCCCGGTCGCAAAAATGAATCTGGATCATTCTGATCTAGATGAAGCGTTTTGAAATACTGGGCTCTAGTGAGGTGGGAGTAGAAGTCACCCATCAAGTGTCTCATGGAGCATATTAAGGACTAATCATTCATTGCAATGTAGTCCTATATGCCAGTTTGAATAACACCTCAACAACAACTATTTTCAGTTACTTGAATGCTTTGGGTTGCTTTACCTGCCAACACTACAGGTTCTCTAGAGGTTCTCTTACCAAACATGACCCTGTTGTCAAATGAAGTGTCACAGTCTCTATTTAGAATCAGAATCAAGTGTATTGTTACATGCCATTATACAAGTATAACAGAGTTAAATTATTAAGGCCAATGCACACGGCGTGCGATTTTGTCGCACGACAACATTCGATTCTCAATTCACACCAATGAATGAATGAATGTGAATGGAGAATCGAATGTTGTCGTGCGACAATATCGCATCGCACGCCGTGTGCATTGTCTCATTCAAAACAATGGAATCGAATTCGGCGGTGTGACAAAATCGGGGCCGTGTGCATTGGCCTTTAGGCTTCGATCCCTCAACATTGCAGCAATAAGAGAAAACTGGCAATAGTTATATATTTTTTTTTTAAACAATAACACAAAAGAATAATGTATTTGTAGAAATAATAAATAATAGAAATGGCATGAGTATAGCCCAGAGGTAGTAGTAGATGACAGCAGGTAGCAGTAGAATAAAGTGCCTGTCTGCGAAGGGTGACTGTCTTACATAAAGGAAGTTTACATTTTCTATTGACTTACTATCTCTATGTAGTAATGCTTCTTTGTTACGATTGACTAACAACGGGCCGCTCGCTTGGCTTTGCAGAGGCGAGTCTCTGGACAACCTGGACGTGCCCCGATCGTCCTGGCGTTCGTCATGGACCCCAGGAAGCACCTCCTCTATACCCAACTACAGCCGGCCTCACTCCGCCCTCTCGGGTAACACTTCCTCCTATGGCGGGGGGTACAGCGGTCGTCCTGGCTCAGCCACCCTTCCCTCCTCCCTCTCCATGAGCTCCCTCAAACAGGGGGGAGGAAACCCCTCCTCCTGGTCCCAGCGTTCGCCCTCCCCCTCCTCCCCCTCTCCCACCCCCTCTCCAGGCCCTGGCCCCAGCGAGGACTCCCCAGAGTCACGCCCATCATCACAGCAGCGCAGCAGGTAACCATCCATCACTGGCTAGAATGCTTCCTTGTCAAAAATGTCACTAGGAGTCAGTAGGAGTTGCCACTAACCACTGGTAAGTGGTCAGATATTTAGTATGTCATGTTTATGGTTAATATTGGGGTATGGATCTTGTGGTTAAGGGCTACTTCTACCTCAAGCTTGTTTTCGGTATTCATACTAGATACCACAGGCTCTGTCCCAACACTCTCAGATGGCTTCCTTTGTTAGTCTCCTTTCCTCTGAGTCTTGAATGGACTGGGCCAGTGCAAGTGTGGACTAGGTAGGTTTATGCCATGTTGCTGCGTTCCTTTTTCACTGGCCACAGAGGAAAGGAAAGGAGGCCATTTCAGAATATTGGAACACACCTCCCTTATTGCTGCTTCTTAGCGTTGTGTTTTATTTGAGCTCCATGCATTTACACCTGACTCAGCACTTCTAAGGATAGTCTCAGCCGTCACACACCTGGTCCTTCTCCCCCCCAACGGTGTTTGTGATTGTTGTTGACGTTGCTCACAGACGCAGAGAGTACAGTATGTGTGTTCTTGGCTCTCCAGTCACGGTTCTACGTTCTATAACCTCAGGTCAGTGAGTGGCAAGAAAATCTGTACGTTCTGTGACACACCGCTGGGCAAGGGAGCAGCCATGATCATCGAGTCCCTGGGACTCTGTTATCATTTGACCTGCTTTAAGGTGAGAGTTCAAAGTTAACACACCGACCCGGACTGGTGCCGGCCTGCAGTTTGGCTTGTCCTCAAAACTAAATCGTCGTCTGATCGTCTGAACACTAACCTGATTACTAATCTGATTAATATGACTGAATCTCAGTTAGATCTGATCCTGCAGAACCCTTACTAACACCAAACCAAGGAAACATAGGATCTGGTATCATGTGTTCTGTGGAGTGTAATTACCAGTTGATTTGGTTTCCAGGTTTTACAAACGTTTTTTTTTTTTTTTTTAAACCTCCAGTGAAATGATCTCACTCATATTTGCTAGATTTTGTTTCCATGGTTCTCTGTGTGCGTATGTGCCAAACCTCGCTTACCAATCAATCATTCACCTAGCTCACCTAACACCTTAATGCTTCATATGGGTTGGTTGATCGGCCCTGGGGAATCTGTGCTTGGGCATGTTCTCCCTGTTCTTATTGGTCCCTCTGTCTGTCAAGTCAGTGTCTGGTGTCTCTCATTCGCTCTGTGTCTCTGGCTGTTGCTGAGCCCCCCCCCCCCCCGGCTCTCCTCATGGCCGCTGCTTAGGAGGACAGTGTCTGTCTGTCCTCACCTCTCTCCCACCTGGTGGGGGAGTAGACAGTAGGACCAGACTCTGACTCAGCTCTTACCCCCAGTGCATCGACTGTAAGTGCGACCTTGGAGGATCGGAGGCTGGAGCAGAGGTCAGAATACGAAGCAGACAGCTCTACTGTAACTCCTGCTACATGCGATTCAAAGGTAAGTACTTCCTCCTCCTCCTATTACAGAAGCCTCCAGGGGGCAGTGTTCATTTTGGCAGGCTTTTTAGTTGTTTAGTCAGTCTTGATCTTTGGACGAAGATGCACATTGGTTTTGGTCACATTTTGTAATTTCTGTCCTTCTTGGTTCTGGTTCTGGTTTTGGTTGACGAAGACGGAAGGCATTTCAGTGTGGTTTTGGTCTACAAAAACTCCCAAAACATTTGAGTCAAGTTTTCGTCTATGAGTAGGGCTGCACTAAGGAGTTGTTGTGGACTGAAACTGCACTGGAATGTTTTCAGTTTTCGTCAACTGGAACTGGACTGGAACTAAGAAGGATGGAGGTGACTGGGTGTGACTAGAACGGGTGTGCATCTCCATCTAAAGACTAAGACTAAGTGACAAAAAAAAACTGCCAAAATTAACCCTGTCAGGAGGCAGTGTGAGATTTCTGTAAAACTGTAAAAGACAGTATTTAGATTTCTCCTGATTATGAAGTAACTAACTAGTAGGGGTTATATTGACCAAAGTGCAAACCGTCTTCTAAGTAGTATTTATTTTCTTATGCCGTGTTTAACTAGTCTAGATTTGTTTTTGAGTTGTGCTGTGTGTGGTATCATGTTATATTGTATAGTAAGTAATCATATGGCCAGCACTCTCAAATAGAGAAAGAAATGATGGTTTAACTTTAATGCATAAGCAGCAAAGTGACTGTGGACGCGATTGTATGGATGCGTATTGTATGGATGCGTATTGTATAGTCACACTTGTCTTCCCTTCCCCTGTAGTTGGACAGCCAACCTCCATGTGACATCACTGTGCTACAACAGATAGAGGAGGAGTCTACTCCTGACTACAACCCATGAACACTGCAGCCATGGCAACCAGCCGTGACACTCTTGGCTAGATTGAGAATGAGAAATGTAGATGTATTTGTGTTTATGATTCTACAGCCCTGATTCTTCAGTTATCTATCTATACCTTCTTTTTACACTTACACACACGCGAGACGGTGAGATTGACAATATGAAAGTTAACGTGTTTATATCAAAGTATTAAAATTGGTCGTACAAAGTATAAGGGACATGCATGCCTACAAGTTTTAGATGTTTTAGCAAAAAACAATACTCAAAACCGATGTCGGTCTTGTCCATAAGATTATTAATTATAAATAATTCTGACAGATTTCAGAAACGTAGGAGTTTTCATGTTAGACTGGGGAAAGCCTGCAGTTTCATCTCATTTTGTCTAGGCTTTCTTTCTACCTTTGAGTCTTGTGCTATAAAACGGTTTGTTGACAACTAAGATATTATCTTGTTTATTTTTATCGATGTGCCTTTTTTGTTTGTTTTGGGGGAAAAGATTATTGAGATTAAATGCATTCATAAGATATTTAAAAACTGTCATGGTTGGTGGAGAGCACTTATTTTGAGTTTTTCTCATTGATAGTGGGCTTATGCATTTGAGAAGTTTACGTTTTATTGCCTGAGAAAAAAAGATATTATATACTGTATGGCATTGAGGCAAACCTTGTTCAATAACATTTGTAAATAAAATGACCAAACCCTGATGCCCGCCTCTGTATTCATCTTTATTCAACCATGTGAACGCTTATAACCACTCATAATTATAGGATTCTACCCTTTCTCCCTCTCATTCTCTGTGTCTCTCAGTGCTATATTGGTAATGAAAAGAATTTCAATGAGTTTTTGTTCAGGGTTCAGAGGACCTGCCTGCTGTATGTTCTCCAAAGCCAATTTGTCATGCATATTTCATTCCCTACGCATGCATTACATTTGATTACTGTGATAAGCTATTCTCTTAATCTATTCTTCCATTCCAGCTGTAATGAAATAATATCTGCATAAACATACAGTACATCCAATATTCATATGTAAATTAATGGAGACACTCCTGAGTCCTCGGTCCTCCATGCTTCTCGCCTTTTGCTAATGCATACGAGAGCGTGTGAGAGTGAGAGTTTGTCCTCATTTTCCACAAATGAAAATAAGCTCTTGTGAGGCAAAGAATGGAAATGAGTGGGGAAAAGCACAAATAGTCCTAGGGTTTTATGCAAACATCTCAAATTCTTCAATTCCTTTTTTAGATTTTCCTTGGCTCCTTGTGGGGAGATTTTAATCCTAGTGCTTGGAAAACAAACTGGGTCTGCATGGCGCCAAGCACAGTCAATGGCCAAGAAATGTGAAACCCTCAACACAAGCATCCCGTCTTTATTTCAAAGCTTATTGGCCACTGCCAGGACTGATGCGAGCCTCTGACAGGGGTAATCATAGCGTTTGTCTGATATGTCGTGTTTAATGGTGCTTTGATAGAAGCCGTCTGGTGGGCTCAGCTAGCCAGAGGATTGAGGCCTGTATGAAGATTGAACACAGATGGAATAGCTCAGATAATACCCATGATACATCATCTGTCTCCAACAGTCTCCACAAGTATGTCTTCACTTCAACCTTCACCACTTTCAAGGTTCAAACAGTGTTATTTTTCTTACAGGGAAAGGGTACAAATGTGCAAATGAGGATGGTCATGGGCATATTACGGTGTACCAGATTTGGTACAAATGCATTATTTCCTCTCTATTAGGCATCACCTACAGCAAGTGTGTTTTAAATGAGCCACCAGGGGGCACTGTGTTCTTAAATAACTTTCTTACTGAAATTCCCCCTTTTGAATTCACTTCAATAGACTGTGTGATGACTGTCATCTCATCTGTGAGCAGAATTCACGTTGCATCTTGAAAAGCAAGCTATCAGACTTATCTTTTATTGAGAATCCTTTAAGTAAGAATTGTTGGTGCCATGCAGAACCCTCGTTGGCAAAGGGGTTTCACATGGAACCAAAAAAGGCTTCGTCGACAGACACACGCTGAAGTTGTTTGTGTTACTGTATATATATGTTCAGCATTTTGGGGGATTTTTGTCTCGTGTTTAAATAGGCTAGATGCACGATCTCACTACTTCCTGAAAGGCAACTGGTATGAACATATCCTGTCTCACTCTATTGGTTTAATTGATTAATCAGCTGTGCGGTAAACCGTTGGAACACACAGTGCACAGCTGATTAATCAATTAAACCAATAGAGTGAGACAGGATATGTTCATACCAGTTGCCTTTCAGGAAGTAGTGAGATCGTGCACCTAGCCCATTGCAGTGACAGACATGTTACTATGTTACATTGCAATGCTCTGGAACGAATGTGTTGCAATGTACAGTACAGTTTGCCTTTATTTTAACATTGAGGGAGTCACATTGAGACCAGTTGCTTTTTCAAGGGAGCCCTACAATACAAACGATACAAATGCATAGGATACGAACAAGAAAACAAACAAAAAGAAACACAAGATACAATTTTATGCAAAACATGAACACTGTAACCCCGTTTTTTTCGTATCGCTTGGAGTTCGTTCCACTTTTTTGGACCATACTGGCTAAAAGCCGTTTTTTTCAAAAGTTGGTGGAAACATGCACAACCTCAAAAACGAACCACTCCTGTGATCGGGTGGAAAAAAGCTAATTTAGGAATGATGTGCTGTACAGTAGATTTTGACGTTTTGACAGGAAGAAAGGGCTTTAGAAATAAAAGAAGGCAATGTTGTTTTCTCATATCATAGCCTATCATATTTATCATATCATATCATACCACGGTCATACCATGCAGTGTCTACATAATCATGTCTCTGCACTATTTGCACTGGTTAGATGCCAAACTGCATTTCATTGTCTTAGTACTTGTACTCTTATATCTCAAAATATTAGAAGCTCATGGGCTTGTAGACGACCCCATGAACAGACGGATGTTGCTAGTAAAATAATAGATATCTATTGATTCTGCAGTAACCTGTTTTTCACTCTTGGTGTACTCTTTAGAATCAGACACTAATCCACCTGTGATCATCTGATCTGAGTTGATGCTAAATGTAGTCATGTCATCACCAACCATGTCTCACAAGACCTGTTGCCATGGTGTACAGTCTCCATAAGGCTCTGTCAAACATCTCATTAGGAGCTTTAAGGAGCTTACTGAAGGAAACAGATGTGTTTTATTACACAGATACATATTAAATAAATGAGGTAGGGAGCACCAAGCTCCTTATCAGATCAGTTTTGACCAATTTCAATCAATTGATAGGAGTTATTTGTGAAACTAAGGTGAAATGCACTCCATTGATAGCATAGATACGTTCTGTATGATCACTGACTGACTGTCCAGTACATGTTTTTGCAAAGTAAAAGTGACTGTTTACAAAAGTGTATGGGTTTTTCCCACATCAAGATACACACATTTGTATGGCCTCCCCTGAGTACAATGGTTTTCTGGGTATTTCATCATTTTCGAGAGGCTTAAAAATTAAAGTTAACTTTTTGCAAAGGTTTCGACGGAAAAATCTGTCATCCTTATTCTGCAATGTTCTCCATGTTGAATATCCTTTATAGTGAGTTCTTTCTTTTGTTGGATGGTACATACTACACAAAAGCAATTCTCTCTCCTGATAAAGACTCAAACATGAAAAAGCTTGTTCAGTGACCTTTTGTTAAACGAATGTAATATCAGTCTGGATCCGAGTCCTACCTCCATATGATTGGGCTCACAAAAGGGTAAACCTCATTCAAAAGAGATTAAACAGCAGTAAATGGACTGACAGACTGACTTTAATAGCACCTTATTCCAAAGAGCTTTACAATGGCCTCTCACACCAATGGTGGCAAGCTACCATGCAAGGCGCCGACCCGCTCATTGGGAGCAATGTTGGAGTTCAGTGTCTTGCCCAAGGACACCTTGACATGTGGCCAGCTGTGGTTACTTAGAACCACCGATCTGCCAACCTTGGAGTCATTAAACGCCGGCTCTACCTCCTGCGCCACAGCTGCCCCAAGTCGCAGTACACAATGACATTGATCATTCCTATTTGAGAAGCTCAGTCGTGAATACAGAGGCATTGAAATGCAATGCAATAGCATGTTAAGGCATGTAAGGTATGCTCCTTACAAATGAGTAATTGTTTATTTTTAAATATTCAAACACATTTAATCATTCAGTCAATCATAATTTAGGTACAGTATATTCTATAATGTTTGTCAAGGATGTTAAAAGACAACATAATGGTGAGTGCTTAATACCCCTGTATTAAGGTGTAATAAGGCAATATCTCCATCGTTAGGCCAGCATGTATCCATTGCTCTTTCAAAAGACCCCCCCCCACCCCACCCAGTCACATCGGAAGAGTGCTTATTAGACTTGTCTTGTGAATGCAACTCCCCTCCCCTCTCCTCTCCTCTCCTCCCCTCCCCTCCCCTCCCCTCCCCTCCCCTCCCCTCCCCTCTCCTCCCCTCCCCTCCTCTCCCCTCCCCTCCTCCTCTCCTCTCCTCTCCTCTCCCCCCTCCTCTCCCCTCCTCTCCCCTCCCCTCCCCTCCCCTCTCCTCTCCTCCTCTCCCCCTCCCCTCCCCTCCCCTCTCCCCTCCTTTCCTCTCCTCCTCCCTCCATGTAAGATAAGGCAGCTTTAGTTCATGCTGTGTTCACTCAGAACTCAGTTTCAGCGTTCCATTACCGACCTGGAGGTTCTTCCCCGACCATGTCAAGGGAAACCGTCCAAACCAAGAGAATAATTCATCGAGGTACAAGAATCAAAAGGATTAACAGAGAAAAGTGAAGCACGACACCTCTCCTCTTTGTAAACCAGTTGCAGGAAAGAAACAGACGTGAACGGAATGGGATGGTTAGAATCAGAACAGGAACACTTGTGATGTCTCTCCATGGCCTCCTTCCGCATTCCAATCACTGTTTGTCTCCTTCCTTACTCAGGCTGAGTGGGCACAGTAGCACCAGAATTAAAATGCATTGGGCTTTCAATTTGTTTTTTAAAATAAGGAGAGGGAGCTGTACTGTAACATAGCGCATGAATGATAAGGCTGCTGATGTCGCAGCTGGAGTATCTAGATATGCTTGAGAAGTTATTATGCCTGAGGTGACAAGGGACCAAGTTTTCAGGCTCTACATTAATTCGCCCGGCTTCACTGTTACGGCTGAACACGACCCGGAATACTGATTCACATTTAATTCTCCAGCTCTCTCTTTACAGCTCATCTTCTCCAAAGTGTGTTTTGGAGAAGATGAGCTGAGTTAAATTCACATGACATCTAGATTGGATCCTATCATTGCTGGTCATGTGCTGGTCAATGACCTCTCTCTAACAGAGTTCTCTCCTAGCAGATAAGACTGGCCAAAGACACACCAAAGAAAAGAGTAAAAACAAAAGATGCCTACAGTGCATCAGGGATATAGATGATGTAGTTGACATGTACAATTCAGTTAGCCGTGTTACATTTTTACACTTACTTGTCAACCATCTTGTTTTCCAAGACATCAACACAGTGACTACATCCGAAACAGCCTGGCGGTCAGGCGACAGTACAAGGTAGTACCTGCCTTCAAACACCCTGACACAGGCTCGTTACCGCATCTACCAGCCCAGGCCTGTGTGTGGATTGATGTGTTCTGAATCTGCACACACCCTTGTCATCATCACCTGTCATTCCCTCGCCAAAGTTAATTAGAATTTTTATCAGAGGGGGACATTAAAAGGGGGGATTTTTAATCTGTCCTTCATTTCATGTCAGGTCTATCAGTTTGAAGTGTTGTACACTGCGTCCGCTGCTGAGAAGGTAGCGGAATGGCATTTAGAATCTGTAACACCCTCGCCCCTCTGTATGAGAACATACTTCAATCAAAAATCACAGACACATCAATATCTGTACACATTTCACAAAGACATCCGGTCAGCTGATAAAACTTTTTTTTTTAATCTAATTTCTTGAGCAATGAGTAAGTGTCACCCAGGAGTGACACGACTTTGAAATCAGAAAATGGCATGTGGAGAAGTCTGCGTAGGTAAATGCATTCACTAAAGGAGGCTGGAAAGTCTTGCCTCTCTGTTTTAAATTCCTCATCAGCCACGCTGTCATTCTGGGCAGCGAACCACTGTCACACAAAAAGACACAGATGCACAAATACAATCATCAATCACATTATCAAAATCTACTATTTTGGTCCTCACCCTGGCTCTATGCCTAGGTGATGTTACCGTAGCAGTAGCATGGACAGAGTGATGGTGATGGTGGTGTGTGTGTGTGTGTGTGTGTGTGTGTGTGTGTGTGTGTGTGTGCGCGCGCGTGTGCGTGTGTGTGTGAGATAAAAAGAGATACTATATAGAGAGAGAGACAGACAAAATAGTAGAGAGGGAGAGACTTATCTGGTATTATGCTGTAATTCTGTCTGTGCCGTAGTGAGCTGTGGAGTGTGTTTGTGACGGTACATGAGTGCAGCTCATTCACTGATGGATTGGGTGACCATATGGGCAGGTAATCCTCAGGCTGTAACATTGACCCAAAACAAAAACATGCAGGCCAGGCTCTGTCAAAACTGATGGGACAAGTCCAATATTTTCATTCACATAAGAGCACTGCCATTTTAGATAACCTCTGTCAATGTACACTACCCTTCAAAAGTTTGGGGTCACCCAGACAATTTTGTGTTTTCCATGAAAACCCAAGAAAATATAGTCAAGACATTGACAAGGTTAAAAAATAATGATTTTTATTTGAAATAATAATTTTGTCCTTCAAACTTTGCTTTTGTCAAAGAATGCTCCCTTTGCAGCAATTACAGCATTGCAGACCTTTGGCATTCTAGCTGTTAATTTGTTGAGATAATTTGAATAAATTTCACCCCACGCTTCCTGATGCACCTCCCACAAGTTGGATTGGCTTGATGGGCACTTTTTGCGTACCATACGGTCAAGCTGCTCCCACAACAGCTCAATGGGGTTGAGATCTGGTGACTCCGCTGGCCACTCCATTACAGACAATACTAGCTGCCTGCTTCTTCCCTAAATAGTTCTTGCATAATTTGGAGGTGTGCTTTGGGTCATTGTCCTGTTGTAGGAGGAAATTGGCTCCAATCAAGCGCTGTCCACATGGTGTGGCATGGCGTTGCAAAATTGAGTGATAGCCTTCCTTATTCAAAATCCCTCTTACCGTGTACAAATCTCCCACGTTACCAGCTTGACAGATGGCGTCAGGCACTCTTCCAGCATCTTTTCACTTGTTCTGCATCTCACAAATGTTCTTCTGTGTGATCCAAACACCTCAAACTTCGATTTGTCTGTCCATAATACTTTTTTCCAATCTTCCTCTGTCCAATGTCTGTGGTCTTTTGCCCATATTATTTGCTTTTCCTTTTATTGGCCAGTCTCAGATATGGCTTTTTCTTTGCCACTCTGCCTAGAAGGCCAGCATCCCGGAGTCGCCTCTTCACTGCAGACGTTGACACTGGTGTTTTGCAGGTACCATTTAATGAAGCTGCCAGTTCAGGACCTGTGACGCGTCTATTTCTCAAACTAGAGACTCTAGACTCTAGGGCCTCCCACTTCTCTTTCTACTCTGGTTAGAGCCTGTTTGTGCTGTTCTCTGAAGGGAGTAGTACACACCGTTGTAGGAAATGTTCAGTTTCTTGGCAATTTCTCACATGGAATAGGGTTAGCCTAACCCTAACCCTTAATTTCTAAGAACAAGAATAGACTGTCGAGTTTCATATGAAAGTTCTCTTTTTCTGGCCATTTTGAGAGTATAATCGAACCCACAAATGTGATGCTCCAGATACTCAACTAGCTCAAAGAAAGGCCATTTGTATAGCTTCTCTAACCAGCAAACCCGTTTTCAGCTGTGCTAGCGTAATTGCACAAGGGTTTTCAAGGTTTTTCTAATCATCCATGAGCTTTTTAATGCGATTAGCAAACACAATGTACCATTAGAAGTTAGAACACTGGAGTGACGGTTGCTGGAAATGGGCCTCTATACACCTATGTAGATATTCCATTAAAAAACAGATGTTTGCCGCTAGAATAGTCATTTTCCACATTAACAATGTATAGAGTGTATTTCTGATTAATTTAATGTTATCTTCATTGAAGAAAAAAAACTGTTTTTTATTTTTTATATTTTTTTATAAGGACATTTCTAAGTGATCCCAAACTTTTGAACGGTAGTGTATATCAAGATGTGTAAAAAAGAACGATTTCACGATTACAGTTTCATTATGAGTTTAGTCAATTAATCGTAGCGGTTGAAAATCTGTGAATATAATAAGGATACTGTAGAAGTACTGTATTATTGAGCAGCACTCTCTCTCTCTGGCTGACTTTGTAGTGAATAGTTCATTTTGATATTTTCCCTGTGTGTCGTAGCCAGAAATAGGAACTGTTCGTACCGCATGTTTGTACTCTCGTCAAAATGGCAGAAAAGCTTTTATCCCGATGACATAATAGTTCTGCTCTTAGTCACATTTTTGGCATAATGTCCCATGTCATAATGTCCCACTCATGCAAATGTGCACCTGTTAGCGCACCTGGAATGAGATTCCCTGAAATAGTCTTTATCACAAAGTACATTCAGAATAGCTCAAAAAACTTGAATGTCCTCAGGGAAGCAATTTGTTGCACAGCAAAAAAACTATTTCACAAAAATATAACAGACAAGATAAAAGACAACAAC
>NC_137677.1:49751123-49873623 GCF_963989245.1 Nansenia antarctica
CACAAATGATGGATTATATCTGCTTTACGGAAGCAAAATGTGCTAAAACATTCTATGAATGGACAATTTTACAGATGAGTTTGATCCGCTCAAAGATACAGTCACCATTGAGAAATACCTAACATTAACATTACTCATGATACATCTATATTCCTTACTAATATTGATGACTGCACAAACACCCCAGTTTAACCCATCTTAAAACGTTACAGTCTGCTGCTTATTGTTTCCATGGTTACCACAGATATAGCCTTTCACTCCCTGTTGAGCACCTCCTTTGAGCCTCGTCTGTGTTATTAAAAAGTTTTTTCTTTCGCAGAGGTCCCCAAGAGAGTCCTCTCCAGCATTCTCAAATCACTCAACCTTCTGCGAACTAGCGTGATCGGCCCGCAGCTATCGAATTTGTATCAGAATGTCATATCAGTTCCCCTGCTATCACAATATTTATGTGGCTCCCTGCAAATTAATTTTACTGCATTCTTTTAATCTTCAGACAGCAATACAGTGCTAAGTCATGAACCCTGAGCCCTTGATGAATAAACGGTCTCATTGCGACACTAGGCAACCCCAGTCACACACTAAAACCCATCATTAATTCGCCATATTCTCTAGGTCTGTCTGATTGAATTCGTTTCTTTAAGGCATTAATTGATTCTCAAGGGCTTATAGACTTTTTTTTAGGACAAATTTGAAACACACTCTGACTGGAGGCAGTAAAACTGAAATAATTATATTCTAGTGGGGCGGCTGTGACTCATGGACGCAAGGGTGAGGCGCTGAACCACTAATTGCCCCAGGATCGCCTTCAATGCCTTCACACTACTACCTAGAGCATAACTACATTTCGTTGTACTCTGTGCAATGACAAAGGTTGAATCTTCTTCTTCTAAAAACTGGGAGCTGTGCATTGGGAGCCTATTTTGGGAGTTGTATGAATGCTGGTGCAGTAGTAGTAGTAGTAGTAGTAGTAGTAGTAGTAGTAGTAGTAGTAGTAGTAGTAGGTATTGCTGTAATAAACACAGTAGTGTCGACAATAAGAGTTGCGGAGGTTGTAACAATGATACAGTAGTCGTAACAGCTGCTGGTCTCGTCATATTTATTGATCCCACATCCCTCAATAAAACCAAAATGATCATTGGCCTTTGGTGCCTCCCTCCTAGCCAAGCAGAATCCCCTCCAATCATGACAGCTGTTGAACTCCTATACCTAGATAGAGCGGAAGCCCCTACCTCATTATGGAGGATGGCAGAACAGCTTATAAACCTGTAAGCTTCTATTAAGATGCTACCAGCTGATTCAACAGCTGCACCAGAGCCATTGTGCACGTCACCTCCCACTAATACCATCCCCTGTTCTTCCTGATGACCCCTGCCTAATCAATACCTGATCAATATCTCTATAGGCTTCACTGGTTTGGATCTCATTCACCCAAGCTGTCTTTCCTCCAGCCCCAGCATGGTGTGGTTTGTTACCCATACAGAGGCTGCCGAGGTGGGGGTGGGATAATCAGTTTAAGTGGGGAGAATGAGGTGGATGAAGTGGTGGACCCACCCAGGGAGAGGAGGCTAATGCTGGAAGTGGAGTGGCTGATTATGTCACTCCCTTCTGGGGTGAGGCTGACACAGAGAGGCGCTCCTTCCCTGCCTTGCTCTGGAGGTTTAATGGTAGACAGTGGGGTGTTATGAGGGCATTGGTACATGTTCTCTGGTGGGGATGAACTCACAGTTAGACTGATGGAGGGATGTGATGATTGGGACATGCTTCCTAATTAAATACCGGTACTGTAGGGAACCGCTTGGCTGTGGCAGGAGAGGGGAATGTGTTTTTCACTTATCTGTGTGTAGGGAAGATGTTTTTCACGTCTTTTTAAGTGGTGTAGACGCTTCTACACGTGACGTGTGTGAATGTGTGTCCGTGTGTGTGTGTGTGTGTGTTCGTGTGTGTGTTTTCGTAGCAATCAGGAGTCGCCTATGCATCGCATGCCCGGCAAAACAATAGAATTGCCGTAGGAATCCTCACACCGTAGGAATCCTGGGAACATAATATACAATATGTTTTGTGTTCCTTAAAAACTGTTGTCGCGGTCACAAGTTAGAAAATGGGTTTGAAATGGAAATGACCAACTGTCGCTAGAGTTTTGAACATTCCACCATTTGTGTGAAGTACAAGAAACATGTCATACATCCCAATGCTAATCTCGCAACATTCCGTGCACCCTCTTGTTGGGTTTTACAAAAAAAGAAACATATCAACACAGACATGTTCTATTGCATTTTTTTTTATATGATCACTCATAAACATGCACCACTTACTTCACCACCTGGGTGTGATTTTTTCACTTAGGTTTAGAAATCACAATGATGTAACTGACAAGTGCACAATGATGTAATGTCTGTAATGTAGAAACAAGTTAATTATGTTACTGAAGAGTCGACTAGCCAACAAGCTACTAGAGGTCCCCAGCTATATCTGGATTTGCATGAATATGCTTATATCCAAAAAGTCGAAAGTTAACTTTAAAAACTAGGGCATCATAGCATCAGTAATCTCACAGCAGCCGTTTCTGGTCCTGGATGAACGGTTTTAATGAAGGCACCTCTGCATTTCAAAGACATATCTGCAACTAACCACGATGTTGCTCTTGATCAATATTTCATGGCTGAATATCTATAAATGATCAAGCCTTTTTCTGACTTGAAGTGATTCACCAAGAGCCATTTAAGGACTACATGAGGAGAACTTTCACAGATTAGAACATAGATTACTCACCCCTGTCAGGGAATGTCCCACAGTACAGGTGGTTAAGGAGAGTGTTCTGTGGGGCTCAATCTGTTCCATTACCATGAGGTGTCTTAATGATGGACTAATCAAGTCTTGGCAACAGTTTACATGATAATCTTGTGTTCATATGGAATAGCTTATGTAATCATATTGTGCATGGTTTGAAAGTGCAGGCAGTTGCTTAGTGACATGTAATACTAATTATGTACTTCATAAGTGCTTCATAACAACTTGTTCCTGTCTAGTTATATCTATTATTATATGTTATTATTATATATGATATGTTATTATAAAGGTATATGTGATGTAAACGCTATCTGAACTAGTACATGTTGAAACAGAACAGCATGGGAAAGGCCATGTGTACAGATCATAAACCAAGGTTTGCTCCTGTGTTTGACTAAGACTCATCAAATCACTGAAGGTAGAGACTATGTCAATTTGAATGGTCACACAGCACTGACCAAATGCGTCACGGATGCAACAGTGTTTAGTCAGAAAGCTTGAATATGGTCACCACACCATCAGCTCCCAGACAACGGATAGTGCTGTATTAGGGAACAGGGACCGGTAATTGAGTCTGTGCAAATTGAATTGACTTCCTCACCGAGACAAACAAACATTAATTGGAAGGCACAAGCTGCACCGCACATAAATCAGCCATTTAAAAGCGGATATTCATTTGGGATGAATTATTGACTGTCTCTTCCAGCCCAGACGTGAAGATGTGAGCTGTAGTCAACAGTCACATAGTTTCTGACATGTTCATCGTTTGCTCACATGGATCTCTTTTTTTCTTCCTCAGATAAAGACACAGAGAGAGAGAGACAGATGTATTCCTCCAGGAATACACACTTCAATGGGCTTAAACAAACACAAACACAAACACAGAGGTTGTCACAGGGACCTGACAGAGGACCAGCATCAAAGAACGAGCAGTGAGATGAGATGTCCCATACCACCATAGGAGACACACACACTCATGCATACTAACATACTCCACACCACTGGAGAGGGACATGAGAGTTGGAGAGATACACATACAGAGATACACATGTACACCGGATGTGTGTGTGTACACATGAGATACAGGCTTAGTCTTGAGCACAGTCAGCACACGCACACACACACGCACACACACACACACACACACACACACACACACTAACATACCCACACACACACACAAATACTCAGATAAACTCAAATATGTACACATACATACGCATGCACGCACACACACACACACACACACACACACACACTCACCTTCAGTGACTGAGTGTGTGTTTTTCTCAGTGTCACCAGGATGCAGGGTCTCAGTCAATGAGCCTCTCTTTGTCACTGAGGCGGATTGATGCATGTGATCAAAGAAGGGTACAATTATGTCCTGAAAGGCCCCAGCAAGGCGGGTGGAACCAGGAAAGCGTCTGAGGAATGACACTGCCTTGCCATGGTGGTATTGATGGAGAATATAAGAAAGAGAGATGATGAGTGGCTTGTATCATAGATTATGTGGCAAAAAAAATTAAAGAGGCAGCTGAGTTTGTGTGTGTTATCGAACCAATGGGCATGGCAACAATACAGGAAAAATGGCTGTATTGATTCAGTGCATCTCAGAGAAGAGAGCTGTCATTAAAGTTCCTCTTGAAGTCAAACAACAGTGTGCTGATACTGCTCCAGTACATGATGTGTACGACCAGGTTTGATCACTCAGCCACAATGGTAGACTTCTCACAGTTTGAGGCCATTGTCCTTTTTTTCTTTTTCTTAAAAAGATATAACCATTACTGCTGCTTCTCATGACTGTAATGTCATTCAAATGTCACCTGTCACAGTGTGTGTTCTCCGCTAGCAGGAACAAAATGAAATGTACCGGAGCGTAATTGTTCAGACCACCTGTTGCTCTGCTTTCAGAGCCTGTCTATAAAGCCTGTCTGTCGGTGTGAGTGCTTAATGAATCACAACTAACATTTTTGGGGGGAATTCTTGCCCATTCTATATTCTGCAGTACATTTTAGATCTAAATGTAAGAGGCAGAACGACGTTACGAAACAATTCAAGACACGTTTATCCATGCATGCGATACTATTGCCATGGGAAATGAAAGCATTTTGTTAGCTGATGGCTACCATCTAACGTCGGATCCACTCAAATCTGAGGTTGTTACGGTTGCTTTAACATTGATTTCTTTCAAGAGGATTAAACTGACACGCAGTATATACTGTACAGTTTATCATGTCTCAGCAGAGATCTAATGTCTATTTCAATAACAGGATTTGAGGGAGGATGTTTGAAAGAGGAGGATGAATAAGACATGTCGGTATTTCACAGGAGTCAGCCAAGTGTAGGGGGAGATGTGGGAAGAGATCATTAATGGACACATGTGCTAGTAGCTCTAGGCAGAGGTGATGGGAAATGATTGCCTGTGCATTCATATGTATTTTTAAAAATCGGTTTATTTCTAGTGTCAAAATAATTCCTGCCAAAATTGCAAGCTTTGCCTCAGGGTATAGTGGCTACTCAACAACAGCACATCATTTCTTATTTTCTCTCGAAGAAGGATGTCTGTGTCTACTCAAACCAGGGACATTAAATAAAGCCATATGTTGCTATTTCAAACAGCTTAGGGAAAGGGATTCAAAGTGTGTCATTACACAGACTACAATGAAATGCATTTATGCTCTAGAGGGGGCATTTAGAGAAGGGGTCACAGTCATTATAGGCGACCCCGGAGCAATTAGGGATTTAGTGCCTTGCTCAGGGACACTTCGACACATGGCCCACCAGGGATTCGAACCGCAGCGCGCGGCTGACTTTGTGATCATTAGACGCCGGCTCTACCGGTTGAGCCACAACCGCCCTCCTTAGCTAGATGACTTTAACTGTAAGATAATGTTTCATCAAGTATTGATCAAGTATACTGCATATTTACTTATACATGTTATTTACCACAACTGAGGATGCCCAACTTTTGCTCCACTACATAGGTCTGTGGCCAGTACTGTATGTCCTCAAAGAAGCATGCAGCTCCCTGGTTGCACCAGAAGGGGGTGTTCATCTCAGGTTTTAGGTGAGGGAAAGGGCAGTTGCCCAGCTGGAAGAGCTCATACCACTCTATGGTATAGTTTCTCTCTGTCTCAGCACTGCTGAACTCAATGGCCTCATGTATGATGTGCTGGAAGACAAGGGAGTTCTGTTATGTGGATAGAATTATTTACACCGTGTGTGTGTGTGTGCGCTTACCTTTTATAACAGCTGTTTGTTGCAGGAGATGTCTCTTTGCCCTAGTTGCCTAATCATGCTCTAACCTGTAAACAAGGGATATGGTGGAGGTCAACATCTGTCAGTAAGGAAATAGCCAAGCAGATGTTATCCATGCCCTTAGCTAGTCTGCATCATGCTGCACTGTACAGAACAGGACTATGTTTGTTCCTGAGAAATGAGCAGAGGCAAGAACAGTTGTGGCTGTGATCATCATACACATGGCCAGGGGTTTCACAGTGCTCTCTGTGCTCCAGTGTCTTTGCCGAACTGTTCCTTCTGATTTGTCCTGCCACTGTCACAATGGTGAATGTCTGCTGACCGTACAGCCCAATGGATCTTACCAAACAGAGCGGGATAGTGTTCATAACAATATTCAGGCAAATATGCCAACTGTTATCAAAACAAATATATGCAGAATGAAGTCATGCACTGCCCCTTTCATCTCAGCTAGCTCTGTTACTTCAAAGAACGACTTTTCCCTCTCATGCACAAGTAATGTCTCCCTGTTGACTGCTATAGAACCCTCGGTTATGTAATGGTTCTTCTGAGGGAGTTCCATCTCTTTCTGGCAATGTTCTCTCTTTTGCTTTGCGGAGGCAATATTGACAAACACTTGGCCCATGCCAGCACGCGAGAGCGAGACGAATGCTGCATTTGCCCTCAAAAGCAAACGGAGTGAGAGGACATGACTGCCAAGCATACAGATGACATGCCAAAAGTACTTACACACACACACACACCTGTACGAACACACTCACAAACACACACATACAATAGACACACTAATGCTTTCAGATGTCTGAACACACACACACACACACACACAGACACACACACACAATCCACTCATTAAAAAGGAAGAATATCTATCCTTACTTTAACTGCAAAAATACACGCAATGCTTTCCCTTGTGTGTCATGGACTCAAAGTAAGCATTCTGATGTATAAAGGTAACGTCTAACAAATGTTCTTCCCCTTTGTGTATGTTTTTCTCTGCAAGGCAGCCTGAGATCTTTAGAAATTCTACAGAGCCTTTACTGTCACAAGGGATGGTTGGAGATTAAACTTAAATGATGTAGGAGTAAAAGCAAGGAGTAAAAGGAATGGTACGAGATGAGAGCCTCTCTCTTACCAGAGAGAGAGAGGGAAGAGGGAATCAAAACAAGGCAAAGTGGAGAAGGAAGAGCAGGAGACCAGAGGCGGAGGAGCAGAGGGGTGGAAGAGACAGAGAGGGAAACTTTTGACACTTCCGAATCGAACCCATTTGTGTCACAGCTTGGTGAAAAGGTCTGTATGTCGGGAATTGTGAAACCTCGCAATTGAGCCAAAAGTCTTGTTGTGAAAAAAACTGACACGATTTTTGGCATAGGAAATAGGAGTTTCTCGTTGATTTGGGGGGTATAAACATTCAAATATACACATCATTTGAAAGCTTACAACTACCCTTTCATAATCTGTAAAAAAAAAAAAACTGAAAAATGACGTTGCCCTACTTAGGGACCTTTTCATCAGACCCTGTCACATTTGGCTTTTGAATTTTCCACAAGTTACAGATGCCTCAACATGAAAGAGGCACATCTTACTGTGCAGTTGCCGTGCAGCTCTCCTGGATCTCTTTCCATTCTGGAATCTTGAAAGTCTTTTTCATTTTTAAGGCATCCGAGAATCGAGATAAACATTGTCTGCTCTCTGATTTCAGATTCAAGGTTAGGAAACCTTACAGTGCTCTCGTGTCTGAATGGAAAAGACAAATGTGAAAGTCAAGGATTGAAGTAAACAGGACTTCTGGTTAGCGCTCGACATGTGAAGTCCTGAGCTCTGCAGACAAGTTATTTTGCCATGTGACCTACTTAAACTTGTGTATATATTAACAATAGTCACATTTAATGACATTCTGCAAACCGAATTCTGCGAGTAGGAAAAGTTTTTGCGCTATAACGATGGCTGGTCGTGGAAAAACCCAAAAGCAGGGCTAGCCATGCCAGTGCTACAACTGCTAACGTTAGCCAAGAGTTGCCTCTGAGTGATGCACTCTCCTCGAGTTCTGTGGAGAAGATTATGTCGGCAATTGAAACGTTGGGCACAAAGATGGATACACAAACTGCCGCTCTTCATAAGGAAATAGCCTTTATCCGCCAAGAGCTACACACGACCGTCAGTTTTCTACAGTCTGCTAGCTCGCTAAACGCCAAGCTCATTAACGACCTAGAGTAGGCTGCTACAGTATGGAGCTCGTCAGTCATGGCTGGAAACTACAGTGGAACGCCTAGTCAGAGGTGTGTGGTTCGAAAGAGAAATGCTTTAAGTCTAAGCATTTCTCTTTCAAACCACACACCTCTGACTGAGGGCCGCAGCAGTCGACAGAATATTAGCCTGGTTGGAATTGCAGAGGGCAGTGAAGCTGGCGACCCGCGACAGTTCTGTGCGGCTCTATTACAGGACTGGGTTGCACCAATTGCCAATGACGTAAGTCATTACTAAATGGAGGCATTTAGTAGTTACTAAACCCCTAGTTGTTACTAGCTAGTTTCAAACTAGTTGTTTACTAATTTCGGTTGCACCACGCCAATCGTTTGCCAATCTTAGCTAGTAAATACTTAGTAATGCGCAAGTTGTTACTAAAAAGCCATTGTCACATAAAACGTAGAAGAAGAACATTATTTTTAAATCCTCAATTTTGGCCGCCATTGGCTAAAAGCTGTAATTTGGGCTTTACAAGTCATTTTATGAAGTTTTAATATGTTCTGGGGCGAGAAAGTAACCACATATATTCCCAAAATGTGTCCAGTTTAGCAAAATAACCCCTTTATATGGTATATCTGATCTGACTTTTTTCCCACTTCTGTGTTCGCTAGCTACATTACGTTGCTTAGTTCTGTCGAACTCTTCACTGCAAAGTTCCACAGAAACATTGTAACATAATTGCTAAACTAAAGTTGTAAAATGATTTGGGGGGCCAATATCTTTAGCTAGCTAAAGTAACTAGCTTACTTTGTTGTTTTAGCAGTTGGTAAAAGAACAGGATTAAAATAAATATATATGACGTCGTGGGCTTGCTGCAGCAAACACAATTATGACCCACTTGTCTGTCTGAAACTACAATACTGGGACCATTCGTGATTGGGCTGCAAGCAGTCAAATACTGGGCGAACGTGTGTGTAGTGTTATGATGTAACTAAGAAAAGAGTCAAGTGTGGCAGAACCCCAGAACAGACGGACACAAGAAGCAAATAAACAATAAAAGGATTTATTAAAATGGACAAAATAATAAACCTACTCTAACGGGACCTAAGTGGGGGGAATGTGTGGATGCCAGAAAACTAGAAAATGTAAATGAGGTGTAAGTGGGACTGTACTCTATGTGTCTGAGTGTGAGTGTCTAGCGTGCAAGAGCTAGTGTGGTGTAGATATGTAGATGAGTGAAGTGTTGAAATATGTACGTGTACTAACCAGTCCAGAGCAGAGAGGGGGAATAGTCAGCAGGCAGGCAGGGGGGGGTTTGGCAGGGGGATTAGTCGGCAGGCAGGCTGGGGGTTAGGCAGGAGAAGTAGTCGGCAGGCAGGCTGGGGCATAGGCAGGAGACGTAGTCGATAGGCAGGCAGGGGTCTAGGCAGGGAAGGCAGGTTCCTTTGGGGAGCGAGGGTAAACAAAGAAAACAACAAGAGTTAACAAAATAACAAACAAACAAAACTCGGACGTGAAAACTACTAGAACTAGAATCGACAAACGGGAGAGCCAAACAACTAACCACATGGGTCAAAATAATCAAGCGTCGGAGGAAGGTTTCTGGGGCTTCTTATAGGGCTACCTCTTCCTGAGTTGATAGCCTGCTGTGGAAGGTCCAGCTGTCTCCACTTGAGCCTGATGAGGCTCAACGAGCGCCAACGAGGCAGGAGGGGGCGGAGCCGAAGAGGGATTCACAACATGTAGGACACGAATGAACTTGGATTTCATGCATTTCAAGTGGCATCTTTGTATGACGACTTAGTAGAAGAATGCATTTCACCATGTAGATTCCCAATATAGTGAAAATACCACTGCTCATCCGTGATCAGACTTAGCTGGTTTTGCTAGCTAACGTTAGGTAACTTGTATTGTTTGAAACACTGTGTACTTGTTTTCGATGTATTTATTGTTTTTAAGACTGTAATTTCAACATTACTGTTGCTATTCACTACCGCTTCCAGCAGCGCCGTTCTAATCCCTATCTCCTTTGATTTTCGACTATTTATGGCGCTTTTCCATTGACCAGACTGGTTCGGCTCGGCACGGCTCGCCTCGGCACGCTTTTGAAAAGTTCCATATATGGCGCTTTTCCACTACAGGGCCTACCCGGGTAGGGCCTGCCCTGTTCTTTAGCCTTTCTCCACTGCCAACAGTACCCGTGCCATTTTTTGTTCTTGTTCGGGATGGGTAGCGAAAGGTACTTTTTTGCCAGGCTGCGTGTGACGTGTGACGCTGCACACCGTTGATTGGTCAATGGAAATCGTCATCCCATGTTCATAGATTTCTTCGCTAACCGCCATCTTTAAATACCACAACAGATTTCGCTCTCGGAAAATGTCACTTACTATTTCTGTAATAACTTATTATTAAAGATTACACAAATTATGATAACCATCGTATTATCTTAGTTTAATGTCATTTCAATGCATCATAGAACTTTTATTTACAACAAGCATAACAAAAAAATCGCTATTATGGCAATGTCCTGTGCCTATGCTGTTCCTCAGTCTAGCGGCAGTCAAATGCCGGTAGATTCGCGTCTTGCTCCCTTTAACACATGTCGGCGTTTCCCTGGTTGCGAGACACCGGAGCACTCGTATCTATAACAAACGTGGAGATTGTATGAGCCCCGTGTCAGTCAGCCTTTCCGTAGAAATACTCTGTTATATATCTAACGTTACATGTTTTAAGGCTGATCTGTGCATGATAGTGCTGCATTATGTTGATCTATTTATATCGATCTATTCTTGCCAATTCCTTATTACCAGTGGAAAGGGGGAAGGCTAAAACACTTTGAATGGAATAGATAGGACTTTCCGTTCAATGGAGGAAGCATGATACTCGCGAGTTCATCTCGCTTTTCCCCCCGTTGATGTATTAAACAATCTAAGCAATCTAATCAGAGCAGTTGTTATTATGTAATATTATTGATGGATGAGCCATTTTTGATGGAGAGCAGTGAGCGGATGACTGGATGTGAGCATGTATTTGACTAATGCCGATAGATTCGCGTCTTGTTCCGAAACCGGAGCTGTCGGCGCCGACAGCGTTCCTTCAAACTATCATAATTCATGAACTATATACCCAATCAAAAAAATTCAAACAGTTTCTGAAAGCAGAGAAGTTGCACTTGGTGTGTTGTTGTGAATTGTTACATGCTTTCATGTTGAATATTTTATTTCTGGGGGGGTTAAAAGGTTGTAAATGATCGGCCTATCGATGTTCGATACGTACTGTTCTGTTCTGTTCTGTTTTGGTGGGTTTTCCGGCTGAGGGTTTTCATGGGCCAGGAGATGGGTCATGTTTGGACATGAGGTCCTGTGTGTTCTGTGGGTTTCGGCCCGGTTTAATCTGCTGTTTATAATCTGACAATTTTAGAGTTCTAGATTAGGGCTGGTTCCTGTGTGCACCTGGATAGGATACACTTCTGAACCATGTACGGTCCACTCCAGCACATTCAACTCCCCCTGTGTGTGTGTGTGTGTGTGTGTGTGTGTGTGTGTGTGTGTGTGTGTGTGTGTGTGTGTGTGTGTGTGTGTGTGTGTGTGTGTGCGTGTGTGTGTGTGTGTGTGTGTGTGTGTGTGGGTCTGGGTCTGGGTCTGTGTGTGTGGTTCTTTTACCAGTTCTTTTTTACCAGACAAGGTAACACACACACATGCACACGCACACGTGCGCACACACAAACGCACACGCGCTCACACACACACACACGCACACACCCCACCTCTCTCACTCCTTCCTTCTTGCTGCCCTATTCGGCCTCCTCTCCTTCCTCCTCTCTTCTCTCTCACTCCTTTTCTCCTTCTAGCAATCCTGACTCTCCTCCATCCCTCTCTTCATCCCTCTCTTCTTTTGTAATAACAAAATGTTGCCTTAGGTGTTATTTATGTTACACAAACCAAATAAATGGAGACATACATTTTTATTAACAAAGCGGAACGTTGTCAACGTGACGTTACCGTGGAGACGGACATTCGACAGGGAACGTTCGGTAACCCACGTGTCGCTGGTGTCCCTCTCTTTCTACTCCTCTTTTTTTAAAAGGAGGATTCTGTTCTTTTTTTAGAAGTCAGTGTTGACTACTAGTCCTCTCTGCAGTGTCTCTCTTTAGATACCGATATTTGCATATTGTTTTGAATTGGTCCATTTTTACAGTTTGGAATTTGTCTATTTTTACCGTTTGTAATAGGTCAATTTTTACAGTTTGAAATTGGTCCATTTTTACCTGATAGACTGTTGTTGAGGCGTTTGTTTTCTTACTGTACGACGACGACTTGCAAAAAATATAAGACAGAGAACGGGATGACTACGAGGAGGAGCTGTTTAGAGAGAATTTCTGGAGAAAATAAACAAACAAATGTAGCAATATCAATATGTCTTGTTTTCCCCAATTTTGTTACACTTTTATGCAACTTTAATAAAAATAGAAAAAGTTAAATGATTAATGTAGCACAGCTGGCACTTGTCCTGCGTTATGTGACGGACACAGGTGTCAAGGAGAGGTTTGTCAGATTTGAAGACGTTACAAGCGGCAAGCGAGCTGATGACATTGCCGCTCTTATTTTACGTTTCTTGGAGGAATATGAATGTAGCCTGGATAAAGTTGTGGCACAGTGTTTTGATGGTGCAGCGGTCATGGCATCTGGACTAAATGGGGTGCAGGCTAAAGTTAAGGAGAGGGCACCTATGGCCTTATTCATTCACTGCTATGCACATCGACTCAATTTAGTACTGACTCAAGGGGCCTCAAAGCTTAAAGAATGCAAGGTCTTTTTTGCCAGCCTCAATGGCCTTGCAGCATTTTTCTCCAGATCCCCTAAGCGCACCCAACTGCTGGATGACATTTGCAAGCGTCGTCTTCCTAATGTTGCACCAACGCGGTGGCAATATACATCGAGATTGGTCAATGCAGTCTTTGAGAAGAGAGTTGCCCTCAAGGAGCTGTTTGACCACATACCGGAACATCATGATGAGTATGATGGGGATACTGTGCTTAGCGCTCAAGGATTTCATGCACGTCTGGATGATTTTGAGTTTTGTTTTTTGCTTGAAACATTCAATGGTATTTTTAAGCATTCAGATGTGCTCTTTGCCATACTCCAGAAGCAAACATTGGATGTACAATTCTGTCTGACCAGGGTGAACGAGTTCTGTGACACAATTGAGCGAGAGAGGTGCCGGTTCAGTCAAATCTACGAGGACACAGCGCGCATCTCAAGTGGTCCGAGCGCCCGCAGAGGCCCACGTACAGCACAAGGAGATCGCGCACACTACCAACAGCTCCACAGCAAAATTCTTGACAACATTCTTTGCCAGATACGGAACAGGTTCCAAGACCACGAGAAGTTAATGTTTCTCTCCCTCCTCGACCCCCAGCACTTTCAGACCTACCGGATGAAATTCCCGCAAACAGCCTTCTCCAGCCTAACACAGAGTCACGGAACACTGTTCGATCTGTCCCGGCTAAAAACAGAACTGACTGTAATGTATGCCATGACCGATTTTGAAGGGAAAAGTCAGACTGATCTCCTTCATTTCCTTAACTATTCATCAGGTAATGTTGGCGTGGTGGACAGCCATCTCATGATGTCAACTAAGCGGAAGGCTGAGGCCAATGATGCTCAGCAGGAAATGCTAAGCCCCAAAAAGCAAGCCCTTGGTCAGTAGGTTTATGTTGAAAACATGTCAGTGTTCCTCATAGTGGGGCCTCATGTATATCCTACAGTGTCATCATGGTACTGTATGCACATTATTTGCTCTCTGGTTAGGTTGAGCAGTTCTTAATACCCCTGTTAGGCGTGTCTGCCTGCTTGTGTTGTTGTGTCGTTCTTTCTAGTTTTGTAATGTGATTATAGCATTGTTATGTCTTTGTTATATCTGGACCCCAGGAAGATTAGCAGTTGTCTAGATGGCAGCTAATAGGGATCCTAATAAAGAATAGAAGTGTGTATTGTGATGTAATGTCTTCTTGCTGTTATTTGTACAATGGGCTGTGAACCAGATTTTCCTTAATGAGGACAATGGAGTATAAGGTTGTTAGAAATCGTTCTCTTCTATAACACATAAACATGACACTGTCTGACTATCTAAACACATTCTATCATCAGCAGTGATTGGCCCTAGAGACCCACCAGAGAGTAGAGATGGACACACACCTCTGGCTGAGACTCCAAGGGAGACGGAGAGTGGAGGGACACACACACCTCTGGCTGAGACTCCAAGGGAGACGGAGAGTGGAGAGGGACACACACCTCTCGCTGAGACTCCAAGGGAGACACAAAGTGGGGGTGAACTGACAGGGGAGAAAGTCTTGGGGTCCACCTCGGCTGTGTTGGAGAATGTTTCGGAGAATATGAACCAGGAGTTCTTGGAGATGCTGATAGAGAACATCTTAAATGCCTGCACCTCTGATTCTGAATCCCCTACTGCAGAACAGAACTTCAGTGTGAATAGTTTATGCCTTTTATGCCTAATTAATACAACTTCCTATAAAATAATAATAAAAAAATAAAATCTAAACTTGATCAAATATGATTTAAATGTTTTTATTGTTGCAGCAAAACAAATTATACAATATGTTAATATAAAATATAATAATTGTAATTGTTATCCGCTTGTTAAGTCTGACGTCACACGTGACGTTTAGGAACTTCCTGGTCCAAACCAGAAATTATCTGCACCACAATAACAGTGTACTAGCTATAACTTACCATTACACTATTATTATACTATCATACTATCTATAACTAGCTAACAATTACAAAGTTAGTCAACAATGGCTGAACCTGTGAACCTTTTCACGATCACGTCTTTCTTTAGTGAGGCACCATTGAGAGTTAAAAAGGGTCTAAATTCGTAAAAATGTGTCCCGTACCGACGTGGAATGCGTGTGGAAGACACCGAAAACGAATGAAATTGCAGCCAAGAGAGTGTCTGAGATGACTCCATCCACAACACAAGGTTAGTAATTAATTAGCAAGTGGTGCTTATGTTGTTACTAAATCAATACAACACATATTCTCAATTAGTATTACTCATTTCATTCTATTATTTCAGCTGGAATCAAAAGACCGGTCACCCAGGAGGACAAGGAATGGGCACTGGCATCCCTGTCCAAACTTGGCCGTTTTACTGGGATGGGGTGGATTTTGAGTCCAGAAATGCCTCAGGTATTTTGTAATTTGATATGCTTTCTATGTTACCAGAAACATCACAATTACACAATTGAAAGGCGCTATAGAAATTAAAGTTATTATTACACTGAAACCTCATTGACTTACAAGGAAATCATTCTTATTTGTACAAATCTGACACTGTGCTTAACTTTGAATCTAGACTCTCCCTATCAAGACCATTGATGGGCTTGTGACCAGCCCAGGTTATGCGCAAGCTGAGCACGAGGCTCTTTATGTGCTGTCATCACTTGCAGTTACTGAGGAAGAAAAGCAGCAGATTGAGAGAGCCACAGTTGGACAAGCAAAGAATGTGTTATGGTAAGAAATTGCATTAATAAGAACAAAACAAGAAACAAGCCAAATCAATTACTATTAAATGAAACTGCTCAACTTTTCAGACACTTATAGAAATTGTAGCAACTGCTAGCTGCAACAGGTCAGATTGTTTTTACATGTAACTGTAATCTTCATAACAGGTCAGCATATCGCAAGAAACGGATCACAGCAAGCAACTTTGGTTTGGTCTTCTTGGCAGCAGTGAAGCGGAAGTCTTACCCGCCTTCCTTATTTAAAACCCTGCTTGGCCAGTACAACCTCAAAGAAGGATCCAAAGTAAGTTGTGGGTAATTATTTAAACTGAAGGCATCCATGTTTCTATGTCACTTACAGTGACTGGTATGTTTTTTTCCAAGGCATGTGATTGGGGAATCCTCCATGAACCAAGGGCAAAGCAGCAATACAGTGAGCGCACTGGTGTGGTCATCCAGGAGAGGGGAGTGTTCCTGTCTGACAGCGGCCTCCTCGGTGGATCTCCAGATGGGACAGTACCTGGTGATTGCATTATTGAGGTGAAGTGTCCGTGGTCAGCCAGGACCAAGACTATCCTGCAGGCAGCAGAGAGTAGGGACTTTTTTCTGGAGTTGGATAAGGTGACTGGTTCCCTGAGACTGAAAAAAGCTCATAACTACTGGCATCAGATCCAGGGCAACCTCCACCTGACCAGAGCTAACAGTTGTCACCTAGTTGTATTAGTGCGGTGGCTTAAGACCATATTTGAAAATAATGGGGACGCGCCGGACAAAAGCACCACATTTTTTCCATGTGCTCTACATCACCATAGCTTTCAATTTTTGGTGGGAGCCACTTCATCAAGATGGCCGACGATGGCCGATGGCCGACTCATTGGGAGCAAAGACTTGGAGAAAATGGCAGAGTCAATATGCTGTGACTCAAATTTGAAGGACTGCATGTACAGTGAATGTCCCAACTGCAAAGAGAAAGACTTTCCAGTTGCAACTGAGGGGGATTTGCAAGCAAGTGTTTTTCTCACACAGTGGACAACAGAGTCTGTTCTCAGAGAGAAAAAGAACAAGGCAGGTGAAAAGGAGAAAGTGTCTGTCAAAATCACAGTGAAAAAGAGGACGGAGACAACTTTAGAGAACCTGCTAGAGCTCTTCCAATGCCAACTTAAAAACTTCCGAAGACACCTCTTCAACATAAAACGCCAATTCGCTTATCACCGGGAACTAAAAAGGAGTATGAAAGATCATGAATGCCTAATTCATGTTGATTTCTCTGAAAACTATGCTTGCAAGTACTCCACTGAAATCCAAGCCGTACACATGACAGACCAGCATCACTTAATTAAATATGCAAAAAAAAAATGGATTTAAAAAAAGGAACGGATTCATGCTCGTCACGTGTTGCGCAACACTGAAGTCTTCGCGAACGTGGTTCTTCTTCAACGCTATGATATCTAACTGTCTGCTACAGTCTCCTCTGTCACCACATACGCGCTATGCTTTTATCGTGGAGGAACTAACATTGTGGACTTCAGCATGAACACCTTCATCATCATCATTATTATTGTTATAATTTTTTCCACGTTACTGTCTCATCATCCGGGGAGCAGGCTGCTTTTTTATGGGTATGTGCTCAACTCGTTGGCATTATAACTGTATAATATAATTTATCATTTGTACTATTGTAACATATTGTTCTGTACCTTTATTCTGTGTATTGGTTTTTGTAGGAAAGTCACATGAACAATGTGGTATTTTAACGGCATCTAAAACCGCAGCCAGTGACACAACCACCTATAGCTGCAATGGTCAAAAATAAAAAATGTAAATGTATCACTTTGCGTCGAACCAGCAGCAGGCAACGCTCCACACTGGAGTTCTACATGTTGGTGGAGGGGAGGAACATGTGTGCTTTGGCACAATAAGCTCATCGAAAGAGAAGGGCCCCGCAGCCATTTGGACCCATCTATCCCCAATACTCAACCTGGTCAAGGCTTCCTATCCCAATGTGACTGTGGTGCATTTTTTCAGCGATGGGCCGTGCACACAATACAGGCAGAAAGGCAATTTCTATCTGTTTTGCACTATGCTGCACCAGTATGGCTTCCAATCAGGCACCTGGAACTTTTTTGAGGCAAGTCACGGCAAGGGTGCTCCAGATGGCGTAGGAGGCCTCCTCAAAAGGACCGCTGACAGGCTTGTCAGCCACGGGAAAGATATACCGAACGCTGAGCTCTTCTTCAATGCACTGGTGGATGCACAGACCTCAGTAAAACTGTTCTACATGACTGAGGATAATGTAGTTGAAGCCACAAAGAACATGCCAGAAAGTCTCCCAGTGGTGCCATCAACCATGCGCATTCACCAAGTCGCAACAGTTACCTTGGGAGAAATTAGTTACCGTGATGTGAGCTGCCTTTGCTCAACAAGACAGATCCTGGAGTGTCAGTGTTATAGCACCAAAACCTTTACCTTTGAGGTTCAGGCAACAGCACCCACACAGAAGGATAACAATCAGAAGCAGTCTGAAATTCCTTGGCAAAACTCAGACATCATCGGCCACTGGCCAGTGGTGTTCTCTGAAATATGATAATTTAATTTATCCTGGAATTATTTAACAGGTGACCGAAACTCATGTTGAAGTCAAATGTATGCACCGGATTGGAGTCGACCGCTTTTTCTGGCCACGTCGGGATGATGTCCTATGGTATTTGCACGATGATATCATCAGAATGATTCCTTCTCCAACACCTGTAACGTCACGTCATGTGGAGATCGACAGAGACATATGGTCCAACAAGATCTCAGAAGAAGGAGAGGAATGACAAAAGGAAGCTGAAAGGAAAGAAGAAGAGGAAGGAAAGAAGGAAGGAAGGACAGAAAGGAGGAAGGAAGGAAACAAGAAAATGATGAAAAGAACACATGGGAGGGGAGAGGGGAGATTTAAAAAGATGTGTTATTAATATTAAGTGTCAATGCAGTTAAGTTGATGAGTTCAATTGAATCGATTTTTAAAATATTGTACAACATTAACACTTTGCTCACTTTGTTTATGGAAGCTCAAACATAGTAAACATAGCAACATTGAACAATTTTTATCCATAATTTCTTTTGGTATCAGAATAACAAGAAAATGCTTTACATGTGTGTCACCAGGGGAGTCTCCGACTCTCCGACACCACCTACTGGTGGCTGGACTTTATTGGAACTAATTGCTAATAACTGTCACCTGTTGTATGTTTGTATGTGGCTATTTAGGTGTGTCCCTTTTCCCTGTTCCCTTGTTAGTCGATCACTTGTGTTACCCCGTTTGGAATGCTTCAGTATCCTGTGTACGTATTACCACTTCACGTATCCGTTACCCGGAACGTGATTGAGCCTTGACTTTGTTTGCTTGTTTGAAACCTTGTACCTCCTTTGGAGCCCTTTGCTCAAACTTTAGTTTCCGTGTACTTTATTATTGACCTCAGTTCCTTAGTTATTATTGCATACGTGCTGAGCCCTACTGCTCCCCTTTTTGTTGTTCCGTCTGAAAGTTTATGTTTGTACCTGCGAACTATACGTCTCAGTAAAGAGAGTCTTTATTTTATTATATCTCCGTCTCATTGTTTACATACACCGCACCTGGACCCGACACTATTGTATACATACAGAACCTTTAGAGAAACGTAACAGATCGACTAACCACTATGGATCCAGCGGATGTAGTACAACTTCGCACCGTACTGGCCACCCAAGGTGCCATGCTGACCCAGCATGCACGTCTCCTCAGGGAGATGAGTGAAAATCTCCGCCAGCTGTCCCTCACCGTCCAGAGCCTGGTGGACCGCCAGGACAACGCTGAACTGGTCGCCGCCGCAGCAGCCCTACCTCCACTACTGGTCCCTACACCTCCGCCTACACCTCGTGAGCCTCGCCTTCCACCTCCAGAGAGGTACGACGGACGTCCAGAGGGCTGCCGAGAGTTCACCACTCAGTGCACCTTAGTGTTCAACCTACAGCCGACCTCCTTTCCCACCGAGCAGTCCCGGGTGGCCTATATCACCACTCTGCTAACGGGACGTGCCCTGTCCTGGGCGACGGCAGAGTGGGAGAGGGGGACTGCGATATGTGCCAGTTCCCAGCTCTTCATAGCAGAGCTGCGTAAAGTCTTCGATCACACCCGGGTACTCTCTACCTACGAGGCAGGCAGGAGACTCACCGCCTGTCGACAGGGTCATCGCACGGTGGCGGACTATTCCGTGGAGTTCCGCACCCTGGCCAGAGAGCAGTGGCGGCTGGTGCTAAACATTTTGGGTGGGGCACAGGTTATGGGGGCATGCTCCACGGGGAAGAATATCAACTTTAAAATCTGGATTTACAGTCGATTTTAGCATGAGAATAGCTCTACCCCCCTGTACAGACCTCGCCATCCCCTCTACCCCCCTGTACAGACCTCTTCATCCCCTCTACCCACCTCTACAGACCTCTTCATCCCCTCTACCCCCCTGTACAGACCTCTTCATCCCCTCTACCCACCTCTACAGACCTCTACATCACCTCTACCCACCTCTACAGACCTCTTCATCCCCTCTACCCCCCTGTACAGACCTCTTCATCCCCCCTACCCACCTCTACATACCTCCTCATCCCCCCTACCCCCCTGTACAGACCTCTTCATCCCCCCTACCCCCCTGTACAGACCTCTTCATCCCCTCTACCCCCCTGTACAGACCTCTTTATCCCCTCTACCCCCCTGTACAGACCTCTTCATCCCCCCTACCCCCCTGTACAGACCTCTTCATCCCCTCTAGTGAGTGTGTGAGTGTGTGAGTGTGTGTGTGTGTGTGTGTGTGTGCGTGTGCTGAATACATAAACAAACAAGCTAAAAGACGACAATAGAAAACGTACCATGCTGACGATATTACTAAATGTTTGAAGTAGCTTTTATCTTAGCTGACTCTCTTACCTTCAGGTCGAGTTTGTGTATTCTGGCTTCGCAAAACACCAACAGTAGCAGGCTAAACACAGCCGGTGCGGAGATTGCGACCACAAACGAAGTTTGACTTCGGTAATAGGTCCAGTTGTAATATCCTCAAGTTGGGAACAAAAGATGCCTCCTTCTAATCCATTTGTTCAATTTGTTTACAGAAAGAAATCCTCCTAAATCCTCGGTTATACGATTTTCCCATTACATCACATTACTAGCCGCCATAGCGATGGTAAAGCAGGGGTCCGTTTCACTAACGGTGGCTTAATATAGCGGCGCTATAATTAAATGCGGCGCTCAGGGACCTCGAGATTGGTATTCAAGCCTCAGGTGATTCCTCGAATGAGGATCAGCCTTGTGTCATCAGTGTTCACAGAAGACAGGCTTACAAATCTTCGATATGGGCGCGTGCACGCAGACATAAAAAGCCCTGAAGTGTCGATCTGTCGAAATGAAGATACTCCACTCTGCAGGGGTACTACATTTGCGCAGCATTCCGAATTATTGATTTTTATGAAGACGGAAAAATAAGATGTAAAATAGTGCAATACTGCCGCAATTAACAAGGCGAGGGAAATGGTTTGGCAAGAAATTGCTGACCGATTAAATGCGTAGGTCATACTAGCCCCAGTTATTGTTATATGTTCATATTTTAATAAATGAATATTGCTACTGTGGTGATATCCGCAGCAGGCTACAAACCATCATATCGCCACAATGGCGTAGTGGTATTGACTGCTGCCATAGGATTTATTCGACATTTTATATCAGTGGTTCGAATCCCTCTTCAGGCGCACTTTTTACTGCATTTCGTTGTCTGAATCTAATCTAAAATCTCATCTAAAAAAGTATTGTAGGCTATAAAATTATGGTGCAGGCTAATTTACAAGAACTGACACGATTACAATGGTGTTTGAAACCTTTGCATGAAATCTTCGGTTAAATGTAAAAAAAAAAAAAATGAATGACTTAGTCAAGTCTCGAACTCTCAACCTTTGGAACTCGAGTCCACAGCCTTAACCACTACGCTAGCTAGACCGCTGTCATGACGGCAATGCAAGTTGAGACAATTACTTCTTTTTTTTTTTACACTCTTTTCTTTATCTATCTATCACACTTTCAAAATATCAAGTTATCTATCACACAATCAAACTATCTATCGATCGATCACACTTTCAAAATATCAAATTATCTATCTATCACACAGTCAAACTATCTAATCTATCTATCTCATGTGAAGTGGGAACTAATATTTCCTAAAAGACACATGAGGAACTTTCGTTCAGGGTTTAGTTTCCGCCTGTGAGCCTTTTTTGACGCACGGATGACTATAGCCTGTGTTTTAGCCTGGTCGGGACCAGGCTAATTATATCTGACTCAGAAGGAGCTCAACCAAGCAGCGAATTATTTGAGCCACATTGATGGCACCGAACGCAAGCTAACATTTTCGAGGCTTAAAACTTTATCGAGGCTTAGACCTTTATCGAGCTTCATGGAATAGGGCCCAGGTGAACGAAGCTACGCCGGACATGACGTAAGCACGTACGATTCTTTGTGCATGTCCCAAAACCCCATAGACAATTGACCGAATGGCCTGAAGTTACCAAAATAGATTTTACATGCAAGTCTACGAGAACAGCCTAGTGCAATTTCGAGTAGACTGAAAGTTGCCCCGAAAGGGGCGGGACTTGAAGCTGATTGGAACATACTCCACAGAACACTAGCTGATTGGACTATGATATACTCCACAGAACACTAGCTGATTGGACTATGATATTCAGAAGCAACACTGTCTAGAAGTCATAGAAAAAAAATCTCTCTCTTCTCCCTTTGGTGGGGCAATGCCCAATTGCCCCTAATGAACCAGCCTACCCTGCCAGAGAGACCGGGTGGGAGGAGCGCGCTGTGGTCGTCCTGTATGCTCAGGGGCTCTCGGAGGTCATGAAGAACGAGTTGTCCTTCCGAGAGCTGCCTGAGCAGCTGGACGACTTAGTCGACCTCTCTCGGCGGGTGCACTGTATTTTTTTTTTTTTATATTTCACAGAAATTCACTGTATTATTTTACAGATTTCTTTTGTTTTTCTACATTAAATGTAAATGCCATAAAAATACAGTAAACTACTTTTATGAAAAATATTAACCATTAAATAAATGTTGTAATCTGTAAATTGATTTAATAATAAATTGCCTTTTTTACAGGAGTTTTCTATTGCTTAATTGTCTTGAATGTTAAATTACATTGAATTCTATGTAAAAACACATAAAATACACATCATTTACTGTATATAAAACGAAGGCATCTTTCTGTTTTTTTGCTGTAAAACTTTAAATTGACTGTTAAATCATGTTTAAAAAGAAAAATATATAATTTTAAAAACAGTAAAAACCTTCTATTATTCTACCGATAATTTATTTTTAAATACTGGTATTTGCTTAATTGTCTTGAATGTTAAATTACATTGAATTCCATATAAAAAGACATAAAATACACATAATTATACTGTATACATACTGTCTGTATGTATACATCATGCATGCATTGTGTGTGTGTGTGTGTGCGGGAAGATGTCAGAATCAGTGTGTATGTTTGTATGTATGTATGTAGGCTATGTATCTATGTATAACAAAAACTGTTAAAGCAGAATTTCATACAGACAAAAAGGACAATTGAGAAAGGACACTATAATGTTAGTGTGCTCTCTCCATGCAGGTTGACTGCCCTCTGTGTAAGAATGTATTCTACTACTGGGCCTACAGGTTGACATGAACTGTAGCTTCATGCTTCTTTAACTCATTCATCAGTCCAAAACATGATGATCATAATATTGGGATGGGGTAAAATCATAAATATTCACTGAGTATATCATAACCATGCACTTTTGGACAAAAAAGGAACTACAGACATCCAAGGCTACATAAGGTTCAGAGAATAGGAAATGTTAGAATAGGTATAGCATAGCATAGAGTACAGCACAGTGTTTTATTTGTATAGTATAGTGGATAGTGTACATAGCCTTTATTTATGTAAACCAGCTCTTTTCCCTTCTTGTTTTTAGTTTTTTTTTTTCCTAGCACCAGGGGAGCCCTACCTCCCAAATTTCGTTGTTTGGTACCTGTACTATATCAATGACAATAAAGACCATTCATTCATTCATTCATTTGGCCCGACCCACACACAGACAGGAGCAGCTGTAGTCCGCTTCCCTGTACTCTGTGTTAGGAACTGTCCTATTTGTTCCCCCCCGCTTTGTTATAACATCACAACATTCTGATAGAACATCGACATGCTACACAGTAAATTCCCCAGTGTTAAATATGCAGTGTAAAAATACATTGACTCTTTCCGAGTTATTACAACAACAGCTAGAGTAATATTCCCTCCAGTGTTGGTGATAATTCAAGGAGTTAATTGACACGGTGTTAGACGTACTCTGGAAAGCCCCGCCCATCATTTGTCAATTAGTCCCACGTGGTTTCTTCAATCAGTTCCAGGTGGTTTCTTCAGTCACGTGGTTTCTTCAAGCTGATCAGAGTGTTCACTCAGCGCCATTTCACTGAATGCCATTTTTTAGTCACGTCGAACAACTGCGGTAAGTGTCTCCTAATCACCTATTAATTAAACGGATTATACTTTGGCATTTCAATAGAAGCAGCGTTTTAGAATAACTTTATATTGTTGTTCACCATACACTCCAGCTGATCTTATATCTTAAAATACTGGTTTCCAAAGGGCTAACGTCACCGACCATGTGCGTGTGTTCACATGAAGATAATTAAGGCAAGTTAGCTAACGTCTAACTAGACAATGTCAGTAGAGGTGAAGTTAGCGTTCTTAACAGAGTGTAGAGGGGTGATTGTGTTGTCTTTTTTGTAATGTCTCTCGATTCCAGTAAAATACGTTAACAACGTGCACTAACATAGCTAATATTAGCTTGAATGGCTAGTTTACTTAACATGTGCGCGGGGAGTCCTACAATGATTAGCGTTAGCATCATCACAGAAGATGTAAGGTAATGCTAACATAGACTTAATTCATTTCTTTTTTTAAATCAGTTACTGCGTAATAGGTTTATTTTTTGGCTAGTTGATGAAACTATGGTAAATGTGGGGGTTAAGTCACTGTTAAATTAGACGTGCATTACTTATCTTAATGTTAAAGTTACTCGCACATTTAAGCATGGTCAGTGACGTTAGCACTTTGGAATCCTGTATTTGAAGACATAAGAGACCCAAGTAGAGACACTTGAGTTGTAAAATCATTTCATGTGCTGGCTGGCACCTTCAGTAAGATGACATGATTCAACATAGGTAGAATTAAACCTGGCTGACTATTTCTGCAAAATCATTTGTCACCTTTTCTTATACTCCAATATATACTCAAATTGATTATCCACCTCACAGGCCTTGCTGCAGGGCAGTTCTGAGCATGCATGAGATTGTTATACATTTTTGTTTATTGTAATAATGAGCATATGGACTTCATTTGATTCCTTGTGATTTATTGACCCAAATAATTAAAAAAAACTGTCTAGACAAAATTGACCCAATAATGTAATACTTGAATATTAAGAGTAGTTTTGGACTTTGCGTGATGCCTGAGTGATTTCTTTCCCCAGCCGTTTCTTTATATGTCTATTCACTGTTTGAATAAAGTTTGTTTAAAGGAATGGTAACAAATCAAACCAGGGAATCATAGTGTCCTTTTTTCGTTTTCACAGATGCACCAAGGATCCAGCTGATGCTCAGGATTGTTTGAGACGGATAAGGTTTGAAATTATTGTTCATTGTTTATTATTGTTATCTGTTTTATACAGCACTTGCTAATATATTATATTATATATTATTATATATATATATATATATATTATTACTCCAAAAAGTGAATGGTTTTGCAGGTGGTGGCCACAGACCATTTCCCTGTCCTCATCCTTTCTGACTGATTTTTGGTTACTTTTGCATTTTGCCAGTGCCCTCACCACTAGAGGTAGCATGACGCGGTGTCTGCACTGTGCTGGGAGATGTGCCATCCTGGATGAGCTGCACTACCTGAGCAACTTCTGTGGGTTGCAGACACCGCGTCATGCTACCTCTAGTGGTGAGGGCACTGGCAAAATGCAAAAGTAACCAAAAATCAGTCAGAAAGGACGAGGACACGGTCTGTGGCCACCACCTGCAGAACCATTCCCTTTTTGGTTGTTGTCTTGCTGTTGCCTCTCCTGTCCACCTGTTGCCACTTTCATTTGCACCAAAGCAGATGAAATTGTTTAACAATCGTTTACGCTTTCTAATTGGACAGATCGATATCTCAGAAGTTGAATTTACTTGGTGTTATAGTGTAATGATTATGTGTTCCCTTTATTTTTTTGAGCAGTGAAGTATTAATATATTCCAAAATACAACTGTTATTTTATGGCAGTTGGCAGTTGAAGCTTTTTGTTTGAAAAAAATCTGTCAAATAAAAGTGTTTGTCTGCTTAACTTTTAGTGATGCCCCTTTATTAAAGATGTTTGATGGTAATAATTTAGGAGAAATCTGTAAAATAACGGTGCTTCTCTGCTGAGTTTCTAGTGCCATCACTTTATTGAAAGTGTTTGATGGTAATAATTGAGGAAAAACCTGTATAATCAGTGTTTCACTGCTGAACTTTAAGTTCTGTCACTTTATTGAAGGTGTTTGACTGTAATAATTTAGGAAAAACCTGTAAAATAACAGTGTTTGACTGCTGAACTTTAAGTTCTGTCACTTTATTGAAGGTGTTTGATCGTAATAATTTAGGAAAAACCTGTAAAATAACAGTGTTTGACTGCTGAACTTTAGGTTCTGTCACTTTATTGAAGGTGTTTGATCGTAATAATTTAGGAAAAAAATGTAAAATAACAGTGTTTGACTGCTGAATTCTACGGATGTTTTTGGGTGAAATAACAGTGGTTTTCTGTAAAAAATATAAACATATTTTTCTGTAAATTAATTGCTTTTCCACTTTATTTTAATTAGACTATTTTACTGTAATTTGACAGTAAGTGTTTGGCAACTTTTGCTGCCAGACATTTTACTGTTTTTTTTACATTTATTTTTTTTACAGTGTGGAGCCTGAATACGAGGACGACGGCAAACCATCCAGAGAACCAACCATTGCAGACCTGACTAGCATACTTCGGGCCCACATGGCGCAGCAACACAGCCGGGAGAATCAATGGGAAGCTGAGGCAGCACGGCAAGAGCAGAGGTTTAAAGCACTACAGCAACACTTTACAACTAGAGGTTCAAGCACGGACTTCTCCAGTTCCTTTACCACCTAGTGGGGAGCAAAGCCAGATCACAGAGGGAGGTGAAAATGACATTGACATGGAGTTGGCTCCTCTAGACACAGATATAGACAGCAGTGGAAACTCAGAACAAAGGGTGTCTGGATATAAACCTGACAGAAGCGATGCTGAGACCCCTGGAGCCTCCAGGAAAGGAAACCTCCCAGCTTCTCCCAACAGAAACACAGAGGAAGACGATGACTCAGATGTGGAGTCCCAGAGCTTGTTGTTGCCAGTGAGCGTCTCTGTGGTATCTGAGTCCAGCCAGATCTCAGAGTTCAGTTCTACAGTTCTGGATTCTGCTACAGGTCCTGGTTCCTCTCAGGGCTGTGGTCCAGAGCAACATGATTCACCTTTGGCCTCTAGTCAACATGCTGGCTCTCACTCACCAGGACCCACTGATGACCCTGTCTCTCCTGTCCCCACTGATGACCCTGCCGGTCCAGTCCTTTCACCTGTTTCACCTGCCCTCCCCACAGAGCTCTGCTAAACACCTGTCCCCCCACCTCCCCCCCCCCCCCCCTTTCCCCCCTTTTATTATTGAGTCTCCTGACTGTCCTCTGGTCCTGGGGCACCCCTGGCTGGCGGTGCACAACCACAACATCAACTGGTCCACGGGGCGAATCACCAACCCTCCCAGAACCCCACCCCATTCCCCAGTCTCGTTGCCAGCCCCGTCCCCAGCCCCATCCCACTCCCTAGCTACAGCCCCTAGACCCCTTTCCATGCTAGCGGCGGGGTCTACAGACATTCCAGTGGCTCCGGCCGTAGTGGGCGTTCCCCAGGTCTATTGGGATCTGGGGGAGGTTTTTAGTAAGCAGCGGGCTAGGGAACTACCCCCCCACAGGGCTTACGACTGTGCCATCAACCTCCTGCCCGGCACCACGCCCCCTCGGGGGAGATTGTTCTCCCTCTCCGGACCTGAGACCCTGGCCATGAAGGAGTACATTGACGACGCACTCGCCGCGGGCCACATTCGCCCTTCCACCTCCCCGGCGGGTGCAGGGTTTTTCTTTGTGGCCAAGAAGGACGGGGGGCAGCGGCCGTGCATTGACTATAGGGGGTTGAATAATGTTACCATTAAAAACAGATACCCTCTCCCTTTGATGACTACTGCGTTCGAGTCATTGCAGGGGGCCCGGATCTTCACTAAACTGGACTTACGGAACACGTATAATTTAGTGAGGGTCCGGGAGGGCGATGAGTGGAAGACGGCGTTTAACACTCCGAGGGGCCATTATGAGTACATGGTGATGCCGTTCGGCCTCGCCAACGCACCGGCGGTGTTCCAGGCCTTCGTTAATGACGTCCTACGGGATCTCCTCGACCACTCTGTTTTTGTTTATTTAGACGACATTTTGATTTTTTTCTAAGGATGTGACGCAGCACCAGACACACGTTAGGGAAGTGCTCGAACGCCTCCTCCGCCACAAACTGTTTGTCAAAGCGGAGAAATGTGAGTTTCATGTGGAGACGGTGTCCTTCCTGGGGTTCGTGGTGGACAAGGGGGACCTTTTGATGGACCCCGGGAAAGTCACTGCAGTTTTGGACTGGCCGCGACCCTCCTCTTTAAAGCAGCTCCAACGCTTTTTAGGTTTTGCCAATTTTTACAGGCGATTCATTCGTGGGTTTAGTTCCATAGCCGGCCCTTTAACAGCCCTCACTCAGTCCAGTCTCCGCTCTTTTTCCTGGGCCCTGGAGGCGGAGAACGCCTTCAATACGCTCAAGCATTATTTGGGAACACATTAATAGAAAAACAGTTAAAATAAGTAGACATATGCAGATTTCTAACTGTCAACGATCTTGTCACAGATAACCATCAAGAAGACTTTGAGGTCTTCCAGAGCCAGATCTGCAGCCTCCTCAACGCCAGTGCTCACTTCCACACTGTGATTCTCAACATGTTCCTCACAAAAGAGTGAGATCGAGGAGAGGATATGTATATTATCAAAGACATATTACTGAACGGGCCTACCGGGCCCAGGCCCAGGGGCCCCAGAGATCAGGGGGCCCTTTGCATTTCTTGTCGCAGGGATGCCGGTAGAAAATGTCCTACTGTAACTGGGACAAATGAGATTCCTTATATGAACGTAAAAAAACTATTTTGAATATACTATTTTGAACAATTTTATAGGGGCCCACGTCTTGCAAAAAAGAGGAGCAATGTCTCTTACTTCTTAAAAATGTATATGAGAAGTACTCTGTGAACTGTTATTTTTTTGTTTTGTTTTTTGTTTCTGTTTCTGTTTTTGTTTTGTTCTTGTTTCTGCTGTTGTTTTGTCTGTGTGCTTATTTCTGTTACGTACTGTAATATCTCTGAAAACTAAATAAAAAACACATTGATGTGGATTGAAGTAAACTGTTGAATTTAAAAATATATATATATATATATATATTAGGTCACAGGGGGAGACTGGTGAAGGTGGAAATTGGAGGACGGTCTCTTTGTAATGCATTGAATGGAATGGAATGAGGAATGTTATCAATCACACTTGTTTGATACCATTCCTCTTTCCATTAAAAAAATGGATGAGAAGAGAACAATCAGCCATCTTTTCAGGACACCATGAATAGCCATGTGCCAGGGCATATTTAGCCGTTGAACAGTCCTTTTTCAGAGACGAAATCAACATCTGAGCAAACTCAGACCAAACAAGGAAATAGCTGCTTATAATAAGTGATGACAATGTAACAAAGCAGTAACCAGAATGGATCCTAATCTTATGATCAAAAGTCATGATGGCCAGAAATACAGTACAGTGCTCTCAATGAGCAGCAGAAGGAGGAAGTATGCACATTGTTTTCCATGGCCATAGAGTAAGAAAAACACCCTAAAGCTATCCTTCAGCCCCTACAAGGTAATGGTTAACAAGCTGTCCAGGGGGGTATTCCACGAAGCTCGATAAAGTTCTAAGCCTCGATAAAGTTTTAAGCCTCGATAATGTTAGCTTGTGTTCGGTGCCATCAATGTGGCTCAAATAATTCGCTGCTTGGTTGAGCTCCTTCTGAGTCAGATATAACTAGCCTGGTCGCGACCAGGCTAAAACACAGGCTATAGTGAGACGCGCATCAAAAAAGGCTCACAGGCGGAAACTACATCCCGAACGACAGTTCCTCCCTAGGAAATATTAGTTCCCACTTCACACGAGATAGATAGATTAGATAGTTTGACTGTGTGATAGATAGATAATTTGATATTTTGAAAGTGTGATCGATCGATAGATAACTTGATATTTTGAAAGTGTGATAGATAGATCGATATATCAATAAAGAAAAGAGTGTAAAAAAAAAAGTAATTGTCTGAACTTGCATTGCTGTCATCACAGCAGTCTGGCTGGCGTAGTGGTTAAGGCTGTGGACTCGAGTTCCAAAGGTTGCGAGTTCGAGACTTGACTAAGTCATTCTTTTTTTTTTTTTTGACATTTAACCGAAGATTTCATGCAAAGGTTTCAAACACCATTGTAATCGTGTCAGTTCTTGTAAATTAGCCTGCACCATAATTTTATAGCCTACAATACTTTTTTAGATTAGATTTTAGATTAGATTCAGACAACGAAATGCAGTAAAAAGTGTGTCTTAAGAGGGATTCGAACCACTGATATAAAATGACGAATAAATCCTATGGCAGCAGTCAATACCACTAGGCCATTGTGGCGATATGACGGTTTGTAGCCTGCTGCGGATATCACCACAGTAGTAATATTCATTTATTAAAATATGAACATATAACAATAACTGGGGCTAGTATGACCTAAGCATTTAATCGGTCAGCAATTTCTTGCCAAACCATTTCCCTCGCCTTGTTAATTGCGGCAGTATTGCACTATTTTACATCTTATTTTTCCGTCTTCATAAAAATCAATAATTCGGAATGCTGCGCAAATGTAGTACCCCTGCAGAGTGGAGTATCTTCATTTCGACAGATCGACACTTCAGGGCTTTTCATGTCTGCGTGCACGCGCCCATATCGAAGATTTGTAAGCCTGTCTTCTGTGAACACTGATGACACAAGGCTGATCCTCGTTCGAGGAATCACCTGAGGCTTGAATTCCAATCTCGAGTTGCCTGAGCGCCGCATTTATTTATATCGCAGCTAAACTGATCCACCTTTAGTGGAATGACCCCCTGGACTCCGAGAATGGATAATGCTGACGGAACAGAAAAATAGAAGAAGGCAGTACTGTCCCGACCCAACAGCTCTCTATGTACATTGAAAACAATGGGCTCGTTCCTACACAGGGCTGAGGCCGGACACAGGTGTGTAGGCTAGCTCAGGGTTAGATGACAACATCCAGGTAGGTGGTTAGCAGGGAAATGGCTTACCTTGTTGGCCCGATGTTCTGTGGCGTTGACCGCTTGGGTGTACCGGACAGCCCGCACGTTAGTTGGCAGCGTGTCCCCTTCCGTTCCGTTTAGTTTAACATATAACACAACAACGATCACAAAACAAAACCGGACACGACACGACACGACTTGGGAGTAACCCACAAATCCAAACAGTAATAGTCTCTTAATCAATATCCTCTGGGGTTCTTATGAGTTTCTAGAATACAGTGTCTCAATCACTTCCTCTCTCGTCAATCTCCTCTCGCTTCTCTCTCACCTCTCTCAGGTAGCCAATGAGCACCTTTCAAATAACACCCGCCAACAGGCAAGCCACTCCCCCATGTACCCTGGGTAGCCAATCATCAACCCCCTGAGCTTACCATGACAGACATACAGAAAATAGTTGGATTGTGACAGTACTATGACCATGATCCAGGGCATACTTGCTTAGGGAGATTCAGTATATATTGTATTGTTCAAGCCTTGCCTTAATAGCTGGCACTATTAGCCTCTGGTTAGACAATACCACAGTTGAGATACTGTAGGACTTCTGGGGTGAGGGAACTGCCATTAAAAATTGATTATCTCTTCACAGTCTCATTTTATTAACTGAATGAATTTGAAGTTCTGCTGCATAACAATTATTCCCTCCCTCCCTCCAATTTTTTTTTCTTTTTCTGCTACTTCCCTACACAAATTAATCCCTGCTTATGGCTATTTTTAAACTCTTAAGCAACTTGACGGTGATGGTGATATTTTCCTTCATGTAAGCCTGTAGAAGTATGAATCAGAGAGATGCTCCACCCTGCCTGTGTGTACCCCAGAGGCAGACAGCGCAGTAGAGAGGGTTCAACACAAACCCAATCCAGATGTACTGTTCATTACTTGGCCTGAGTTTATATAGCAACCATGAAACCTGATATTCAGCGTGACAATTGCCACAGGAATGGGAACAGCTTTGCTTAAAACTGTGGACTCTATCATGATAAACTAACTCGTTGCGGAGAGCTAATATGAGACAAGCTATTTAGCAGAAAAGAATCCTGAAGGTTGATGCTTTGACATTGAACAGTGTTTCCGTTGCAATTCCTGGGGTTTGCTGTACGTGTATGTGTTTTATGGTTATTCTCCAAAAATGTTGGCTCCGGGAAACTGAAGCTTCCTTCTACAAGACAGAGCTTCACAATAATTCAACTTGTGGACAGCTTGAAGCAGAGAATAAATGTCTTGCTGAAAGGCCTAGTCGATTAGCAGTAACCCAGGGAATGTAGAGAGCACTCTCAAATGAATGCCCTCCCCAAAGACAAGCAACAGAAACCGCCACTGTACAGGGTCCCTTGCACCAGGTGCCAAATATACTGTACATGCACATACCACTCGTGCAAAGGGAATCTCCTATTTGATGGCTGTAATTATTCCTGGCATCATTGGAAAGGCTGCCATTGATGTATAGGACGGTATATATGGGTATGAAGAATACGACAGCATCTCAGGCTTTCATTGGCTGGATTGGTGCTGACTGAATGATGGAGAGCTGCTGAGGAGGCAGAGATAATCTAAAATAAGAACACAACCTGGAAAACCTCCACATGCGTCAGACGCTGGGAAGAAACATCTGAAGGATCCAGGTTGAGGAGAACAATGTGTATAAAAAGTATTGTTTTTTATGTAAATCACAATAGGTGCTTTATATAGAATTTCATACTGTATTCCGATTCGTTATATAAGTCCAAGCTATATTTTTCTTCCCTATGCTGAAAGAGAAATGGAAATACAATAAATTCCCATTCAAGAAAGAGGGTGAAAGAGGTTGAAGTGTCTTGAATGCATATTTTATCAATCACCTTACCTATACCTAATATAAGGTGTTTTGTTTTACATTGAAACATTGTTGTGGACTCACTGGGCCCTTTTTTTTTACTTCATTAAATGAGAAAATATGAAATATACTTCTATTTCCTTTTCAGGGAATGAACTGTGTGACAACTGAACACTGCTTTTACTTCCCCTGTTGGGAAGTCAAGAACATTTATTTTTGACTCTGAATGTGATTAGAATAATTAAGCCTTTGCCAGCCACTTTGGTATGAAGTCACTGTCGTGCTGTGCTAATGAAAACGAGCTATCGTCAGACTTTGATCTAGAATAACCCTGGTGGGTCTGAGAAAGACAGTGGATAGTGACAGATCATCATACGATAATGCTGACCAAGGACAACCCCAACTTGGATATATCAGGAGGTGTGTGCTGCGTAGTTACTGTTACTGATTCCATCACTCTCTTTTCTTTCTCTCTCTCTCACACACACACACACACACAATATCAATATCCAAAGATAATTAAAACAATGTTTTTATTGGTACGTTTATTACATTGACTACCAATTTAACATGGTCTGAACCAGTGGAGCATGAACAACTAAATGAGTAGCCTATTGATTAATGTTATTAATGATTTTTACACAGATGTGACAATTGAAATGTTGATTCATCTGCACATTCTTTTCTTGTCAACAACATTACTTGAATAAATCATCTATATATGCTGTATACCAATAACTTATCTCATGTCCATTATGACTGAGATATGTGATGCATAGCTGGTCATTCTATGGATATGCTATGCCCTCATAGTAGAACTAATCCGCTCTCTTCTCTATTCATGCTAAGGTAGGCCAGGACCCTTCTTTCGCTACAGCTGGACCCTTTCATTATTTACACTTGAAATGATAATGACCTCATGTGAGCACAGCTGCGCTATTTGCATCCAGTCATCACACAGCCAAATTTGTGCAATAAAAAGATTGGGGGAAACACTGTTGTTATAATATAAATAATATTGACCATCTTGGTTCATCAGACGGACCAACTACAAAACCACTCCACCTCTGAATTCAGTAGCCTAAACGTTTTATATTATATTATATATATTATATTATATATTATATATATTATTTACACCTTTACTGAATTCAGTGAGGTGGAGTGGTTTTGTACTTGGTCCGTCTGATGAACCAAGACGGTCGATTCTGAATGTAGATCATAGATAATAGACTTGACCAGTCTGTTATATATTGTAGTGAATGACTCAGAGAGGCAACAACGTTGATGTAGACTGGGTACACTTTTCTATTCCCCATTTTAGAAAGTTGGCCTTTGAAAAAAAATGTGGGGGCTGGCTTTATGGGGTGGTTTTGGTCAAATGTTGGGGTACACTTATTTGGAAACAAGTATTTGTAAAACATATACTGTATTTGTAAAATATCGTGACAATGAATGAATGAATGAATGAATGAATGAATGAATGAATGGTCTTTATTGTCATTGATATAGTACAGGTACCAAACAACGAAATTTGGGAGGGGGGGAAATGATGTCCTTGCGTGGAATAATCTCTTTATCCATTTGAACAGATCAGAATAACAGATACAGACTTTGCAGTGACTGCAATTAATAACCCATTGACCACTCCATTAAGAGTAGTTACCGGACATAATGTTAATGAATATGAGCTGCCGGGCTCATTGAAGCTTTGTTGAATGAAGGTATGGTTTTATATAACCATATATCTACGTACTGTATATGAAAACCCAGTGTACTGTATCAAACTGATAATGACAGAAACGGGTCACTTATACTGTGGGTTTTGGTATGTTCACATAACCAAAAAGAAAACTGATATTGATATGACCTGAAAGAAGAAATGGTCTTCAGCAACATTGGACATAGATGCCATTTGGCCCACTCACCCACAGCATGATGTGACAAGTATAATTGCCTTCTATTCATGATGCTGTTCAATGTGAAACATTTTCAAAGGTCCTCATATCATTCAAGGACAGTGTTGGTTCATCAAATATTCTAAGGAAAAACTAAGCCACTAACAATAGGTGAATATTGATGGGTAAGGCAAAGAAATCCAAGTTCCCTGGGTTGTGGTAAACTTAGAGTTGAAGATATGTTAGGATTGTAGAAGATTTTATTTCAGTATAGGTGCAAGTTAACAAATACAACTCAACAAAACAAATCCACTTTCTTGCAATCAGACTAACCTGAAACTTTGTAAAGATAAGCAGGTTATACTAACAGAAAACACATACTGTATCTTGGTAAATCAAGCGAGCCCATGTAATAGGTAAGTAACACAGAATAACATTCAGCTATTCTGTCTCTCTAAATGACTGTGGCCTTTAATGTATGGATCACTGAGTGGAGTATGATGGCAATATGTAGCCTAATGCAAGCTGAGGCCGGGACTAAGAGATAAACTGTGATTTTTTGGTCTTACACTTACAGATATCCCAATGCCATTTATTTATTTGACTGTTATTACACCTATTGAATCTGCAGCTCTGCAAAGTGGCTCTTTGTACTCTTTGTATTTGTATACTCTTTGTATTTATGGGATAGTTATTAGTTCAAAATATGCTCTGTAAAATATAGCATATATAAAATGAAGTAAAAATACATGTAGGCCTATGTCTACTTTTTTTTTACATTCAGAATTCTCTTGCACTAGGCATATTCTCTCATTCTAATAGGACACGATTCAGAGAGCAATACTGTACATTTGACCACAGACGACTGTCTATCAATGTGTATGGAAATATGCAAGCATGCATGTTTTTGTATGTAGTTTTTTTGTACATGACATGCACATGTAGGCTATGTTTAGGTAGCCTACATGAGCCGAAGTGTGTGTGTGTGTGTGTGTGTGTGTGTGTGTGTGTGTGTGTGTGTGTGTGTGTGTCAACTTCAATATACACTTTACTACTTATTACCATCCATAGTGATTCCTGCTTATAATCTGATAAATTATGTGTAATAATCAATCATCACAATACTGTATTTCATCATAACGTGTATGATGATATTGGTATTACAAGACAATAAATTCAAGAATAAACGAGATAGGCCTAATGTAGAAACATTGTCAAATAAGTCATCGGCCCTGTCCTCTTCGTGTAACCAATTTATGAGTCTATTTACAACCAGTAGGCTAAATAAAAGAATAGTCGATAGGACTCAACATCAAAGTCGTTATTATATTTTGGCAAGCAATCGGTTGGCCTCGGGTGTTGATGAGAGCGGATCAAAGTTAGTCTCGACAGAAGACATACTCAGTGTAACTCGTCCATATTTTATCCTCGTTTGGATCGTTGCTGGTGTACGCGCACGTGCCGGTGGAGCTACAAGCCACCATGTGAAAGCCGACCTCGGTCAGCTTGTCGAACGCCTGCTCAAGAAAATTAAACTTCAGGTAATACCGGGATGTGTACCTCTCCGGTGGCCGATCGGGATCCCTACTCTCATTCAGCGTGTCCCCAAATACCTCTTTGGCCAGGGACGTCTTCCCACACACCGTGATGCGCGCTACCCTCCTAAACTTTGCGTCAGTTTGGATATCTCTTCCGATAGTGTAAGACCCCCGGTATCCGATAGTGATGTAACCAGACTTTCGGGAGTCCAGGGATGGGGAGCGAGCGCCGCTGCTGACTGCGGACATCATCCGCAAAGTGTCCATGCCGAGGCTGGATGACCCAACTGCGCACTGAAGCGCACCCTCCTCGGTGTCGCTCTGGCAGATCTCCTCGCTGATAGAATTGTCTTTGCTCATCCTGGGGCTCAGGCGCTTGGACAGGTCCCGTAGCTGAAAAAACTCAGCCTCTCTGTGCAGTCGGTTTTTTTCGGGGAAATAATCTGGCAGAACTAGGTTCAGATCCCGCAGGTAATCTAAAATGTAACGGAACAAGAACCCGTCCCTGTCCAAGAAGTAGCGCCCTTTGCTGTCCCTTGCCAATTCTTTTGGAGTCTTCTTACTGAACATGGTCCAGAGTAGGGAGTCTGGGACGGCGACTAAAGTTGTGTGCCTTGTGACATACACCTGTCCCCCGACATTTAGTTCAACGATCTCGGAGAATGAGGACCCGGACTCGGCGCCGTTAGAAATCCCCCGCTCTGTGTCCGCCAATGCCATCTTTACGCAGCCTAAGGTCTCTGTATTACAGACTGGAAAGTAGAATTAGTGAGAGGGAGAGTGCAGCAGTTTTGTTTATGTATCATTTGCGTGTCAGTGGGGGGGAGTCGACAGCTGATTTGAGTGATAACAGTTAACTCTTTAGTCTACCGACAAAAATGCTACAATGACTGCTGTAGGCCTAGTTTAAGGGTATATTTATAGGGGGAAAGGTTTGGGTTTTGAAGGTAAACTATTGCACTGTTTTAAGTATATTATCTGAAAGTCAATTAATTTTTTTCAAGAGAGACAATTAAGTCAATACATTGACAGAGATATAAGCCTAATATATATTTGTCCTTGACATCAGAAAAAGAAGTGTTGGTTCCATGCCAATCTCATCAGAAACGAATGAATTAGTTCTAGTAGTATAATTAGCTCACATTTTAAAAACCATGCTGGGGGGGCTGAGTCACTGGATTATACATTGAGCGTTCAATAATTTAGATGGGCAAGACTGACAACTGCTGGAGAAATGCAAGTAAAACAGGCAAATATTTGGGGTACAATTGAACTAGAGAGGTACAATTTATGTGGAAATTGTGAAGTGTGCTTGCCCCGAAACCCATATCAAAGTTTAAACGCCATCCCTTGATATTGAACGTGTACGTTCAAAGCTTAACATTATTTTGTGTGAGTGCGAGTGCGTGTGTCTTCCAAGTGAGTCTGCAGCCCCCTGTTGGCCAGTACATAACATTCTGTGGCCCCCATGCCATCCAAGTTGCCCATCCCTATGTTTACAGCAAACACACTAATAAAGTAACAAAGTAATGGCAGACCATGATTACTTTGAGGCCTGAAAGAACGGACGGACGTGCTGGAACCCTCTTCCCTGGGGCCCGCAAGCAGCACAACATTGCCATAGCAACCTTCACCAGCGACTTCAACTTCTATGATAAGCTCAACAAAGCGGTCAAGGGGGTATTCCATCAACGTCGCTAAAGGAAAATCCAGGCTTATTCTGGTCGATTATTTTTCAATAAGAGCAGCTTCCCCTACAGGTCTCTCCACTTCCTTTTGACGGATACCATGCGACTGTTGAATAAGACTGAGCACTGCTACCAAGGCGTCAGCGGCTCTCATAGCAACTTTGCGTTGACGGAGGCCAACAAAACGGTGCTATTAGGACACCTCTAAAATGTATGTGCACTATTTGATATTACAATGTAAATAATTGGCTCTCTAAATAATTGGCCAACTACTGAGATTCTGTGCACATGCTATAAATAAACAGTGGCCCAGTGTAAGTAATGGGACACAGTGGCGGCTGGCCGATAGAGGGCGCTGGGGCGCCGCCCCCACCTTCACTTCCTAGTTCCCCACCTTCACTTCCTAGTTGCGATTTGTAAAAGTTTTTTTTTTTAAATAAACATTGTTTATTCACAAAATGCGGCTGATATTCTGTCGGCGCCTATCAGCATTCATTAAAAATCCTCCAATACAATAAACATTTTATCTGTGTGTGTGTAAAATTCACTGTTAAAATACATAGGGGGAGGCGTCGGGGCGCCGGTCAATGCCAGTCTATGGCAGGCCGAATACTTTTCGCTTACACGTGAGCTGTAGCAGCGCTCCAATTGGCTGTCTCTATTTCTAGGCCGGGGCGCAAAAATGTGCGTCCTGAATATCCGGTTGTTAAGTCTGACGTCAAACGTGACGTTTTGCAATTTCCGGCTTTTACAAAAAAACAAAACAATGTGGTGGTCTGTAAACTGTGCAGAAATGAAATGGCCTATCACAGGAGTACATCTGCAATGAACGAGCACCTCAAGCGAAAGCATCCTGGAGCTCTTTGTGAAGACAGCCGCAAGATACCACCGTAAGTCAGCGTTGTATTTCTGTTCACTTTTCCGGCCGTGTATGAGTGAAAAATGGATAGCTACTAGCTAATGTTACACAAGCAATGTAGCTCACCACAGTTTGTATGTCTTGTCTTCTGGTGTTAGTAATAATATATGAGCTATAGTCAGTCGCAATGGTCCAAAATTCAAGTGCTTCGTAACACAGACGGGGTGAATTTCATGAATGAAAGTGAAAGTTCTGTCACAAAACGCCGTTACGTATCCTCATACATGTTTAAGTGGGTATTGCGTGGGTAAAGTGAAATTACGTCTTTGTTTTGAGCGCCAGTGCACGGTTTATGCGGTGCACCCAGATTTTTTTTTTGAAAGAGGACCCCCCCGCCACTAATGTGAAAAATCCTGGAGGAAACACTGCTGTGCCCCACCCAACATTTTTAGCACCAGCCGCCACTGACAGCGAAGGACATTTTCTTATCTCATCTCTACACTCCAAAAGTTTAGATTTTAAATCAAACACTGCTTTGTGGATAAAGTAGCCTACAGATTCTCAGCTTTTATTTGATGGTATTTGTGTACTGGTTTCACTGGTTGCGAAAAACGAGGGGACTGTTACGGCGGAGTTCTTGAAACAGCATAGGATCCCATTCGACCTTGCGCGGTCGCCGGGTGAAAAATATTACGCGATCCCGGCCCTCAGGCGCAAGCGGCGGAGGCGAGACCGTAAACAACGCCGAGGAGGAAGGGGAGGCCTGCTAGCCAGGCTGAGACGTAGCCCGGATAAGCCAGCTTTGCAGAGTATTTTCCTATCCAACGTCAAGTCCCTGGCTAATAAGATGGACGAATTGAGACTACAGACTAAAAATAACATTGTGGGAGATAGCTGTGTGATTATTCTCACTGAAACCTGGCTAAATGACACTATCCTGGAGTCCGCGGTTAGCCTGGAAGGACGGACCCTTCACCGGGCAGATCGGACTTTGCTTAGCGGAGGTGGGCCGCGGAGGTGGGCTCATTATATCTACGAAGGATAGCTGGTGCTTAAACACGAAAACTGTAAGTAGCCACTGTTCCCCAAACCTGGAATACTTGACTGTTAAATGCCGACCCACTTACCTCCCGAGGGAATTCAATGCAGTGTATATTACAAGCGTTTACATTGCACCTAATGCAGATGGTAGCTTAGCATTGGCGCGGCTATATGACGTCATCAGTGGTCAACAGAGCGCGGACCCACAGGCAGTTCACATTATAGCCGGAGATTTTAATCATGCCGACCTGAAGGCAGTACTACCCAAGTTCTATCAGCATGTTAAATGTGCAACAAGAGACAACCCTAGTCGTCTATCTGTACAGTATAGTATAGTGGATAGTGTACATAGCCTTTATTTATGTAAACCAGCTCCTTCCCTTCTTGTGTTTTTTTTAGTTTTTTTTTTCTTTCCTAGCACCAGGGGAGCCACCCCTCCTAAATTTCGTTGTTTGGTACCTGTACTATAGCAATGACAATAAAGACCATTCATTCATTCATTCATCATTATGTAATACCAACCCCTCTACTGCCATGGGTGGCCATTATCCCTTTCGTTACATTATGCCGGCTACTTGTTATAGAAAAGGCTAGTTCTTACTCTAACTGCATTAGGGCTTCTGATGACAATTCCAGAAATCCATATTTACAACTTGTTACCATGGATATTTAAAACTTGCTCTGATCTGTTGAGATAATAATGTGTGGGCCATGTTCCCTCCTACTATGCCCCTGATGGCTTGTATGAGTGGATGACTCCTCATAGGCCCTCAATTGTTAGAAACTTGATTTCTCGCTTACTTCTCAAAAAGCTTCTGCTTATTTAAAAAATATATATATATATACTTTATTGCAGGGCTGTACATTACATTTCAACTTTATTTATCTTGACTTATCTTGCCTTATTGCCTTATTTAGCTTTCAAAGCCTAATAATTTTACTCTCTTACACTTGTGTAATGTGACATATCAATAAAACTTGAAACTTGAATATATAAATAAATAAATCATTCATATTGACTTTAACAGTGGGGAGCCAAATGTGCATGGGAGTAGGCAATATGTGTACACTGTAACAGTGACACTCATTCTGAAAGATAATAGAAGTAGTCTACTTACCTATTAAGATAAGTGAAAATAGGCAACACTGCAAATGTGTTCTTCCCAGGACACTTTCTGGAGTATGACAGCATCGGTATCAGAAGTGTTGCTTATATATATTCAAACAACATATGGGTGGATCTCTCTGCATGCTTCCTGATTATAATACAGAACATGCTTCCTGTAATATCACTGAGTAGCTCCACCTCATTTTTATAGGTGATTGAAACACATTAATGTGTAATTCTTACATTAATTTAGCCTATTTATGTGTAATGGGGGCTGGGATAAACTAGAGGGAGTACATTTTCTAAAAGATAGTTTATGTCTACGCTCAGCTCTCGAAAAGGGGTTAGGGTTGGACGAAAGATGGACAGATGAAAGGAAATAAGACAGCAGGATGATGCTGCTGATGATGATGGGTGGATATGAATGTAGGAATTTGGATTGATGGATACACGCACGCACGCACGCACACACACACACACACACACACACACACACACACACACACACACACACACACACACACACACTCTCTCACTCACACACACAGAAACACTCTTATTTACTTGGTGCAGCAGGAGGCGACAGGCCCAAGCCTAAAAAGGAGGAAATACAAAACATTGTAAGTTCCTCTGTATTTCTGACCTCTAAATATTATTATTATAGTTTGCTCCTTACCAGAATCACACACACACACACACACACACACACACACACACACACACACACACACACTCATTGTAAATGCTTTATTTATGTCCACATAAATGTACAATATCTAAAAGACATAAATACTATCAGTGCATTTTGACATTATGAAAACAGTCAGTTACAATAGTGCTGCATTGACAACCAGTTATTCTACACATAGGATGTTATTCACACCAAATGATAACAGTGGATTGACATACAGTATCAATACTGTAAAACAGACAGTATAAAGCTCATGGGTACAAGAAGCACTGCCTTCTCCATATTGAGCGGCTACCAATAATAGCAGATACTGAGCAATACTTTTCTAACTGTTTGGCCCTTCTCTTAGATAGGCCAGCCATTTGAAGGCCTCTGACAACAAGCTTGTGAACATGGCCCAGGCTGCCAAATATGAAAACTAAAAGTTTACATCTGTAACCCAGTTGTGATATGGCCTGCTCCAGCTGTTGGTATTTCAAGAACTCGGTTGAAAAGGCTTCCTCTAGGCTATGGTCAAAGGTGCAGCCAACTTCTAGAATGAGCACCTCTCTGTGATTTTCATTGACAATTACATCATCGGGAGTGTTTGATGAAATATTAGAGAACACTTCTGAATCGTCACTACACAGACTGAACATGCTAGGCTTTAGAGGAGTTATCTGAAGAGGAGTAGCCCGAGGTGCTTAAGGCAGGAGGAAGCAGGCTCAGCCTGGGGGCCTGGGCCAGAGCTGGGCCAGAGCTGGGGTCAAAGCTGGGGTCAGGACTGAGACAGGAGCTGAAACACTTGCGGTGCTGCTGCTGCTGTCGGAGTCATTGTCGGACTGGTAGTACCCACACGCAATGCCAGGCGGGCACTACGACGCGGCATGACTGATAGGAGAGAGAGAGGGATGGTGGGGGGCATCAAGAGAGCGATAGAGAAACACAAGGTCAAGTGTTGATTCCACACACTGTTTGCATCCCCAACCACTTGGGGGTTCACTTAAGTCAGGTTCAGAAATCACAAGTGTCTGCTGCTCATTAAAATGTTTCCTCAAATAAAATGCTGGTGTAAGCTCCTGGTGCAACCTGGGACACACAGGTTGTTTGTTTGTAATGTTCAGTTAGGTCATACTGTACATATATTTGGACAGATATTTAAAAAAACAACAACACATATTTTGTTATTTTAGCTGTTTACCAAAACATATTCAGGTTACAGCTATATAATCAATATGGGCTTAACGTGTAGACTCTCAGCTTTAATTTGAGGCTTTTCATATCATGTCTCTGCTCCCTCATTAACGAACGTTAGTGCTTAGTTTAGTCCCGAGGACCTTCCCTTGTGTATCAAAAGGTGTCGTTGTTCTGCAGTGAATTCACCAACTTAGCCGCAGCCATTCGGGCTGAGATCCCTTTATGCCACGTATGTTTACAAAGTGGGAGCTATAACTAATAAAGCACATCACACTCACTCACACTTAAAAGATCTTGCAAGTCCCATCAGATAATGCCAATGTTGTTTTATTTTAGATGACTGTCCCAGGATTAACTCAATAAAATGCTATAATCTACTGGAATTGGAGTCTTGAGACAATTGTAGCCAATTGAATGCTGAACAGGTGGGCACTGGGACTAACTCTCTTCAGCATAGGCTTATACTGACTATATATTAGGCCACAGTCATTTTGCACAAATACCTGACTGTCACTGTTCAGACTTCTGCTATTCAAAATAAATAACTGTCCATTTGTAGAATGTGCCTACAGCTCTGATTGGACTCAGGTAAAGTCAATTGAAATCAATTCAAGTTAATATGATCAAAAGACACCCAGACACTGTCAAACTGGTTGAGGGACATCATAATCCCTTTCACAACAGGTGGAACTATTGACATTGTGTAATAAACTCATAGAGTAGATTATAATGATTTAAATAATCATTTACTAATGACAGCAAAAGAGGGAGAGAGGAGGATAGCGAGGGAGAGAAGGAGAGAGAGCAGGATGGTGTCGGCACACCAGAGAGAGAGAGCAAGAACCAGGTGAGAAAGTGGACAGGTAGTCAAGACCACAAAAGTAGCCTTGTGAACCGATGGTTCTCGAGCCTAATGGCCCATAGGGCAGGATTCTCCTGTTTCTGTAGCGTGAGGCGGCTTGATGTACAAGTACACCCCCTGGACATGACGCTGGTATGTCGCAGGGTCTTACCCCCAACCAACCCTTAATGCTGAGTTATCATCACCGAGGGGGGGGGTTCCATGCCACAGTCCATGCCACCCCCCCAAGGCAGCAAACCTAGGGGAAACACTGAGAGCAGATAGATGAACTGTTCAGTGTCAATCTTGTAGAGATGGAGATGGAGGTTAAATCTCCAGAATAATGTCCAGCTACAATCGCAACAACATTCACAACATTTCTGGAGCCTGGTAGACCCAGACAACTATAAGAATATTCACCAAGCAGCCCTGAAAGTATTTGCTTTATTTGTCTACATACCTTTGCGAATCAGCTTTTTCTGATATGAATGTAATGAAATCTACATTCTGAACAAGACTGACAGATGACCATTTAAATGACTCTATAAGAGTGAACCTAAGTGGATACACTCCAGCATACACAACTGTAGTAGACTCCATGCAGTGACAGTCATCTCACTAAGTGTAGGAACGAGTCAACACACTTATTACACACATGCACAATATTTTTTGAAAGAGACAAAAAGACAAAATAATTCGTTATGTGAATGAATGTAAGTAATAAGATATGAGTAGCTCTCGGCCACTTACATTTTTTCAAAGTAGCTCTCAGATGAAAAAAGGTTGTAGACCCCTGCTTTATGCTGATACATGCCTGCCATCTAGTGGACATTTAAGGGTACGACCAGGTAGGGGGATATTGCTTGTAACACAATCCTCATTCCTTCTCTCTCTCTAACCTAATCCCATAGTAACCTTCATAATTCAGTTCTAGATATGTATTTTCTTTATGTGGCTAACACAACTCAAATTAAACTGCTTCATAAAGTTAAAGTTAATAAATGTATAGTAATAATCACTTTAATAGTAATTACTTTGTTGTTTAGTATCAGGGAGGGAGGGAGGGAGGGAGAATGGATGACCATCTTTCTTCAGTAGGCCTACCATTTCTAGCTCATGTATATTTCTAATGATTCATTATATGTCTTGTACATGATTCTTGTTATGATTCTTGTATATGATTCTTGTTATGATTACATTTCTATTGGGATATTGCCTCAGGCATAGCTGTAAACATGCTTAGCTACTATATTTGTTTCTGTAATCGCAGTTGCTTCTAGCTATGATATTTAAGATCACTTATCTAGTTACACAATCTTCAGCATAACAAGTTCATAAGATATGAAAAATGCACAAGAAAAAGGAATAGAATCCAAATAATTTTTATTCACAGTGGACAGCAGCTCCGGCCAAGGCTGTTTGCAGTTGTGAGCGTCCTCTGGAGGAGTCGGGCGCTAGAGACAGGAGAGAGAGTTCATATGAGCTTCACCAGGCCTATAGCTACAGAATAGAATACTTTATTAGTTTAGTTAGTATGTCCTTGGTCTATGTGTTCTATGTGTTGACTTACCTCTGCTGTGTCCATCGTCGTGAAGACGGTTACTGGGGGGACGGAGGCCGTCTGCCTGAATAGCAGCTCAGCAGCCCAAGGCTCTTCACAGATGTGAGCATCCTCTGGAGGCGGGAACGCTTCTGTTTCTTTGAAGCTCCGCTCTCCTCACAAGGCGTCGTCTCAGCTGTCACTGGGCTGGCCGCTAGAGAGAGGAGAGAGAGTTCATATGAGCTTCACCAGGCCTTTTTCTTCTCATCAAACAAGTCTTCAAATAATCAACATTCTACAGGGAGAAAACCCTCTTACCTGCATCAGTGTTGGAGCTCTTCTTAAGGTCCTTGGCGCTCTTCCTAGCGCTCTTGGCGCACTTCTTAGTGCTCTTGGAGGCCTTGGTGGCCTTCTCTGAGCTCTTGGCACTCTTCATGCCACTACTTGTTCCGTTTATCTGCAACACAACAGAGTTCAGTCTACTTTTCTCCACCTCCCTGTCAAGCGCCAGAGCCTTCTCAGCTGCTGCCAGCTTGTCCTCCAGGGCCTCACTCTGCAGGGCCTTGATGTGGTCCTCTGCCTCCCTGGTGGCTTTGACGGTCTCCAGGAGGGTCGCCTTGACCTCGGCCAGGCTCCCCTCAGTCTCTCGCTGGGCAGCGAGGGCCTGGCTCCTCTCCTTCTCCAGGTCGGAGTTGTCACAGACGAGGCTCCTCTTTTCTTGCTCCATATCGTGGAGCTTTTGGAGGAGGCCTTTCTCTCTCTGTCGGCCCTCCTCCACCTCCTCCCTCGCTCTCTCCAACTCCGCCTTTGCCAGAGCGCTGCTGGCCTTCTCCGCCTCCAGCTCAGAGTCCTTGGCCTCCAGCTCAGAGTCCTTGGCCACGGCCCTCCACTTGGCCTCCACCACAGCCCTCCATTTCTTCTTGTCCTCCTCCAGCTTCCTCTGAGTGATCCTGCTCATGACTACGAACCCTAAGAAACGGAAGGAAGAGAATATGAAATTACGTATTTTATATTTATATATTATTATTATAGAATGACTTGTCCCCTATGAGTTCATGGATGACTGTGAGGCTGTTTGAACTTCAAAAGTGACTGACGTATAGATATTGCGCGACATTGTGATCGAAGCATCAGTTGTAAGTAAATAAGTAAGTAAGTAAGTAACGTGCCAACGTGCCAAAAATCTGTATCCTTGTTGTATTTCTACCTTCCTAAATGATGGCTAGGACGTCGGGTTATAAAGCAAAAGCTTCTTTATATAAAAAAATCTGTTGGCATACACTTTTGAGCACTTTCAAACAATAAACGAGTTATTGGATGTTCACTTTAATTCTGGACGTTACAATTCGCATTTCTCAAAAACAGTTACAGAGTTACCGATTGTCGATCCAAACAGAATTATATGGTGCCTATCTTTTCCATTAATTTGGAGTTGAAGCATGTACAGCAGGGTTCGAGTTATGTGGGAGCCAATGGGAGCTGAGCTCCCATAAGGAAGGTCTGAGCTCCCATGAAAGCAGTAAAATCATACATCTGTGGGGGTCGCTAATAATACATTACCACAACCATTATTTGATCAAAAATGTCAATGTAATGAGTATTATTTATATTTATTTATATGAGAAATATTCTAAAATAAACACGTTTTCCAAAAGAACTACGCGCACCAGCATTAATCTCCTGTGAATGACAGTATGCCTTTGACTGCCTGCACTTTACCGCCAAGACACTATGGGGCGCAGTAGAATATTGTGCAACAGCAGAATATGATCGTTGAGCGCTTGCAAACGTGAAAACACGATTATTGAGAAGAAAACATTCAGTAGCTAGCTATCATGCCGCCCCAAAAAAGGCCACTGCTTCCGACCGAGTCGACAAGCCTGGAAAGTTTCGTGTTTTCATCCAAGAAACCAAACTTGAATTCAGCTGCCCTGTTATGACACCTAACGTTGAAACTGTTGAAATAGCAGAGCTCAAACAAAACCAAGTGCTTCCGAAGAAAGTAGCAGAACTCACCTCCAGTATGTATAAGGAGAGTGGAGACAGCTAGTTCGTTCAGAGCAGCTTATACTGTCGCTAAAGAAAGGATGCCTTATACAAAACTGAATCCAATTATGAAACTTAATGAGATGAATGGCACGACAGTTGGCCCCTGCTCACCGATCCGATCATTCATGTGCCCAGATTGTAGAGCACATTGCACAAGAGATGAAACAAATTCATTTCTAATGTCAAATCACTTGATTCCCGTAGTAGCATAACATTAGATGAAAGCGCAATTCATGGACGAGCATACATGATTATTTATGTCAGGTGCGATGTCACTGGAAATGGAGATGTGGACAATGTGTCGTGCTAACAGGGAAAGTGAATGGACTGTATAGCAAAAACAACAAAATTATTGGCAGAGATACCCGTGACTATCACTTATAGCTGTTGTTTCATGTGGTGCTGTTGATGTGGTGAAATGAGTAGCCTATGGCTAATTAAAACTTTTAAGTCCCAACGCTGTGTGGGCATGATTCGCGCACGTGCATGAGAACATTTCGCACTGTTATTTTGGAGACCCCCTTAAAGCTCAGTTTATAACTCGAACCTTGGTAGAGGCTCCTCTTTTCTAGCTCCATATCGTGGAGCTTTTGGAGGAGGCCTTTCTCTCTCTGTCGGCCCTCCTCCACCTCCTCCCTCGCTCTCTCCAACTCCGCCTTTTCCAGAGCGCTGCTGGCCTTCTCCGCCTCCAGCTCAGAGTCCTTGGACTCCACCACGGCCCTCCACTTGGCCTCCAGCTCAGAGTCCTTGGCCTCCAGCTCAGAGTCCTTGGCCTCCACCACGGCCCTCCACTTGGCCTCCAGCTCAGAGTCCTTGGCCTCCAGCTCAGAGTCCTTGGCCTCCACCACGGCCCTCCACTTGGCCTCCACCACGGCCCTCCATTTCTCCTTCTCCTCCTCCAGCTTCCTCTGAGCGCTCCTGCTCATGACTACGATATAAGAAACGGAAGGAAGAGAATATGAAATTACGTATTTTATATTTATATATTATTATTATAGAATGACTTGTCCCCTATGAGTTCATGGATGACTGTGAGGCTGTTTGAACTTCAAAAGTGACTGACGTATAGATATTGCGCGACATTGTGATCGAAGCATCAGTTGTAAGTAAGTAAGTAAGTAAGTAAGTAAGTAAGTAAGTAAGTAACGTGCCAACGTGCCAAAAATCTGTATCCTTGTTGTATTTCTACCTTCCTAAATGATGGCTAGGACGTCGGGTTATAAAGCAAAAGCTTCTTTATATAAACAAATCTGTTGGCATACACTTTTGAGCACTTTCAAACAATAAACGAGTTATTGGATGTTCACTTTAATTCTGGACGTTACAATTTGCATTTCTCAAAAACCAACAAACTAAACTGTCAACTTCTATGACGTCTTGCCGCAAGGCCTTCTGGGACCAATTAAAGTGAATAATTTAACCTAAAAAGTTAAAACACTCTATTAATACAGGCGGGCCGTCAAGCCCGTAGACTTTTACTTGTCAAGGCACATTTTTAAAGCGCAAATCTGTAATTCAAGACTCTCCGGTAATTTACACACAAGACTCACGTTGATCTCTACTCAGCGCACACACACACACACACACACACACACACACACACACACACACACACACACACACCTCCGGGTTGGTCCTCCGGGCTGGCTGCTCTATGGGCCTTGTTGTCGTCCCCGGGGGCTCTGAGGGGGGATGACGTCAGAGACTTGGAGAACGCCATGTCCTCATCCTCACACTCATTCTCCAGCTGCCCAGACTGGACCATGTGGACATTGAAGCCATCTTCTCCCTGGCTCTCCATCTCTCCCTGGCTCTCCATCTCTCCCTGGCTCTCCATCTCTCCCTGGCTCTCCATCTCTCCCTGGCTCTCCTTCTTGTTTTTTGGCATTTCTGCAACTTTCTACAAACAACTGAACAAGGAAGAGAATGTGAAATTACGTATTTTATATTTATATATTATTATTATAGAATGACTTGTCCCCTATGAGTTCATGGATGACTGTGAGGCTGTTTGAACTTCAAAAGTGACTGACGTTGATATTGCGCTGTGACATTGTGATTGAAGCATCAGTTGCAGGGGCAACGTGCCAAAAACATACCTGTCAACATTGGGATTTGAAAATAAGGGATATTTTCTCGAAAATAAGGGATATCCCCCGCACGCCCCCGGGCGTGCAACAAGAATTGGGTTAACTAGTTCCTATGATTAAGTAAGTGACTACAGGTGATCAGAATCAGATACCTGGTTGAAAGTAAAATACTTTGAACATCCCTGCATATATACATGAAAACACAAAAGGGCATATCAATTCAGCACATTTATTTATACATTACATGACACCATGATGTCAATGGGAAAAGAGCGGCGCAAAGCTACCAGCGATCATTTCAAAACGGAGATAACCGAGGCTGCGTTCGTAAATACGCTCTGAAAATCTGATCACCACTCATGGAATGCCTCTTGTCCAATCAAATTACTTGGTCCCTTTATGACGTCGCACCTAGTGTGAGTTCCGGCGCTCTCAGAGCAAAATTACGAACGCAGCCCAAGTAACAAGAGGAAACAAGTCAACTCCCACATGGATATAACGATTGTGCGCATGCGCCAACGTCAAACAATTAAGTGTTAAATTATATTATATTATAGGTGAAAAATACGGGAGATTTACGGGAAAATATTTAAACGGGAGCACAGCGGGAAATAAAGGTAAAATACGGGAGAATCCCGGGAAAAACGGAAGGGTTGACAGGTATGGCCAAAAAGCCATTATCCTTTTCGTATTTCTACCTTCAAAAAATATGGCTAGGACGTCGGGTTGTAAAGCAAAAGCTTCTTTATATAAGAATCTCTATTGGCATACACTTTTGATCACTTTCAAACAATAAACGAGCTAGACTTTGACACTCAGCGGAGTCAGCGCTCGCGCACACACACACCCGCGCAGCCACATCCAGACCCCCGCCCCACACACACACACACACACACACAGTCACACACACACACACACACACACACACCCGCGCAGCCACACCCAGACCCCCCCCCCCCCACACACACACACACACACACACCCAGTCACACACACACACACACACACACACACACACACACACACACACACACACACACACACACACACAAGTACGCTAACGTCCACAGGCGCTTACCTTGTGATAGCGTGTTGATCCTCGTGATACTGACATCAAACTGGCTCGATCGTCTTTTATAAACCCACATTTGATTGTGACGTTATTATGTCATCTCGAGTTCTCGACTGTTGTGATTATGACGTCATCCGTCTGAGTTTTGTCTGCAGCCCAGCCTGGTCTCAGGAGCTCCATTTTTTTTTTACATCTTTAAATCCATTAGGTCTAGGGCCTATCCCCATCAATAGTTCACACTGCAGCAACAGCAGCATCACATCCGAGATACAGTGCCAACTAAGTTACAGTAATAATGCTCTTTAGAGAAGTAGGCTACCTACAAAAACCTTCTGATGCCAAAAGCGCTCTCTCTTTGTTTCTCTCTCTCTCTCACACACACACACACACACACGCACGCACACGCGCACGCACGCACGCACGCACGCACGCACGCACGCACGCACACACACACACACACACACACACACACACACACACACACACACACAATATCGTTTTGGTTTAAGTTATCCGTGGCAAATAAAGATATTAAACGGCAATTTATTGGTCCTTGATGTTGTTTCGCCAAACTTTGTGTGGAAAGAAGTAAATAGGCTAGTAGTATCCAGCTGCAATCCCCTAAAAACAATCACATTTTGTTCATTTATTACTTCCTATTGAATTGTTATTGCTACTTGGTTGAGTGTGGCGCAAGATCCAAAAACATTTAGATTGATCTATTACAACTGTATGCGATAAACGACAAATACAATTTGATTTGATTTTGGTTTGCACGACAGCGTTAAGGGGCAACTCCATCTAAGCCGCTGCTGCAACTTGCAGTCTTTTGATTTGTACACACATCAATAAGCTGTCCACCATGGCAAAACAGCCCCATGTAACACATAATTGTAAACAAACTGTGGTACAAAGAAATAACAGTGAAAGAATAAAATGTATTAAAGTCAACAACCGCTGTGATATGGATTCCTTAACAGTGTTTAATTTGTATAACTTTGGAATTAACGTAAATGTGAAATGGTGCTTAGCTAAGATGTATTCATTTTAAGAATAAAAGACCACGTTTAGCAGCATAGCATTTTAATACAAGTGCTTCATACAAAACCAAAGCAATCTGGGGTATTTTGCATAATCCCTTCAAGTTTCTTTAAAATAAACCAACAAAGTCAACATACACTGGCATAGAGACACATTGTTTTGTTGCATAGGAATATCCCAATTGTGAAATAGAAAGTGAATGTCCCCGAGACAGACATCAGTTTTCAGCTTGGCTCACTCACCATATATATGCACTCACCATATACAGTATATGCACCTGCAGTCTCATGACTTTGAGACTTATTCAAGATGGATGCTAATAATAAAAAAGATCTTTGATGTCAAATCGGCATGTTATTGTTTTTCATAAACCCTGTACATCGGAATACTATATACTATACGGAATACTAAGATACTATGGGAAAATCTTTGAGGTTTATTTATTGTGAAAACTTTGCAGAGGTGATGTACTTCCTTACGACAGTAAGTAAGTAATACAAACCCTTCCTACAGCAGAAACATCTTGTAACCATCTACAGTACAGTGCATAGGCCTACATTACGTAGAATTGGCACACACAAAAGAGGCAATACATTTTTCTATTCCTCTTTTTCTCTTGCTGGGAGTCTTGTCATTGATGATGTGTGGTGCTCACGCTAGCTTCAGCACGTCCTGTACCATTGCTCCAATGCCATCGAATATCTCATGAAGTGGGGCCTTGCACATGAAGGCACAGGTGGTGACCAGCTTGTTCTTCTCGTCCACATGGGTCTCACTGACGTTCTTACACACATGCTTACAGCCCAGCTGGGTAATGGCCTCCGCAGTGCCAGGGACATCTGGGGATCTAAGGGTCCAAAAGAAATATGATGTTTAGATCTGAATGTTCTGCCAAATTGAGACCTCCTGTAATGTGTGTGTGTAATATGTGACTAGTCTGTGACGTAGCCTACCTCTCATCGTTCTCATGGCCCACAGTGACCTCACAACCAGGGAACACCTTGGCAGCCAGCACTGGTGAGATGCAGCAGAGGCCTATGGGCTTCCCCTCCCCATGGAACCCCTGCAAGGTGGCCTTCACCTGTTCGTTCACAGTACAGTCCTTCCCCTGCACCGCCCAGCTACATAGGTTCTTAGCCACCCCGAAGCCACCTGGACATAACACAACACAATGAGGTCAATGAGGAAGAGGAGCAGCGCAGATAAATCATAAAACATTTCTTTAGAAGCAACGAACCTGGGAAGATAATGGCATCATGCTCCTTAATGTTGAGCTGGGAGAGGTCCTGGATCTCCCCGCGCGCCAGTCTTGCGCTCTCCACCAGCACGTTCCTCTTCTCCTCCGTGGGCGCGCCCTGCAGGTGGTCCACAACGTGCATCTGGTCGATGTTCGGCGCGTACATCTTCACCTGCAATGTGCACAGTAGTTTGCGGCTTGTGTCATTTCCTGTTGAATGTGTGTTACAAAGGCTCACCTCGCCCTCTGTTCGGGGCTCATTTTTCCACCTACTCTGTGGAACTGAGACTTCTGTGCGCACAGAATAAACACAAAACCTGTTTGATTCAAAATTCAGACCATCTTTATTTCATCAACTCACCAATAAGGAATATATATTAATTTCCATAACATACTTCATTCACCGTATTCTCTATAGGCAATATTTGAAGTACAGATAATCTGTTGGCTAATCCAGCCTCAATAGACCTAGGTTCTAGGCTCTGGACAATCTAGACAATTTGATGGCAGCTACTAGATTGTAATCAAGTGCAATACTGAAACAAAACTGTGAACATTTCAAACCTGCAAACTGCAACACTTTAAATGAATGTGCAATAATACTATGTGCAATATGACAACCCTCTGGTACATAAGGTTCAGAGATAGGAAATGTTAGGATATTTATAGCATAGCATAGAGTACAGCACAGTGTTTTATTTGTATAGTATAGTATAGTGGATAGTGTATATAGCCTTTATTTATGTAAACCAGCTCTTTTCCCTTCTTTTTTTCTTTTTTTTTCTTTTCCTAGCACCAGGGGAGCCCCCCCCCTCCCAAATTTCGTTGTATGGTACCTGTACTATATAAATGACAATAAAGACCATTCATTCATTCATTAATTCATTCAATAATACGACTAAAATTATTCATCATCAACCTTCAAAATGTAGCCTACAACCGTGGCTGTATAAATGACCATAGCCTTAAATGTTTTCATAAACAAAAATGACGAGTCAACAGCTTGTAGCACAGAAATAGATGTCCATTAAATGCATAATAATAGGCTACACAAATAAGTAACATGTGCACTCACAGTTGCACCACCTCTACTGAGATGGACCAGAACAGCGGAAGCTTCGTGGATTTCACTGCCGTCAAACACTCCGCAGCCAGCCAACACTACCGCCACGCGCTTACTCATTTTTATCTATATAGCGATACTAAACAACGTTTCAGTCCTTCTCACTTCCACACACTCTCAGATAAGATAAGATAAGAGAGAGTGACTTTTTAGTTCAATGTTGCAGAGGTGAGCACGGCCGTGTGGGTGTGGCTTGAACGTCAAAGTGAACATGCTCGCCCTCTACTGGGCCGGATGTGTATTACACAAACGCTGGTTGAGAATAACATTTAAAAATGTATAATCCCACATTAGAGTGACCCGTGGCATTTCATTAGTAATGTCGAAATGTATCAAATCACCACTAGATTTTCCAATAAAATTGTGGAGTCTTGGTTGATTCATCAGTGCCTATCCTATCCGATCTATCAAGACTACTACCTTGGAGTATGGCCTAAACATTTAAAACATTTGATTTATTTTGTTGAATTTCGTAGCAGAGTCGAATCACAAATGAGTCTCAGCAGTCAAGAAAGTCTTGTGATTTTAAAATGCTGCTGATTAGATTTGACAACAAAAACCATGTGACAACCGCGTCATTGATAGCAACAAGGAAGTGTGAGGGAAATACAGTATGTCCGACTCTCGTCTCCAGTTGCAGAATGTGTGCAAGAAGTGTGTGGACATGAGATTCATGGTGGTTAAACTGTGTTTAGTCACTCTTCTCTGTTTTCAGGAGACTGTGCATTCCCGGGATGTCAATGGAACGCAAGAATGGCCGGTTCCTTACAGGTATTTTGTGCAAAATGTAACTTCTTAACGTAAGCTAGCAAACTGTTGAACAGATACTGAAGTGAGACGGATCACATCACATGACACTATACTAGCTCACATGATGTGACAGAGAAAGTAGACCGCGACATCAAGTACTTTTTTGTCATGGATACTCTTAATCTTAAATGCATCCTTTCTTCCTCCCTTCTCTGTCAGGACTGAAAACAAATTCCACCAAACTAAGTTGTGTGGCAAAAAGGGAACTTAAGTTGTATCTTGTTATGCAAAATGTCGCTATCTTGGGAATACTCTCAGATATATTAATATACTCTCAGAATTATGAATGAATGAATGGTCTTTATTGTCATTAATATAGTACAGGTACCATACAACGGAATTTGGGAGGGGGGGCTCCCCTGGTGCTAGGAAAAAAAACTAAAAACAAGAAGGGAAAAGAGCTGGTTTACATAAATAAAGGCTATATACACTATCCACTATACTATACTATACAAATAAAACACTGTGCTGTACTCTATGCTATGCTATAAATATCCTAACATTTCCTATCTCTGAACCTTATGTACCCGAGGTTTGTCATATTGCACATAGTATTATTGCACATTCATTTAAAGTGTCCCTGCCCACTGGTGAACATGTTATTTGAAATACAGTAGACCAACATACAGAAGTGTAGCAGGTATCAAATCTGTGTTGCTGGAAGGCCTTGTTTGTGCATAGGTGAAGTTATGGGTGATGGTACTCATTTAGAATTTCCTGTCTTTTGCTGCTTTTGACAAGCCATAACCTCTCGTTTAAAAAGGTTTTGGTCGTTCATTGGTGAAAGCATTGCAGTGAAAATCCTGCTCTGACCAATCATTTGACCAATCAGTGATAAAGGCTGTAAGGATAAAGTAAGGATAAAGGCTGTAAGGAAGGATTCTTTTTGTGAACTAGTTGAACAGGGCCCTCTGTTAGGATATATATATTTCTAAGGTTTTACTGTTCATTCTTCTAGCACCAGCTGCTCAGCTATGATGTTAGGTATCTTATCAGTTCTCCTGTTTTAATAGGCACGTTATCAGTATGGTACCCTACACATATGACCAATTATAAGGAATGAGGGAGTTACTGTCTGTCTGGGACTGTCTGTCTGTCTGTCTGGCCTTGAAGCCAGGTGAAGCAGGATACTCCTTTCTCAGCTCTCACGTGAAACACAAGACAACACTCAATTCATAGTTTTAGACCATTATAATTAAGGCCATCAGGTATTACATCATGGTGGCCAAAAGGGGAAGGACTCTGTGCTTTCTAAACTATATAATATAATGTAAATGTAAAGAAGACCACCTTCCTCCTGAGATTCCCTCAGGGTTGGGTCCAACTGCTGCAGCACTGTACTCTATGTGTTAGTTTCAATAAATATACCACTTGTGCAAAAGAGAACATCTCTCCTCTTTCTTGGAGCAGTCAACAAAAAGGACCGGATCAGATTTTATTCTAACACCTCTCACTTGTCTTGTCCACATCTATGATATCTTCTGTCTTCTGTTGCTAAATGAGACCTGAACATTAAATTCCTCTGTCATGAATTCATGACTGCAGCATCAATGTGTGTGACGTTGACAGGCGGTTTGATATTCGCCCTCCTGTGGACACCTACTGCCAAGCCTTGTACCCCTTCTGCCCCACCGGTGACAGGGATGGCCGCATACCCTCCATGAGGGAGTATGATGTCATCTCAGTGTTTAGACTGCAAGCCCCAGTGTGGGAGTTCAAATATGGAAACATGTTGGGGAAATATGTAAGTAGGCTGTTATTGTTAGGTGGAAGCTACACAGCAGCTGCACCACTTGTCTTTATTTTAAGTAACTTTCATTTCTCTCTCTCTCACACACACACACACACACACACACACACACACACACACACACACAAACACATTCTCTCTCTCTCTCTCTCTCTCTCTCTCTCTCTCACACACACACACACACACAGACAGACACACACACACACACGCTTTACTTCACTTAACGGAATTCCCTTGTTTTCCAGCATATCATGCATGATGCCATTGGGTTCAGCAGTGCTAGGATGAGGAGAAACTATACCATGGAGTGGTATGAGCTCTTCCAGCTGGGAAACTGCACTTTCCCTCACCTAAAACCTGAGATGAACGCCCCCTTCTGGTGCAACCAGGGAGCTGCATGCTTCTTTGATGGGATTGATGACATACACTGGTCACAGAATGGTACCCTGGAGAAACTGGGAGAAATCTCAGGTAAGCAGCTGAGGTCAAGAACATGACATCTGATGGCCTGTGAAACTTTTTGATTGATTTCAGGGGGAACACAAATCTAGTTGTTGGTTGTCAAATCAGGATCATCAGGATGTGACATGTTGGTATCCAGTCCACCAATCACTTATCAATGGGGTCAGAGAGCAAGGTCACAGCAACCACCTCACCGCTACAGCTCTGGATGCTCATGCACACATACACAGGCATACACAGGCTGTGGCTCAGGAGGTAGAGCCGGCGTCTAATGATAACAAGGTTGGCAGATCGGCAGTTCGAGCCCCGGCTGGCCACATGTCGAAATGTCCTTGGGCAAGACACTGAACCCCAAATTGCTCCCAGTGAGCGGGCCGGCGCCTTGCATGGTAGCTTGCCGCCATTGGTGTGTGAATGTGTGTGTGAATGGGTGAATGAGAGGCCGTTGTAAAGCGCTTTGGATTAAGGCGCTATATAAGTGCAGTCCATTTACAGTCCATTTACATTAATGCTTTAGTTGTCAGAAAACAGACTTGATGGGTTCCCTGTACAGGTCCCCCTGAAAAACAGTTTAATTTGCTTAACTGACACTGTCATCATAACCAACCTGATGCCCTCAGACGTTATCACCCGTTCTCCTCTCTGTACAAACAAATTAAGGAACAAATGATGTGCATTTAATTGTTTTGCTAAATAAATTCCCTGTTAGATTCTCAATATTGCTAGATTGATTTGACTGTGATTTGTGAACCCAGGCCGCCAGTTCAACGAAATGGCCAGGTGGGTCGAGGACGACAACAGGACAGGGATTTACTACGAGACGTGGACGGTGGGCTCCGACCCCAGCCCGGACGCCACGGTTTGGTTCGAATCCTACGACTGCTCCCAGTTTGTGCACCGCACCTACACCAGACTGGCCGAACTAGGAGCCGATCTGTCCAGCCCGTCCCAGACCAACTACACCCGGATCCACCTGTACAGCGGAGAGCCATCCTACCTGGGAGATGACCGCACCATCTTTGAACAGCCCTCCATGAAGAGTCTAGCTGCAGATATCCGCAAGTTCTATCACTCTTTCCAACCGCACCAGTCATATACTGACTTTGCCATCAGTCTGTTGGAGGCCTATAAGAAAGTGGTGGTAGAACAGAGCTTCTACCTGTACTATAACTTTGAGTATTGGCACCTGCCCATGAAGCACCCCTATGTACAAATTACATATGAGGAAGTGCCTTTGCCTTAATCCGCTTGTTAAGTCTGACGTCAAAAGTGACGTTTAACTATTTCCGGGTCTAAACCAGAAATTCTCCGCACCAGAGTACCTCTGAACTACAGCAGTAGAATGACAGTTTAATCGTTTTTTAGACTCGGATCTATTCATTCAACAAGGGACACAGCACTTTCCCGTTTTTTCCATATTGTCAGGGTATTTGAGCCTCGGAAAAGCGCTATATAAATATAATTTATTATTATTATTATTTCTCAATTTCGAAGACAGCGCCTCAGCCAACGTTGGGACCCGGAAACACGTCACGACTTAACAAGCGGATTGGGATGTAGATTTGTTTTCTTTATCCTTGTATTCCTGTTTCCCTTTCTCACACACAATGATTTTCACATGTTGAGCCCATCAATGATGAGGACAAAGTGCACTAATGTAATTACTCTCTGATCAAGATGCTTATCAGGACTGTGAATAGCAACACTGTTTCCTGCCTCAGCTACACATCATTTTGTATTGGTCCGAATTAAGAAATCAAAAGTATTCCTTTGTAAATATGGTACCGTATGCATTGGTATGGAGGTATGAGGATTTTATTAATGACAATTTTAAGCTAATAAATAAAATGTAACCACTTCCATGTCTGATGTACCTGCTTTTGTGTTCTCACTACAGTAATTCATTGGTAGTGATGGATACATTTGAATAACAGACTAGATTAAATGAGAAGACAAGTGATGTTACATTCACAACATTTTATTCCAAGATCACGTCCAAAACAATTGCCTTTTCATTTTGAGTGTCCATTAAGCCAAATACAGAACGCATTTGCCATACAGAAGCATAACTAAAATGACAGCATTGTCAACATCAGTCTCTGATACTTTTAATTGACCTACTGAAAGAAAATCAAAGTGATACAAATTAGAGGTTCATGACTAAAAGTTGACATCTGTTCTGGTGGGCATGTCGATAGTCTAAAGGTGTTTTCCTTATCTCATCATTCCTTCATCTGCACTGAAATAGAGAATGATAACTTTTATTTGTATAGCACTTTTCCTGCAAACGTTGCAGCTCAAAGAATGCTTACTTGGGTTTCCATAGCCCTTCCCCCCTAGCCATTCCTAGGCCCAGTATTTTAAAACTTAATCTGGATCAGAATGATCTGGATTCTTTTTTTGCTATTCAGACCAGCTGGCTGGTTTCCCCTATACTACTTAAAATATGCCAGATCAATCTAATCCTGGATATCAAAAAATAAATCGGAATTATTCTGATCCAGACAAAAATAATAATAATACTGGACCCTGTAGATCTGAAAGGACTGGATAGGTGTTAACTATAGCGATTGCTCCCCCTTTGCCTTCTGATTGGCATGGTGTTTTTATGACACTTCATCACAACAATCCAGTATGTTCTAATTTACAGGCCAGCTCTGTTCCATCACGCCAGTGCAGATGAGAGTAAGGGGACGAGGCCACTTTAGACTATTGAGATGCATCCTGAGAGAAATCAGAAGTAAAAGGAGGCGTTTCCAAAGATCTGCTGTCTCAGCAAACAGTTTACGTATCCATTATACAATACATCATTACAATTAACCTGGAGATATGTAGCTAGACCCCCTAAAGATGCTAATTGTGTACAATCAAGTCAGAGATGATTGTCTACTGTCAATGATCAAAGAAGCCAATGCTAATAATGTTTATTACACCATTGGCTCTTAACCTGTATTACAAAATATGCCAGTTACTTTCATGAATAATGTATTTTACTTTGATTTACGTAGTATTAATGTATGGTTACAGTTGGTTCTGCTGAGATCCTTGACTTGCTACCGGAACCTTCTGATGAAGTAGAAGAATTTACACAAAGACCCCTTGCTGCACACAAACTGCAGATGACTGCACACATATCATTGAATAAACCACAAATTAATACAAAAGCAGTTTTCATATCAATAAATGACATGGCTAATCAACTCTAGATCCACCTAGCAAAGGATAACTCTAGCTCTGTTACATAAAAGACACGAGGCATCAGTAAAGAAAAATTAAAACCCTGACAGAGGGCGTGATGTAGAAATAAGTCAATTTCTATTTGTATCATCAAACACACAGCGTTTTATATACAGATGCATGGGACTTCCTTCTTAAAGGAAAACTTTATATAAGCGTTCCATTCTTCTGATTCACCGGTTCACCTTAAACTAATTGGATTAATTAATCAATAATAATAATAATGTTCTTGTACTGTGTGTAATATTTCCATCTCGTTTCCATATGATACAAACACTTATGCACTACAGAGCAAATGTGAATGGAAAGACATCCATAACAAAGTCAGGGTTTAAAGTAAACGATAAATAGCAAAACACAAATGAAACCTATGGTTAATCCACACTCGCTTCATCACATTTGAGAGACTGAACAAGAATGTGCTCCATTCCCAACGTGTAACTGAATCACTAGGTAGACTTTAACTCAATCACAGACAGAAAAACAGACAAAGAGCAGTCAGACTCTGTTCGAACACCAATCAGCCTTACCACAGAATATTTGCCATTGTAGGTTATGATGAAAATTAATACTTTTTCCCACAGCCATTTCTGACATTCAATAGCTAATTTCAGTACTGATTTTCTATATGTTAACAGCAAATACAGTACTTTCAGACATAATGTTTAAATTGTAAGACTGTTACAATAAAGTGTCATGTAAAAAAAAAAAAAAAAAAAAAAAGAAGAGCAGTCAGACCACAACGGTCTGAATCTGACCAATTTTCGCCAAGTTCTGTCACTCAAACTCTTCTAATAAAAGCTATTGTTTGTACAATATCATATTTACATATATCATACAGTTTATTTCAGTTCAGTTATTGTATCTTTTATAAATTCTCTTATCAACCACTTTTGTTTGATTTAATGTTTTTTCTTCCTGATGGGACCATATCAGAATCCCAGTGCAATGCAAATCTTTAGGGTTAGAATCAGGTTCGTGTCCAGGAGGGCCTCAACAAAAGAGCAGTATAGGTATAGCTGTATTAGTATAAGGCAGATACTACCCATTCTGAAAACAATTGCTCCCATCTGAATAGGAGTCTAAATGAAAGTCTAGGGTCCACACTCTTCTGTTTTATTTGGAGAATATCATAAATCACGTAGCTCTAACATCAGAACTATACCTTCCCTGACCATTCATCTATATGCTGGTATATTATCACAACATCTTATGGTAGGCATGGTCTCTGCCCTGTCCCAAACAGGCCAATATGCTGTGACTGCACTCTACTAGAAGAGGGCTGGACCATAGGATGAACCTAATCCAGCACAACTCAGCTTGTACAATTCCATTACCTTATAGTTCCAATTCCATCCCAAGACCTTCTACACTGGATTCCAGAAAACTCTCAGACCATATAGGGAGTCCCACTCTGGGAAATCTGTTGGGATTAACTACCAGAGGGAGGTTTACCAGTACAGACACATTAAGCCATATAGATACCAGTAGCTGTTAAAATATATATTGGAATTTAACAGTACAAAATCATTTGATTGTTTTGAGTCTAGAAGATTATTTTGAGACTGGTTTTACTGTATTGTAGTTTTCCTTATCAAATCAAATAATTGGATGAGCCATCACTATTTCATATTATACAACATTTCAGTATGTAACACATATACACGTACAATTGTGGCAACTCCAATTCCTTAAACACCCAAGTTTCTGTTGCAAAAAGTGCAGGGGTCAGGACTGTCCAAATACCAGCCTGGTTATGTAACGTTGTAGTGTCATCACAACATGCTGTCATTTACCTACTTATCCCCTCAAATCAACAAATGTTAAAAAGGGATAAAAAAAACTAACACCAGTTCAACATACTCAACAACATTTTTCAGAGGACAGTATATCAGACTCCATTTACAAAGGTATACAACAATGGTTTTGATCTCCATCTGTAATGATTGTCCAATATGCCTATTATAGTCAGACTGACTCTCTCCTGTGGGAAGGTGCACTGCAGTGTTACGTTGCGGGGTTGTGGTCGTTTTTTTCTGGTTGATGAAGGGGGGTTATAATTTACTTTAAATTGGTGGTGGAACTGCCAGCCCTCAAAATAGGGCTGTCATTTTCTAACAGCATCCGCTAGCTATCTAACTGTCTGTACAAAGTATGTGATGTTAATCCCGACTGCCTGCCCAGTTTAGCCCCAACCTCTCTGGAGAGGGGTGCACCACCGTAGAGCTACAGACATACAGAGTTAAGCAAACTAGTGGCCTTCATGTTAACACCAACAATTTCCACAAAAACCCCTCTAAATTTACATTCTAGAATGCCATAGGGACATTCGGTGCAAAATAGGCAACCATTAACATTCAAAACATCAAACGAAGTTTGCTGAACTCTGTGTACATCCACAACCTGCTTTACCAGGTGGGCATCATGTCAGGGAACCAGACACGGCCCAGGTGCTTGGACACCTCCCAGTGGATCTCGTCCAGGGAGTATTTGTGATCAGGGATCAGCACCTCCTCCATAATTGACAGCTGGGACAACCTCCGGCCACACATTTTCACAAACTCCACAAAGGCGCTGCAGGACACCTCGCACTCCCCAAGCCCAATGGCTGAGAGCTGGGTGCAGCGCTTGGCGATACGGATTAGCTCCTCATCCAGCGGCCGAAGCCCGTTGGCGCAAACTACCAGCTCGACTAGGCGAGGGCAGTGGAGGCCCACCCGGCCCAGGACGTCCTTGCTCACAGAGCGGCCGAAATAGAGATGCGTGACTGGGATCTCATCACGGAAGAAAGGCCCGAACTCGTCCTCATAGAGGAAGAAGTACATGACCAGGTTGAACTTGGGAGAGTGGCGCACCATGGCGTCCCAGCTGCTCTTCTTGATGGTGTGGAAGTGCTGGCCGGGGTTATCGCTCACCACGTCGATGCGCAGGTGCTCCAGGTGAACGTGTTTCTCAGAGGAGAGAGCCAATAGGAGCTCGTCACTCAGCAGGTGGTAGTTCAACGCCAGCTCTCTCAGCCCGTGGCACTGGTCCGCCACACACAGGATCCCTGCAACAGCAGCACTGTTTAGTTAGTTCCTCTTTCACTAAAATGTTGATTTTTCTAACTTATATTAAACTCTAGTCAAATTTAGACTGTATTATTAGGCATCACACAACACAATGACAAAATTAAACTGGAATTTCTCAGAGCCATTTCAACCACGAAAGATGAGAATAATAGCTCTTTCATGTCTTATTTCCATAAATAGTACACTTAGTACACAACAGCAACACAGCTGGACGAATTCAACTGATGCACTTTCTAGGCAGAATTAAGTTTGCTTGAGTAGATTATAATAATTTCCCATTCAATTGAGAATTTGACATGAGGTGTATCTATGCAAACAAAAACAAAAATGGTTTCTGAACATTGACAGAATGTGAAACACTAAGTAAAACAATTAAAAACAATATGGAAACCAACTACGAAAGACCACTACACATGCCTTGCCTGGACCAATTAGCATGTGTATTCCCTCCCTTTAAAATGACATTTAATAGAAATAAATGCATCATAAGAGTGATTTTAGTGACCACTGACTAACACCATACCTGCAGGGGAGACATGGGGACAGCTGCTCATCTTCAGCAGCCTCAGTGTGTCACTGTTGTTGGCCACCAGGACCTTCAGGGACGGGTCGTCCACAGGCGTGTCGTCAATCTTCAACGAGGACAGTGACTTGGAGTTGACAAACACCACCGTCAGGGCTGAGATGAAATGAGACTACAGGAGGAACAAAGTAGAAAGCCTTTTGATTAAAAAGTGGATAAATATCATACCAATAACTAGTCACCCTGGTTTAACCTGAAGCAGTCCTCTATGACAAAACAATTCTAAAAGTGTATTGGTTTAACATGTTACATCCTTTCTTTGTCTCATGTGTAATTACAGCAGCATCAGTTTAAGCCTTGACATTTAGAACTTAAATGAGTAAAAGATTCAAGACAAACACATTATGATCTGAATAAAACATATTTAAGTCATTGTGGTAGAATGCACGGTGCCAGCATGGTTGATACTATGGCTCTGTGTACCTTAGGTAGCTCCATGAAGCTGGGTCTGGCTGTGGAGATGAGCCCCAGGGTCTTTAGTGAGCAATTCACCAGCTGTGAGAGAATGTCACAAGCGGCCTCTGCAGACTCAGTACTGCTGTCCACCTAGAGAACACGCACACCAGACACAGTTCAGTGCCTGACAACAGTTACATAAAACAGTGAAATTAATCAATTGTGAAAGAGACCATCTCCAATCAGTGACTGAGGGCAATTCTGACACCTGTCAAAGTCTACCAACTACTGTGACAAGCTCTTTTTCCCTCACCTTGAAGCTGACATACTGTAGGTGATTAGAGTGCCTCTTGATGATCTGCTTGATAAGGTCTGGGTGGGTGGCCTTCAGGTAAGAGCTGGCCGGCTGGTTGAGTTCAAACTCAAAGCATCTCCACAGCTCCGGCATGTGGAAGGCATTGTTCCAACCATGGCACACCTGCGAGGCGAATGCACGGTCCAGGAGTGGCAGGTACTTGAAGATGTGGAGCAGGATCTCCTGGGGTAGCCGTGTCCAGTCAACATCAAAATCGTAGACCTCTTCTTCCTCCTCTTCTTCTTCAGGCTCCTCGCTAGGCTGCTGCCGCACCTTCTTGCATGCCTCTGTAGGACCATAGCTGGACGAGCTGCTACTGTCCCCCTCATCTCCGTTCACCCTCTTCATTCTGTTGGGGATGTATACAAAACGAGTGAGTATTTTCAAAAGCTAAACAGAACTTCTGATATTACATGGCGAAGGCTGCATGGCATGCGAGAACAAATGCTGGTATGAATAAAATGGAAAACTTATCAGTAGTGAATTGGGCTTGCACACAAACACAAACCCCACTACTTAAAACGTGATTTAAAAACAACAGACTACAAGGTGGGAAGGCTACTTTGTTAGCTAGCATCTTCATGCTTGATGCACAACAGAGTCCATGGCCTCCCTGTTCCGCAACAACACGGTCGATGACTGAGAGGCGCATGCGCAAGGAGTGCATACAAAGTCATTCATAACCAAAGCAAGGAAAGCAAAGCTCCGTTGTGCATCATGCGTCTGGTGCTACAATATCGAGTCTAGACTGGCTAGCTACTCAGTTATCTATAGTTGATTATAAGCTCCTGTCAGCTAGCTACGTAGACAAGTCAGCCAACGCAGTCAACACGTCTACTGGCACAACATTACGTGAGCTTAGAATGATAAGGTTCTATCTCCGTTTAGGGCAGTTCAGAGATATTGAGCGTCAAAGTTTTTACATTCCATTATGTTTTGTGAGATGGAACCTTTGTATTTTATTGATTACTAACAAAAAAAATGTCAACATTTTTTAAAATAACACCACACAGGCATTAATAAACACCTAATGGATCAGATTATGTAAAAAAAACTCAATTTTGACCAAAAATGGAGATAGAACCTTATAATTCTAACGTCACGATTAGCTGTTACCTAACGTTGGTTACTTCTAGATGACTTCTAGCAGGCGTTGGTGTTAGGTTAGGGTCTCCTCTATAATGACATTGTATGTATTTAAATAGACGACATTGCAGCGCGCAGTATACAGTATTAACATAACATACCCGGCCCATCCCCTCATACGTTACCTTGTTTACAGTTAGCTGCTAGCACAGTTAGCTAGCACGTTTAGCTTAGCTGGCCAACTGGTCGCAGTGAAAGATCCGCCCACTGACACTTCAACCCGGGCCCGCACTTGAAAAACTCATTCGTACAAGCCAAACAACACGCACCAGGCAATAAATCAATTTGGTGGAAAATAAATAGATCAATATAAAAGCACTGTTTCTTTGAATATGTGTCCGTGTCTTGTGCTTTATATCTCAGCTGACCCGATTGATTCCTTCGCGCGAAGTTTCCTGAAATGGCGACGTGTTGTAGTGACGGTGGCGCGGTGCACTCTGGGTAATACGTGTGATGTGAAATGGCTGAAGTGTTTAACGGCGCTGGTCGTTTTTGGTTATGTATCTACCAATTTTAAGCAAATATTATTTTTCGTAATCAGAACTGTTGCATAAGTTTGAAGCACACACACATGTCAAACAAAGTCATTAATGGTGTCCTTAATGTACAGCAACGAGGATAACCCGAGGCGAGCGATCTCACAACTACTAGTTACAGTCAGTCAGTCAGTGAGGGTCTGGAGCTGGCGAGGGGATTGACTCCTGCGGTACAAAGTCGTTCTTAACATTATCCGATTCCCGATTGCAATGCCTCATTGTGAACCTGAATTCCTCGAGTTCCATATTGAATTGAAATTGGAAAAGGTTTCCAGGGTGAATTTATTTATACTGACGTCAGTGGTCAGCGGCGGCCCCTCTCTCCCACCCAATTATTTGTGCTAGTTTCCTGCAATTGTACAGCAATTTGTACAGCAATTTGGTCATAATGAACCAAAATAATAATAATTAGAACATTTGATAAAACTATACAAATTCAGACAATATATCATATTTATGAAATCTTAACAAACAAATACATTAGCCTACTACAGTCTAAAAGAAAATTGGGCCCCATCAACAGGACTCAGCCCCTTGGTCAGCAGCAGAAAGACCCTTGGTCATCATCTTATATATACAGTGCATTGCTCATAGATGGCTATATCATGTTACAGTACATACCAGGGTTTTTCCTGGGTCAGAATGAGGCCTTGGTGGCTGATCTTGTGCGCACGCACAAGTTGTAATTATTAAGCTGCCAAGTCTCACGCTTTGGCCGTGAGACACACACACACACACACACACACACACACACACACACACACACACACACATATCAACCAGTTCACACTCTCACACGCCACACCTCAAATTTCTCACGCCGAGAAATAACAATTGTTTTGCAGGACCTTTATTTTTGAAATTCCTTGAAAGAAAGCTACCGGACACGAGTTTCGTGGCATCTTTCTGCACGCGCGTTAACTTGAGTCTGCAATCGAAGCGGTAGGCAAGCGCTGATTGTACAATCTGTGTTCACGCGAGCTGCATGTAAAAACGTAGCAAGTATGTGCATACAACATCGTATCTGGTAGCCTACTGGTGCTTTCAAACCAATGATGATAATGACTTGAACATCATTCCAATATCCTCATGCTAACATTCATTTTGAATGCAAGGCTGGGAAATGGCTCCATCATGGTATGCTAGTGTGACTGAATATTATAACACAAGTTACACAACCATTGATTGTCTTAATGTACTACAGACTATATTTCATAGGTGACAATAAAACCCCAGAATCCTCTCTGTTTGGTTCTTTTAGCTCCATTTGTGACCGTCTGTAGAGATCTGCAGAGGAAGCTGAAGGAATTCTTCACTCAGCGTGAGATGCATGCCCTGAGCAGAGTTTACCTGTGGTGTATGTCCCCACCTGTCCTACCCACTGTACATACCTTATGTTTTGTTGTATTGTTCTTCCCATGATGGATGTATGTTTATCTTGTAGATAGTAATAGTTATTTGTCTGTATTATCTTGTAGATAGTACTAGTTTTTTTTTGTCTGTCTTACATGTAACGATGAATTGAGAATCAAGGACCCCAATTGAAATAAGCCAGTGGCTTTCTTGGGTTTTTATCCTATTAGTTGACCTTGTATGTAATATGTACTTTCATGTACCTACTTCTGCAAATCTTCTAATAAAGTTTTCAATCAATCAATTCAATAAGGCTAGAGACAGCATTAGCCAGATCTTGGTCGCCATTCAGGGTGACATGGTGGCACAGTCAGGGGAAATGGAGACCTCAGTGGAGCTCCGACAATGGCACAGTGCTGTAGGATCTCTGCTGGAGAATGTAGAGAGGGTGTGTAGTGAGGGTAGTCTCACTGGGTCAGATACTGTTGTCTGGAAGCTTGACGATGGAGCTTCCAGTGACGATGGTTCATTAGTAGTTACAGAGTTGCTCAGGGCCGCCTCCTCTCTGTCCATAAAGTCCATGTTTGAGGATGTGTCTTTGACTCTTCCTGGAACAACATGTGAGCTTCCCACTGAGCTTCCAGAAAGCAGTTTCCCCATCGTCAGAAGCACGACCTTCGATTGCAGCTCTGACGAGACTGTGCCGGAGGATTCCGTCAGTGACTCCAAACAGCGGATGGCCGACGTGGTGAAAGTCCTGAAGGACCACATGGACCCGGCAGTTCTTCAAGAGGTCACCTCTCCTGGAGCCCACCTCACCAGACAGGAGGAGCTGCTGTCCCAGGGGGGGGATCCACACCCTGACCAACGCCCTTGTGGACAGACTCCAGGGGCTAATGTCACTCCACAGCAGTCTGCCAGTGGACGTTGGGAACAGTGTGTCGGACAGTGTTCTGTCCAAACGGACACAGACAGAGAAGCATGCGATGGTGTGCTCTGAGATGGTCTACGCCTTTGCGGAGGAGTCGGTGAATCGTTTGCTTCTTCCCCTGATCGTCCCTCCCTCATCATGGAAGCATGGAGGAGGAAGCTTCCAACAGCAACGCCCCGACCAGAGTCTCCAGCCCCACGAGCCTGCTGTCCACCAGCTCTTCGGAGATCTACAACGAGACAGTGGATCTGTTCTCCAGGGCCCTGGTCCACCAGGTGATGGACACCCTATCAATGGGATCCGACACCACACCAGCCTCCACAGCCTCAGTCATACAGCCTCAGAGTGATGCTAGTGGGAAGAAGAAGAAAGGGAAATTCGGGAACTTCCTTTCAAAGTTGAAGAGCAAGGTAAAACAGAAATATACAGTGAATTTATAAGAGAGCCACATTCCACATAATTTCACATTAAGGAAATGTAATGTAAAGTCTTACCCGTTTATCATAAAACAGCAGACAAGCTATGCATTGTTGTTGTAGGAGTAATGGGGTTTTAAGAGATATGTTCTGTCATTGATTCTTCTTCTGTAACAACTGATACAGTGCAAGAAGAGCAACCAGGTAGGTGTCCAGCCTCCAGCCCCAGGACAGGAGGACATCAAGGTTGCCCATGACGATGGACACAGCAGAGGTAAGTCAACAAATAGAACACATAGACCAAGGGCATACTAACCAAACTAATAAAGTATTCTATTCTGTAGCTATAGGCCTCGTGAAGCTCATATGAACTCATTCTCCTGTCTCTAGCGGCCAGCCCAGTGACAGCTGTGACGACTCCTCGTGAGTCTAAAATGTAGATTTAGATTAGTAATCAAAAAATGTATTAGACCCCTATACTTTATTTTATATATCTTTTGTTTCTTTTTATTATTACTACTCAATCTTTCCAGTTTGTAAAGCGTCTTTGAGTGTCTAGAAAAGCGTCCATATAAGTCCAATGTAGTATTATTATTATTAGAAATGTAATCATAACAAGAATCATAACAATTATCATATACAAGAATCATAACAAGAATCATATACAAGAATCATAACAAGAATAATACAGGAATCATAATAAATATACATTAGCTAGAAATGGTAGGCCTACTGAAGAAAGATGGTCATACATTCTCCCTCCCTCCCTGATACTAAACAACAAAGTAATTACTGTTAAAGTGATTATTACTATACATTTATTAACTTTAACTGTATGAGGCAGTTTGGAGTTGTGTTAGCCACATAAAGAAAATACATATCTAAAACTTAATTATGAAGATTACTATGGGATTATGTTAGAGAGAGAAGGAATGAGGATTGTGTTACAAGCAATATCCCCCTACCTGGTCCTACCCTTAAATGTCCACTAGAAGGCAGGCATGTATCAGCATAAAGCAGGGGTCTCCAACCTTTTTTCATCTGAGAGCTACTTTGAAAAAATGTAAGTGGCCGAGAGCCCATCATATCTTGTTACTTACATTCATTCACATTCATTATTTTGTCTTTTTGTGTCTTTCAATTTTTTTTGCATGTGTGTAATATAAGTGCATTGACTCATTCCTACACTTAGTGAGATGACTGTCACTGCATGGAGTCGACAACAGTTGTGTATGCTGGAGTGTATCCACTTAGGTTCACTCTTATATATTTAAGGACAAAAAGCACAGAAGGACATCAGTGACAGAGTGGGAACTAAAACATGTTTTGTAGTGAAAATTAACTAAAAAGTGACATTTGAAATCTTGACATTTATGAAATCTTGTAGGTTAGTAAAGTGCTCTTACCTCAGGACTGAGTCGGGAAGTCTCCCGGGAGATGATACTACTGAGAAAATCTTCCCAAAACAAAATATAAGTTTAATCTGCCGTTTTAGACGAAAATCTACTGTACCCGATAGGAAGACTATTTCACACTAGTATGGAAGTGGAGGCTTTCAGGTTAATATTAAGCCTATAAGGTTAATGTCAATATGTCAATTAATATTAAGTTAATATTAAGCCTATACATGTATAGTAGGATATTCAAATTGGAATTTCATACAATTTTACAATGTGAAATAACACCACAAGTCTTTTGGAATGCACCTTGCGAAACAGAGAACCTGGTTTATTACCATTCAACTCCATCCACCACAGATATTACAGAGCAGATTCACAAGTATTAAGCTTTTATAACAGCAGCTCTTTTTGACACACCCCCATTCCCAGACCTCCACATCCCCCAGCCTCCTACTAATGGAAAAGCATTACAGATTCACAATTCTTTTAATATTTGGTGAAGACTGGCCCCAACACTTTCAGTTACCACTCCTTAAAATACAATAGTAGCCTAGTGTACTCACCTTTTGAGTTGTTTTTAAAAATGACAGAAAAAGGGTTTGTACCACATTATTTCCGATATTGAGAAGTTGAAAAAGGGTTTCACATCAACCTTCATACACTGCAGACAATGGGCGCCTCATCATTTTTAGAGAACAGAAGTGATCTGACATTTTGAAGGGGGGACAGGACTGTGTTTGTCACTGTATACAAATGTACAGTGGATTTTATTGACATACATTCCATAGGTTAAACAGCTGCAAGATAGGAGGCACACCCAGTATTGCACTTCATTAAAAGTTCTGGCTCAAAACATAATCCAGAATATCAAACGAAACTGAAGTGTAGAGTAGCAACTTCGGAATACAGCTATTTTGGATACTATCATTATATACAAGATTAGATAAATCGTACACTATTTCCTCCCAAACATAACATTCTTAACAGTCTTTTTCACTGACTGAGAATTATTATTCTCTTTTTTCGTCATGATGCACTCGACAGTGGAGAATACTGTACAGGATTACGAAAAAAGTCAGTTTACATACAACAATATTTTGAATTCTTAGTTAGGAAGCTGGAAATACGGCCTGTCTCATTTTTTATATATATATCCAAGTTCATCCACAGTTGCTTTTAGCAAATTTATTTCATATTCAATTTTAATCTTCAATACACTTTGTTACACTTCAGTGATCAGGAGGTGTGCAACGTCTATGGAAGCCGAGGGGTTACAACGGCCGCATGCAAACACGTCACAAGTTTTTTTTTTTTTTTGTAATATTTTTCTTTTTTCATTGGGTTTCCTCTAAATCCAAAGAGCTTTGACTCTTTTGTATGTTTGTAGTAGAGACTGGAGAGGTTGGTAGAAGAGCAGAGCTCAGGACTCGTGGCTATGGTAGAAGCCCGGGCCAATATCCAGGGCATTCTGACAACACCAGAGACACCTGAGGCTGAGCTTGGGCAGCAGCCTGCAGTCACAGTAGATGAACAAGTGTTCAGGTTTGGTTCTCTGGGTGTTTAGAAGGTATGGGCGTTTCTGCACACTCCACAGCCTAGGGCAAACTCCTCCCCAGTGGTTGGGTGCACCACGTGCAAGGGACACTCACTCCCCTCCAACTGCTTGCCTTTGGGACCTAAAGGAGGTGGGAAAACAATGAGGAGTTTGGTTTGAAATAGGGAACGTTATCATCTATTTTATGTATTGTCAATATTTTTTTCCATTTCATAATTATTTCCAATAATTTCAGAATCTTTTGGTTATCACCCTCTCCTTTTAATCTGACTCTGGCAATAACATGAAATGAATAAAGGACCAGGGAGGAAAACTAGGTTCCACACTGCCAGCCAGGAGAGGTGATGTGACGGTTGTTTACCTGCGGGACAGTGAGGCAGCTCCTCCTTGGGGACGCTGGTCATCCTCTGAAAGTCATCATGGCAGGCGTTACAGAAGTGCGTGGTGCCGAAACAGAAGAACACAGCCACTGAGCAGCAGTACCGGCATTTATATTCCAGGAAGTCCGTCCCATGCTTCGAGCACATCTGGAGGCAGAACAAAGACATGTCACATCAGGGATGGGGAATCCCCTCACGATATAGTAAACCAGGTCAACAAACTGTCCGTTTATTAAGACATGTAAGTGATGCTTAATATTGGTAGAGAATCCCCTCAGGCTTTCCCTTAACCCACCTGTGCCCTGGACACATCTGAGCATGCTCCACAGATCAGCTCACTGGGGTCGTAGTCATCTCCCTGACCTGCCTCCGCATCGCATCGTGCCTCTCCGCCAAAGTACGCCTGCAAATGAGGAACGTGTCAATCTCCGAACTCTAATGTCCAGTCCAAAATCAACCCTTTATCCCCAAATAGCCAGCACTCAAGTTGAGGGGGGATGAGGGAGGATGGCATCCCCCCTGAAATAGAAACGGTCAAAATCATCCCCCTTCTAAAACTGCCATCCCCCCTTTCCATCCCTTATGTCATTTTATCAATGAACGTGGTATTACTGCTATTTCAACATTAAGTTTCGCATATTGAGTAAAATACTGTGGGCGAGCGGGCACGCACACATGCAATGACATTTTCACCAAGTCACTGACACTGTGGGGATGTTAAAATTGTCCCCATATGATAAAATCCACCATCCCCCCTGATTTTCTTTTACAACTTGAGTACTGCAAATAGCTTACAAATCATGATATCTTGAATTGGCCAAGAGCTCTTCTATTGTAACCACAGGACAAAAGCAATAAATCATTGAAAAAAGTCCACTTACCTTCTTGCACTTGAAGCAGACATAATATGCGTATCTGTTCATGGCGTAGCCTGCAGGGTCGTTGTGGAAGCGAGCGCCGGGGGTGGTGATGGCTTCGCTCTTGTGCAGACCTTCATACTCCAGTCTCATCAGAGCCTTCCTCCTCACGTCCTCAAACAGCTCTTTAATAGGGTCCAGCAGGTCCTTGATCACTGAGTGGTTGATTTTGTTCTGGAAGGAATACAGAGCAATCACTATGAGTCGCTCACAGCCCACAGCAGCTGGTTACACAGCTGGAAGAGATCAGACAGAAACTTGCCAGACAACTTAATCCTCCCCAAGGTGTGGTGTAGGACAGACAAGGTGTGGTGTAGGACAGACAAGGTGTGGTGTAGGACAGACAAGGTGTGGTGTAGGACAGACAAGGTGTGGTGTAGGCCTATTTGTTTTTCCTCTGTTCCTGAAGTAAGCTCATAAGTACATGAATTACCTTGCAAATGGGGCAAGACATGAATCCGAATGTGATCCTGGGCCCGAGCCAGCGGTTCTCCAGAACACGGCGGGTACACTGGAGGTGGAACACGTGACTGCAGTCCAGCTGGAGAGACAAAAACGAACAAAGAGCAAATGAGAATGCCTTGCCTTACTAGGATACTCCCCACTCCAGTCCAAATGTCTTTCAACTTCATAATATACATTTCATCCTGAATCCGTCAAGCCGATATTGAACAAAACAGCCCAAGCTAGACCTTAGCGGGAATAATTCGATACGTGATTAAGTCTGTGTGATCTCAGTCAACCTGCTCAGCAGAACACGTGAACAAACCTGGACAGCGGGGGCAGCAGAGAGCGCCTCGGTGAAGCAGATCATACACATGTCGTCTGCGTCCTGTTTCAGGCAGCCTGTGCTCTTGTCACAGCCGTGCAGACACGGCAGGCAGCTCTCCTCGTTCTTCACGCCGCCACAGGGGTGCCCGCACGGGTGGGTCTTACTGCACGCCAGCTTGGCGTACTCCTGCAGGGGGACACCACAGAGGGAGAGAGTCACAAAAGTGCTCAATCGCCTCATTTATCACTCATGCTTAAATGTATTTTTTTTAAGTCAACGCGGCCCCGAGTATGAGAGGTGGAGAACGTCCGTTTACCTGGCAGTCTGGGTCGGAGCAGACGCTACCCACGGCAGACAGCTCTGTTCCATTCCTGGTACCACAGAACCTGCAGAAGTCTGAGCTGCTGGAGGCTGGTTTACCTGCAGATAGAGCAGGCCATATCACAACTGGGCTACAGATGTCAACTTTTACTTTTCATATTTGGCAGCCTGGGCCATGTTTATAAGTCTGTTGTTAGAGGCCTTCAAATGGCTGGTCTACCCAAGAGAAGGGCCAAACAGTTAGCAAAATATTGCTCAGTATCCGCTGTTATTGGTAGCCGCTCAATATGGAGAAGGCGGTGCTTCCTGTACCCATAAGCTGGATACTGTCTTATTGATACTGTATCTGTCAACCCACTGGTATCATCTGGTGTGAATAACATCCTGTGTGTGGCAGAGCTGTTTGTTGGCTCAGCATTACTGTAACAGATTGTTTCCATGATATCAAAATGCACTGTTAGTATTTATGTCCTTTAGAATTGTACATGTATGTGGACATAAATAAAGCATTTAAAATGTGTGTGTGTGTGTGTGTGTGTGTGCGTGTTAGATATACATGATTGACAGGGCTAAGACCACATATCCAAGGGGAAGGCTATACCAATCTAGACACTTGTCTTGGGAGGTCTAAAAGGGTCGACAATCAAATGCAAGTAGCATATTAGCCTCATTCCTTCCACACTGATGGCATCCTCCCCAACAGAGGTAGATGGACTGCGCTGATATAGCGCCTTATTCCAAAGCGGCCTCTCTTTCACCCCATTCACACACCAACGGCGGCGAGCTACCATGCAAGGTGTCGGCCCCGCTCATTGGGAGCAATTTGGGGTTCTCGCTTCGGAGGTAGTGTGAGTATGCAGGTGGCAGTACCTGTGTGTTCCCTGAACTCCACCATGGCCTTCATGGTCTTTGAGTCTGCCAGAGCCATGAGCCAGAAGAGCTTGGTCCTCCCACAGCCCTCGTGGAGGTCCACTTTGATAGCCTCCTCTTCCTCTTTAAACACCTGGGAGAAGAGCAGGGAAACAGTAGACAACACACATTGTTGTAATCGTGTTTGAGAGCCTTTGAGAGCCGTATTTGTGTACATCTCTACAGTATTCGGTGGAGGTCTTTATCAATGCTTTCGTTACCATCCGTGTGAACGACTGCTAGTCATTGAGTGCTTCACCCGAACATGGATTTCAGGCTACATGTCTTAACCTGACTGAGGGCAGACTGCCCTCTACAGGAGCAAGCCGGTAACTGACCTGTCTCTGGTGAGAGCGCGTGCGTCTGTGCAGGTGGAGGAAGCGGTCGCAGTCCGTACACAGGTTACCACACATGTTACACAGGATAATGGCGGCCGTCTCCCCGTCGTCATGGTTATCACACATGGGCTGAGGACAGGAGCACAACAAGACCGTGAGGTTACCATGGACACCCTGAGACATCGACGAACTTACAACCACACAACACTGAGGCAGGGGGATTGCTACTACTGGGCACAACCGGCAAAAACGTTGAACGATGTTTAATGATAGATTATTGATAGTAAAAGGTGTTAGACGAGACCCGAGTGGGCAGATTACCATCTGTTTCTGCTGTCCGTCTTTGCCCATCCAGCGGCCGGACGAGAGCCGGTCCACATGATCCTGGTCCAGGACACACAGGGAGGCCAGGGCCAGCCACAACTGAGGAGAGAGGGGACAGAGAGGTTAGTCACTCACGCACGCGGACACACACACACACACACACACACTCTCACACACACGCGCGCACGCACGCACGCACGCACGCACGCACGCACGCAGGGCGTGGTGGTGTAGTGTAGATGGTCTTACCCTGGTGGTAGCGATGCAGCGTACTGGCGAGCGGTGCTCCTCTTCCATCTTGGTGAGGGCGATGATGGTCTCAGCGATGGCGTTCTTCGTCACTCGAGACCATGCGTCCGAGAGGTGGCCCTGAGGACAACAAATGCAGAGACTCCTAAAATGACATCCTTGGCCTATTTCCGATTTTGTGCTTATCTACTCAGGTTACTCTCAATGAGATGTGCCTTATTCAGTACTATAAAACAAGTCAATGATAAAGGTTGATAATTTCTTGTTCATGACCTCTTATCATTATTCTACGGTAAGTCCTTGTCTTAAGAGAAGTAAGTGGAATACTCACAGCAGCCATGTCTTTGACCAGCTTAATGATGATCTCAGCGATCTGTGGAGGAGTGGATCCTTTCATCCACCAGTGGCTCTCCCCTCTGCGGATGTAACTGGACATGAGGGGGGGGGGGGGGGGGGGAGAGAGGCAGTGTTTACACAACACGCACACAAACACACAACCTTGTGCAAAATGTGCTCTTGCTCTTCATAAGAGCACACCAGACGGTCGACTGACCTGGAGTTGAAGATCATGGGCAGGGTGACGGTGGTGACGCCCTTGCCCGCGGCCGTGCCGGCTGTGCCAGCGATGGTGGTGCCTTTAGCCTTGAGCTGCACGGTGAGGGACTTGGCGATACAGCCCAAGAACATGTCCAGGATGCCCAGCTTGTTCCAGTCGCCCTTCTCCGTGGAGTGGATGATGTCGGAGATGTCGGCCGGCGGCAGAGCCTTCACCCCGATGATGCTGGCGAGACGCACCGGGGTCACCTCAGGCAGAACGCGCCTCAGGAGGGAGGTCACCTGGTGAGAGGTTATAGAAGGGGGGGGGGGGGGGGGAAAGGTCAGAGGTCGGGCTGTCCAGCTGTTATCAAACCGCTGAATTCATACGAATGAGGAAGAGATGATAACAGTCAGGGTTGGCTCCACCACGATCTAAACATTTCAGAGCAAATTAAACTGACATCGACATAAGTAATGATAGAGTATCTCGTAACTACCTTTGATCACCAATGACATTGTCATTAAGAGCGAAAGTGAAAGCGTTATTATGTTCCTCGGTTCATTCTGCATTTTCCGTTTTCATTTCTGTTTTCAGAGCATTTTGACATGCGATAAATGGCGGTTTTGATAATGCGGCGCCAATTTGGTTAAAAAGAATCCTGACACGAGAACCCTGACATGTCTATATGTCTAACAATCCAAGAGTACACTCTGACCTGTCTCTGTACGCGTGGCGAGGCCGTGTGCAGCAGGGAGAACAGGTCCTGCATCAGCGTCAGCTGCTGGGCCAGGTACTGGCGGCCCACGTTGGACCCGCTCAGAGCCAGAACCATGGACAGCAGCTCGAAGCAGTAGGCGTCCGAGGAGGCGTCGTCGTCGCTGGGCTGGGAGTTGGCGTTCTCCTTACTGGATATGGCGTGTTCCCACTCCTCCCTCACACGCGTAGCCTCCATACGGATGGCCTGGACGATGTGCGCACACACCTGGAGGGAGAGACAGGAAGGGGAGGGAGGGAGAGAAAGACAGGGTGAGAGGGGAATCATGTGTTAACTATAGAGTATGAGAGGAGAGGATTTTCCAACCAGATTTGAACTCCAACCATCATAGTCTGTTCTATTGACCTCCATGTGTATAAGGTAATGACTGAGTAAGTCACCTGTTTCTGCAGGTTGGTTAGCTTGCTCCTGCTGAAGATGATTCCCACCATGTGCTCTTTCAGGTCTGCGTCTGACGGAGCCTGATAACCAAGTAAACAGTGACACGATAAAAATGTTAGTCCCATTTTCAACTGGTGTGACGAACATGAGTGTTGGATGGTGGTGTGGGTGTAGAGGAGTCCTGACCTTGTCCTCTCCCTCAGGGGATGAGAGCAGGTTCTTCTCCTCCTGTTCTGGTGTAGGTTCCGCATCCCCGCAGATCAGCTTGCCAAACACCTGCGCGCGCACACACACACACACACACACATACACACACACACACACGCACATGCACACACGCACCCAGAGAGAAGGTGATCCCAAAGGTAATGTTTCGCTGAAGCCACAGGGTCCAACAATATTTCTGACTAACATGGTCTTTGTTAAGTTATTTGTAATACTCCAATAACACCACTCACATCGCTCATCCTGGGACACAGGAAGTCTTTGACCTACAATCTGAGTGGTTGACATGGTAACAGACCTGTGAGGTGATGACCTACAATCTGAGTGGTTGACATGTTAACAGACCTGTGAGGTGATGAGACGGAACACCCGGAGCGTCTCCGCCTCACAGTTCTTCTGCTGGGCCACGCTGGCGGAGATCTGGCCTGCGATCTTGACGCTCTCGCCCTCCTTCCAGCCCAGCACCTTCACCTGGCGGACCCTCAGCGTGTTCTCAGGACCCTTCATCTCTACTTTGATCACGTGATGGTCACCCCCAGGAAGCTCGCTGGTGACCCAGCCCATGTGACGCGAGTCAAGGTCAACCTGGAGGAGAGAGGGATTGGTAAGTGAAGGATTGAGGTTGGGGAGAATCATGGAATTGATCGGTTAATTTGCAATTCAACTTGCCACACATCTGTGTGTTTGTCATGTTATTATTTTGTTTTTGTTTTTTTGTTTTTTTCACATATTGTTTGTACTTGTTTGTACTACGTTTGTCTGTCACTGTCACTGCTAAATCTCCCATATTGTGTAGAGTATGTGGCGTTGTTATACTGAAAGCTAAATGAGAAATAAAGTCCTTGAATTAAATAAATGGGCTAGTGAAGCTGGAGGGAATCTTTCCCATGCTATGTGCAATAGGGCTGCAACAACGAATCGATTAAATCGATAATAATCGATAACGAAATTCGTTGGCGACGAATGCCATTATCGATTCGTCGTTTTTTTTTTTTTTTTTTCTTTTTTTTTCTTTCGGGTTTTGTTTCCATAACAAACCTACTTCCTGTTGACGCACGCCACGCTGTCTTGCGGCCGGTGTAGGCATCGCGAATCATAGCGAATCATAGCGCTACCTATGGCCGGAAAGGGCAGAACCTATGACCGGAACCGGAAAAGTGGGAAAATCCGGTACCTACACCGGCGCGGCGGCTACATTTAAATCATGCTACTCAAAAGCCTTGAGAGTGAAGCTGTCTGCTGTCTGCTGTAAGGACATGCTAGTGAGTTAGCTAGCAGGGTTAGCTCGCTGCTGCCGCTAGCTGACTGTCACTACGCTGCTCGTCCAGCTGTAGTCTGCGTAGCTGTGCTGAGAACCAGAGCATAGCAGAAACTATGTTTCTATAGAGGAGGGTTACACTAACTATGTTTCTATAGAGGAGGGTTACACTAACTATGTTTCTATAGAGGAGGGTTACACTAACTATGTTTCTATAGAGGAGGGTTACAGCTAACTTCCTATTGTTTTATTATATAAGTCCTGCTGGGCTCAGCCCTTCCATGGTCTCCTGCTCTCCATGCAAATGCGTTAGTGTGAGTTCTGGCGAATCGTCAGCTAAATTACTGTAATGTAATGCGATAGCCAGTGAGTGTTTGCTCGCATTCATGAATTCAATATTGCATGACAAGTGTATTTAGCTAGCTGGCTAACGTCAGTGGTAGAGCAGAGGTGATAAGCTAAAGGCTAGCTAGTGGTAGCCTACCAAGCTACCCGTGAGTTAGAGTGAGGCACTGACTGTAGCCTAGCCTATTGTATGGAGTGAGAGGACACATTGCATTGTTTTGGAGCATATCTGTTATATAAAAACATTAGTGTCTTGTCTGTAGCCTATATTGCACTTTGGGTTACTGACCTTTACATTAAGCAAAGTTATTACCTAAAACAATGCATGTATTGAGCTAGAGTTCAACTACTTTATTGAAACAATCTACCGCCATAGCCTGTTGTTATACCTATTTGATGTAGCAAAGCCTTTTTTATTTATATTATTTATTATTTTTTTATTAATACTTATTCATTTTGCACATGTATATGTATAGGCCTGGCTGATTTAGAAAACATAAAATAACATTTGCAAAATAAATCTAAAAAAAAAAAAAAAAAATCTTTTTTAAATTCTTTCCCCCCCGCTTTTTTGTACCCGATTAATCGATTAATAATCGGTAGATTAATCGATTATCAACATACTCGTTAGTTGCAGCCCTAATGTGCAATATGACAACCCTAGTCGTCTTATCTGTACAGTATAGTATAGTGGATAGTGTACATAGCCTTTATTTATGTAAACCAGCTCCTTTCCCTTCTTGTTTTTTTAGTTGTTGTTTTTTCTTTCCTAGCACCAGGGGAGCCACCCCTCCCAAATTTCGTTGTTTGGTACCTGTACTATAGCAATGACAATAAAGACCATTCATTCATTCATTCATTCATTCATCCATCCATGCATTTTCTTTCTCTCTGCAGTTTCCCTGTGTCTTTGATGTAGTTCAAGTGAAAGTAGTGAAGTCAGATGGCTTGATAAGTAAAGGGAGGAGATTAGGACCAGCTGGAAAGGAAAGGCCTCACTGCCTCCTCTGATTTCCTGTTTGTAAAATGACTGAAGTTGAGCCAAAGCCAATTCATTTACTTCAACTTCCTCAGCTGACTGGGAGGAAAAGGGCCCCAATCTCTTTGAAAGTTTGCGAAATCCATTGAAATATATTAGTCAACGAAAAAAAAGAAGAAAAAAAAAAAAAAGAGATATGGAAAGGCCAAACCTGTTTGATTCTGCAGAGGTCTTCCACAGCCTTGCCACACAGGAATGTCATAGAGGTGACTTTGTTCTGTGGGTGAGACAGAGGAGAGAAACACAAGGTGTCAAAAAATAAATAAAAATGAAAAATAAAAATAAAAAAACAGCTAGAAAAACAACAACACTGTGGTTACATCATTTGTGGCCATGGATTTGTTCCAGAACAGAGTGAAGGAAAGTAGAGAAACGTTACACTTCAATGTTCCACAAAATCAACCCAAACCCAGCGGAGGCCTTGTCAGTCCTCACCCCGATGTCTCTGGAGTTGTCCACATGGACGGACACGTAGGAGGCGTTGATGCCTTTGACACAGCTGATGGTGATGCTCTTGGTCTTGTTTTTATCCTCGTCCCCAGACTCCCAGAAGGTCTCCGTGGAGCCGTCCGTCAGGCTGCCGATCATGGCCGGACGGCTGGACGTCTTGATGTCCACCACGCTGGTCAGGTCCTTCAGACACGTCACCAGGCACATCTCCTAAAGGCCGCAGAACATCAACATTACATCACTGTGTCTTCAAAACAGGGTTCCCACACCTTCTGGAACATCAAATTCAAGCACCTTCCAAGGACTTTCAAGACTCAATTCCCTCAAATTCCAGGACCCAACACGGCATAGTTTGAGACAGATCTAGATGAGAATTTATAGAATAGGAACTATCCGCTGACAGACAACAATTAAAAAGAGAGGCTTGAATGTGTGAACACTAGATGGTCTCTTGCCTTCTCTACCACAGCACAGCAAAAAAATATAGTGAAATATGTGTAAAGTTAAGCAATACAGAGCTTCACTGCTCCAAAAAACATAAAATGAAGAAGAAAAAAAAAAAAAACTATGAGACTTTTCCCATCCATAAACACATACCATATGTTTTGGGTCTTCAATAACCTCCCAACAGAATCTGTGTTTCCTGCCTCACCTGGCTCATGGCCTCGTAGCCCGACTGCACACTGATGTTGAAGCTCTCCTCGCTGTCGCCGTCGTCTGACTTGGACAGGATGTTGTTGATGTGGTGGAACACGTTGCTCTGGTGTAAGAACTGGTGGTCCGACTGCTTGAACTTCAGACTCCAACACCTGACGGAACGACACACACACATGGATCAGGGACGACATCCTCACACAGGAAAATGCAAGGTCAAAACCTGGGGACTCAGGCAATCACAAACCGTACCAGAGTTTGGGGGACAGACAAAAAAAGACACTCTTTATGGCCTCAGGTAACGTTAATTTTGAGTTACTTGGAGATTCTGACAAGATGTTTAGGTGCAGGGCGGTACCTCAGAGCCATCTGCTGGAGAGAGCTCCCGCTGGGAAGTGACATCATGAGGTCAGAGATGGTCTGGAGGAGGCGGTGGAAGGTGTGTGGGAGGGGGTGGGCTGCCTCCCCAGCGATTACGATGTCAGACAGAGGGTGTTCACACACACCAAGGTCCCTCTCCTGTGAGGAATATGGCCAAGTCAACTACAATTTCCAATAACTTACTGTACTATAATACTACATACTAGATATGTCTCTAAAAAGTCAGTTCCTCATCAAACATCACCTGTTCTACGTTCTCCTTGTTCTCTTTGTTCTCCTCCTCCTCTTCCTCCTCGGGCTCGAAGGGAGATGGGGTGAGGGAGGCTACAAAGTGCCACAGGATGTCATGCAGGGAGGTGGTCTGGATCACGTTGCAGAGGAGCCAGTTGAACGCCTAAGGGGGGAGAGGGAGTACAACGAAGGCTTTACAATCAAAACTAATCCAAAATCGTTCCTACACAAGCAGCTGACTGACGACTGATGCTAGTGACTATCTCGCCAGAAAGGAGGGAAGTCAATTACTTTCAAATCCCAATGTGATTTCAACCACAAACACTAGCTCATGCCTTACCCCCCCACCCCTAAAACAACTACAAATAGCTCATGCATTGCTCAGTGCTGACCTCACAGTTCAGACCATATTGCTACTTCCGTCTGACCTAGCATAGCCATCTAGTGACTCTTGACGGGAGACGTACCTCCATGGCGAAGACCCTACAGGCAGACTTCCTCAGGGCGTGTCTCATGGCCACTTCCAGACCCTCCAGGTCATGGTGCTGGATGACGAAGGCCAGGACAGGCCACTGGAAGTTCCTCTCCCCCTTACTGAGGGAGCCGTGGGCCGAGATCAGCCGGGACAGCTCTGGGGAGGGGTGGCGGAGCAAAGAGGAGCCAACTTCTAGAGGGGGAGAGCCGGACAACATTACACACTGTATATACTGACCATTCACCGGCCCCTACTTTCTGTTTTAACCTACTGTGTACAGTTCAGTTATTTAACCATTGGACCAAAGCCTTCTGGTCATTGGCAAGGAGAGTTGGCCTACCTGCATCTCCACTGTGGACCCTGCGTCTGGGTACGGCTTTGACCCGGGCTGTGGAGGCTGAGTGTTGCTTGTCATACTCAGATGCTACCACAGAGTAAGACCTCTGGAATACTGTACGCTTGGACGTGTCACTGTCCGTGATGGGACTGGTTTCCAAACTGGAGAGGACACACAGAAATGTAAAAAAGGTCATTCTGATCCACATCGTTTTCCCCCCCCCACTTTTGAACATGCGGCAGTGAGTGGAGCACTCGATCTGAGGTACGTTACCTGGGGGGCATGGACTTCATGTTGCTCTCCGGTTCCTCAAACACGTTGGGGCAGGCGTCGGGGGTGACTGAGATGTAGGGGGCGGGGACAGACGTGGAGCGCAGGTACCTCATTTCATCCTGGAACAAATTGTCATCCTGGTACCCACCAAAGTTCTCCGTGTGTTGCCTGCAGAGACAGAGACAAAGAGACAGGAAGATTGACCACATGTATAGGAGAATATAATCATTATTAGAAGAATTATAGAAGTATAATCATTAGTAACGAACTACTATACTAACAGGAATCTATATTCGTTTGTAATGTGTGTCAGTGGTATTTTACCTGTCCAGTCCCCAATACACACTGTAAAAGCCCTCTTGTATGTATTACCTGGCCAGTGTCTGTAAGTAGAGGCAGCCTATCTTGTTGGGTAGTTCGTCTGAGACCCCCTCCTTCAGGCTGGGCAGCTGGGAGTGGAAGGGCCGTGTCGGGAGGTGGCACAGCATGCTGGGTTCAGCTGCACTGCTCAGGGAGAGCAGGAACAGAGCGTTGGCACGGATCACCTGGTGGGCCTCCATGGTGGGCAGCGCACGCGGGGTTTTCACTTGCAGAGGCTTCTTCCTCGACTGCTTCACCTGCACAGGTAAGACACAGGTGGACTCGGGGGTTGAAGGTTTTGTACAGACACGAAATACACGTGCCTCGTTGAGAAATGATGATGTGTACCATTCATTACCTTTTCCCTGGCTGCTGTCTGTTTCTCTCGCAGGTATTTCTCTCTGCAGCGGTCGCACACCAGGTACCAGGTGCTGCCTCCTATCCCTCCGTCTCCACAGTTCCCTGCCCACCCCCCGCAGAAGTGGCCGATGCTGTTATAGCCCTGGCCTCCAGCGTAGCGACCGCAGCCTGATTTAAGAAAACAAAAAGAGACTCGGTTAAAACCACGTAGTGGTGTATGTGTACTGCACCAGATTTAAATCATAACCGATCGGTTTTGTAATGATAGCCATAACCCGTTGGTCTTACCAGGGTGTGCCTGCCTCATGTGGTAAGTGACAGGGTAAGGGTGGGACTCCCCACACAGCTCGCAGATGGTGTCCTTCTCTGGCCCCCCCATGGCCAGCTGAGCCATCTCCCCAAACAGGTTCCCTCTGGGGCGCACCTCCGCCTTCTCTCTCTTCTTCTTCTCCTTCTTGGTCTTCTTGCCGTCCTTCTCATGCTCTTTCTTTTTCAGTATTGCACTCGACCCCGGGCTGGGGAAGATCATGTTCTGGGTGGCCGCTTTGATGGTCGCCATGGAGATGTCTTCCCAGAAGGCCACCAGGTGTTGGAGGGTCAGCGGCAGGATGGACTTGGACCTCATCGCGGGGTGAGAGGTCATCTCGTAGGAGACCGCCTCTCCTTTCCCGTCTTCGCACTTCTCCGGCAGCGGCGGCTCCTTCAGCATGGAGAGGACCTTGTTCTTGTTGATGCTGCCCATCTTGGAGATGTCCGGCCCGTGGGGGGAGATGTTGAACATGTTCAGGGCGGAGGAGATCTCCAGGGAGTGGCGGTTCTTCAGCTTGCTCTCTTTCTCCTCGGCGGCCTGCCCGCTCAGAGAGCTGCGGATGGGAGCGTGCTCTTTGGTCAGCTCCGGGTTGAACTTCAGGAAGGAGGAGCAGGCCATGGCGTCATGGACGATGCCCTCGTGCCACAGGAACGCGGCGAACACCGCGCGGGCGCACTCGGCCACCGAGGGCGACATGGCCTGCTTGGCGGGCTCCGTGAGCCTCGAGGTGCTCTCTCCTTTGAAGAGAGGGCCGGACTTGTCTTTCTTGGGGCGCACGTGGCGGCTGGATGTCTTGCGGCTCACCTTGGGCGAGGAGCGACTCTCCACTTCCTCTTTGACGGGGGCCTTGCCGATGCTGAAATGCACCTTGGAGGAGCCCTCTTCAGAGTTTTGCGCCTCTGCGTTCTCGTCGTTCCCCTCTTCGTCGTTGGAGAGCAGGGTGCTGGATGTGCACACCTCCACCACCTCGCTGTGGAGGTTCTCCTGGGTCACATGTGGAGACGGGGCACGGTTCTCTGCATTGTTACTGTCTGCTGTGCTCCCTTCCTTAGGAGGTAGTTTGGGTTTGGGTGAGGTCGACCTCCCCCTCAGGGGCTCTGTGAGGGGGACCTTCTTCTTCCTCAGAGTATCGGGATCCAGGGTGTACGAGTCTGACTTAGACCTCTCTCTGGGGGGGTCCAGCCGGGCCTTGGAGGAAGGGCTGACTTTAGGAGGGAGGTTCTTGTCGTGGTGGGGGGAGGAGGAGCGCTGGGAGGAGGTGCTAGAGGGACTGGACCTGCCTGAAGAGGAGACGCCCTTCTGTTTGGGAGAGGAGGAGCGGGAGCCAGGGTTGGGGGACTCTGCGCGGAGCCCGGAGTTTCGTCCGTGTCCGTCTGCCTTCAGGGCCTGCAGGGTGTTGTGGTTGGGCGAGTGGGAGCGGCTGTGGGAGTCAGACCTCAGCTTGGCCGTGTCAGACCTCAGGATCAGAGCCTCGCTGGCCGACAGACTCCCGTCGCCCGTCTTGCTCTTGGACTGGTCGGAGGAGCGACCTCCACGCCCCTCCTGCTTTGGGGAGCGGCTCTCCTGGCGGTGTTTGGAGGCTGGGGACATGGGCCGTGCGCCCGACACCAGGTTTCCTCTTTCACCTAAACATCCGCAACATACAGACAGTTACACTAGAACTCAGAGGTTTAATACAGCAGCAGCGCCTCCAGCTTACTCAAAACTATAAACACTCAACGTCTGAGGGGGAAAACAAAGGGATTAATGAAAGTAAAAGACCTGAAAATGAAATGGGGGGGGGGGGGGAGAAAGAGGAAATGAAACAACACAAAGTCTTGGAAGAATGTGAAAGAGATGTTAAAACTGAAAACCAAAGAAATTGTTGAGTGTAATGACAAACCTTTTATTTTTTTCTGGAAACTGCGATTAGGCTTGTTATGAACGTATATGTTTAGTGTAGTTATTGCATTTGTGCAGAGAGGACATCTTTTTCATAATTGGGACGCATTGCCCATAAATTCCTTGTTATAAGCTTCTCATAGGCCTATTATAGGAAATCCTATTCATGCAATTGTTAAGCCCTTTCATTGTATTGACTAACTAGAATTATTTGATTGACTAGAGGTTGTTTGGCTTTGGACCTGTTTTCTGGGTCATTATGTATAACTACCTACCCACCCTTTGCTCAGTCTAAAAGGAGACATGCGTTCTGTATTTTACCCACCCTTTTGCCTGAGAGCGAGAGATGAGAGAGCAGTACCATGCCCAGCCACACAGGCGCTGCTTTTGTGCACACGCTCACGAGAAGCAAGGCTGCGTGATGAACCGTCTACAGCTGAAAACAGTGGTAGGTAAGCACACAGGACATGAATGCAGGGTCACCATCACAGAGAGAGGGAGGAGAGAGAGGAGGAGGGAGGGTAGAGAGAAAAAAGGGGATGGGAGAGTGGAGAGGGGGCGAGAGAGAGAGAGAGAGAGAGAGAGAGAGAGAGAGAGAGAGAGAGAGAGAGAGAGAGAGAGAAAGAACAAGGCGAGACAGGGAGAGATATGGACAGAGCAGAAAGCTGTAGGAGAACACAGAGGGCAGTAAGTAATGCATGGGCTGGGTGGGATGAAACCTGACATGACTGAAATGGGTGAGTGAACGACGACTTACTGATACATGAGTATCTGATATATGGTTGACACAGGCCAAATCTGTATATTAACCATGAGACGTTCTTTAATCAGTACACATCTGTTACTACAACTTAAAACTTGGTTAGTTAAAACAGTATTGACACACTCTGTCTGCATTTAGTTTGCACCCAGGGACTTTTTGGAGATTCAGACAAAAAACATGAATATATGTAGTAAACAAATAAATTGCTTTTAATGAGTACACTAAATGATGTTCTCTAAGCAAAGTTAAACCATATTCATAGCTAATGAATAAGAACACTATGGTAGTTTACATTTGCAGTGGACTCCTGAACTGGTCGAGAGGGTTAGACAGAGGAGGAAGATCTAAGCATGAGAACTGCATAGATGATGTTAAAGCAGGGATGAAGTTGAATGAGGGGAAAAAAGGTCACTTGTAGAAACAAATAAAGCAAGCAGCTACAGTACAAGACCACGTAAGCAAAACATAACAGCGGTGTTATGTGTCTTCGGTCGACCCAAAAGATGAAAACAATTCAAATTAAAATAGCAAAAGGAAACCATACCGAAAAGAGGAATTAGCTAGGAGGAGAGTGAACCAGCACCTGAGCAAGCAAGCGCCGACACTGTCAGACAGACGGACAGACTTACTCGGAAGCTGTGGTTGCGGCTGAGACAGTTGGGAGGGGGATTGTCCAAACACAAATGGGCTGTGGACAAGGGAGGAGGAGGGAGGTTGGGCGGCTTGCTCAAATACGGAGGAGGAGGAGGGAGCGGCTGGGAGGAAGGGCCCAGACTGAGTGGAATTCAGTATAGCACTCAACCGGTCACCTGCAAATATGGAAGACAAGGAAGGGGAAAACTACAGCTTACACTATGGTCTTAGGATCCCAGGGGGTATAAATCATTAAACATTAGCCGTTATAGTGCGTCCATCGATCAATCATCTCCCACACAGGCAATGCCGGAGAGGGGGGAGGGTGGGGGTGTGTAGAGGGGGGGGTGGGGGTTGTAGGAGTGGGGGAGGTAAACTTAAGTATCATGGGGTAATGGTATGGAGTCACAGGGTAGGGTTTAGGGATAGCCCGTAATGCCGCTTTGACGAGGTGTGGACCCCAAACAGGCGTACTTAATGCTGTTTGTAAATACTACAGTAGGGTAGGCAACAGCTTTCTCCAGAGCAGAAAGGAAAGTCCTCGACAGGAGTTAGAGGAGATCTAAATGTATCCGAATTTCACATTCAAGGCAATGACACACAGTTGCATTGGCGTGTGTACGAAGAGGTTGAGGTGAACACTACACTACACTGTCTCCAGGTGGAAATCAATGTAGGCTATAGGCAATGTAGCCCCAACCGGTTTACATATTAATTTAGCTGGTGTGATCACCTTCATATTTACAATAACTTTGCGAGAAAAAGGAAAAGGGGGTGAACCAATTCGACCAATTGAAAGTTGGGGATGATTACGTGGCCAAAATACGAGAGGCCAGGTTTGGAGTAAAGCCAGGACACCAGGACTCTTGGGACACTCGTGATCGTGGGGGCAGAGGGATTACCAGGTCCAACCTGACAGAAGCACACTGACTGGCCCATGCACACAGACATACACATGCCTGACATCGCAGTGATTGTAGGCATGGTTATACAACGACACACAATGAGACACATGCAGAACTTAAAATGGGTGTAGGGTTAGTGACTAACTGACACCACCTGTGGTCTTCAAAGTACAAATTGGACCACGTTTCACGACTTTTGAAAGTAGGAAATGTATGGGCTGTATGAGCGGTGGGAGAGGGCTGCAACGCCGAACCCCAAAGCAAACACAAGTACTTTGTGCAAACAGTGTAAATGGGGGCTGATCTTGAGGCTTTGATACTCCATTTCCTAAATTCATAAAAAATGTAAATATTCACAATGTACAAACCGAAAAACTCTGCAGTAATACAATGATATAAGAAAAAAAAAAAGGAGAAAAAAAGGCATCAGATTGGATAGAGAGCACACCAATGGGACCCAATCAAAACCACAGGCAGTAGTCACATGTCACAGTGAAGCAGGAAGTGAAAGACACACAGTAGACACAGGACAGAGAGAAGGTGTGAGGAGCAACTGGACAGTATGTGGAGACGTGTAAACGTGTGCATCTATTAGGCCACCTCCTAATGAAGTCACACTCATTCATATCTTCGTAACCAGATGTGATTATCGGAAAATGGTTGTTGAAATCAAGAGTCATGGGTTAATTGATGAATAAATCAGAGAAGTTGTTCTGAGAGAGAGAGAAAAAATATATGCATATGCATGCATAACACAATTACTTCCCCAAAACTTTGTATGGATATTACAATACTCCTCAGCATCTCAAGCCATAATACGACCAGACATTAACTAGACAGACTTTCATCGATAGATGGCGAGAGGAATAGCAAAGTAAGAGTTGGTGTTTCCAGTAATTCTGTGTTTCCACTCATCCACACCCCTGACCAAGACAGTAACTCGGTACCAGCAGGTGAAGTACCTGTCAGATTTGGGGTAGATTCTGTTTCAATTCAGGAATTTCTTCTTTTTTCCCCCCTCTTTTTTAAAAAAAATCTTCATTTTGATAGCCACCTATCAATTCATGAATTCAAATTATCCCCCAAACAGAATTGGGATTGTGACCCAAACCTGACAGTTCAGTTTCCCTCTCCTCCAATCCTGTTCTTCCTCTGTTCTCACCTTTGTTGTTGGAGATGCCGTAGTCGAAGCCCTGCGCCCCGTTGGCCGCCGCGGCCCTGTTAAAGGCCTGCACGGAGAAGGGGCTGGGCGGGGGGGTCTGGGCCCCGTGCTCCAGCAGGGCTTGTTCTGGGAGGAGAGACAAAGCTGGACCACGTTAGAACCATCAACTTACATCTTATTCCAAAGCCACTTAAGATCAATACATTTGACTAAGCAAGTGAATCATCAATTCACCAGTCGTAGCAGGAAGAGTAACCTAGCTCAGACTCAGGTCGTCGTGATAGAACGATTTTTAGTTTTTCAACTCCAATGAGTAAAAGATTAAGATAGGAAATGCATTATTGTCTGTTTATCCCTTTAATAAAATAAACACGTACATTTGGACTGGTGTTTGGTCTGTATTGTAATGTGTACCGTTTGTTTTTATCTGAATAATCTGCATGTCTTACCGTCATCATGGCGCAGGTACTGGTTCCCCCCGCGGTCTCGGGCCAGTGACCAGGCCTCTCCTTCATCACTCTCACAGAACTCCACAACGCTGTTCTTATCCAGCTGCACCCAAGTCCCCTCCGAATTTATCACCTGATGCACAAATAATGCTCTTTATCCCTACACACACACTGCACCATTCTCTCTCTCTCTCTCTCTCTCTCTCTCTCTCTCTCTCTCTCTCTCTCTCTCTCTCTCTCTCTCTCTCTCTCTCTCTCTCTCTCTCTCTCTCTCTCTCTCTCTCTCTCTCTCTCTCTCTCTCTCTCTCTCTCTCTCACTCTCACTCTCACTCTCACTTCACTCTCACTTCACTCTCACTCTCACTCTCACTCTCACACACACACACACACACACACACACACAATGGATCTTTCTCAAAATCAATCAATCAAATATCATCAATTTATCAGCTCACACTAAAAGTGTTTTGCCAGGTAATTGCATACAGGTTGTAGCTGGTTTTTCCAAACTTCCTGAAAACTTCATTATTTTTAGACAGACAGACATAGATATAGATGGAAGTGTTAAACTGAGGCAGCAGTCAGATAGGGCATTCGAGAACAGGTTCAGAGAGGGCATTCTAGAACAGGTTCAGAGAGGGCATTCTAGAACAGATTCAGATTCAGAGAGGGCATTCTAGAACAGCATGACACACCACATCACCCAATGGAAGGTCAGGTCAAAAGGAAGGAGCACCATTCAGCACTTGCGCGTCAAAGATCAGTTTAGAGAGTTTAGAGTATCAAAATGCGCTCAGAGGAAGAAATAGTACAGAAGGTGGGGGAAAGAAGGTATGGCTTCAGTATTTCATTAATCAGATGTTGAAGAGAGAATCAATTATTGATTTCCTTGCAAACCCAAAACTATTGAATCTAAAACTAAATGTAATTTCAAGACAAACTAAGAAAAAATAAATTCTGTAGCCATTAGAATTTGTTAATTAGAAAATAGAAAGTAGAAAAAGAGAACACACACCCACACCCAGAAGCATCTCGTGTATTCACCCTTTCAAAGGGAATTTACAAACATCCAAAGCATTTTAATAAATTCAAGAGCAAAGGGGGGGGGAAGACATATCAGTGACTTCTGCCTGTGTTAGCAAAGAGAAGAGGGCAAAGAAGCTGGCATAAGAACTATTGTATTAAGTGATCTAAATAAGATTGATTTATTCAATTGCAGCCACAAGAACACATTTCATTTTTGGGGGGGTGAGGGGTGCGTACCTCGCCTATGGCCTTGACATGGTTCCCAAGTACTAACATTCCAATAGGGATACCCCTAAGGTTTGGGCAGCTTCTGATGTTGTGACCCGAGGGGCCGGTCTTCACTACCTTATAAAGCCCCGGGCCGCCACCCTGCCCCGCCCTGCTCTGCTCCCGCATGGGGGCCTCGTGGGAGGGGCGGCCGCTCACCTCCTTTACATTCTCATCCGATTGGCCCCTGGCCTCCTGCAAGAGGAAATGACTTGTGTTAGGACCAATCAGGTTAGGTTAGATGAGCAGTTTTATCTGAGAGCTGTATTTATATATGATGTCATACGTCTGTCCGGACTATGATTGTGTTTTAGGAGAGGATAGCTTCACCAGTAGAATATAGTTTTGACCACTGCGCATAGTCATTATTCTATGATGAACTTCAGTGTTTGGTTATACTGTCGTACAATGGAAGGAGATATAAGTTTATCAAACGTCACCAAAACGTCATCCAGGGACGCCCTTAAAGGCTGCAGCAATGGCTACATACACACGGTGTGCATTAAGTACACACAGATGGCTGCGTGGTGAACCAAAAGTCTAGCTCCTCTTGCCCTACCTGAATGCTAGAGGAACATTCTCAACAACTAAAGCTTCAACCTTTCAAATGCGTCTAAGTTTTGGAACAATATACTAAACCCAGACGTACAGCAAAAAGAAAAATAGCCTCTCTACAACATGACATTTTTTTCATAGGAACTTTTGAAGGTGTAAACACAATCATTCAGACTGTTGATACAATACATGTACAGAGCACGTTGTTGCATCTTGACATCACTCTAACACAAATGAATGTCCAGTAGAACCAATTGAAGAAGATTATTATGGCAATGCAGTGTAGGGTAGACTTCGACTAACAGGGAGGCATGCTATTACACAGGGGGGCCACATGGTACTGTACAATACTACCCTTACATACAGAACCACATGCAACGTAACGGTTTTATTAACCCTCATGCGACACACAAACTCTGCCTGCTTATACTGTCATTGTTCTTTCCTTCAATAGCTTGATTCTCAAATACAATGGGAACAAATTATCACAAGACAGACAGTGTAATACATGGATTGGATTGACTATTGAGCTCTAGAACAGGGACATCAAGGGGCAGAGTGACAGTTCCCCTAAACTATAGCGTCACTGATTAACGCTAAAAAACAAAACAATCATAAGTCGTCATGCAACTGTTCAATCTCATAACTCTTGACTGTACAACTCAAAGTCTACAACTTCACAGAGGGGACGGGGGTTTTAACACACTGATAGAAAGCAGCGGATCAGCCAATTAAGCCATACACATCTCTCCTTCAGAAAACTCACCTGTGCTGGGAATATAGATAAGGGGGTCCACGACAAAAAGCCGATATCCCTGACTCCTTGGCTAGCGTTAAAGACACTCTGAGCAACAGATTGTAAGACAGTCAAGAAACGCAGAGGATTCATTTTGCAAGAGAGAGAGAGGAGAGAGAGAGAGAGAGAGAGAGAGAGAGAGAGAGAGAGAGAGAGAGAGAGAGAGAGAGAGAGAGAGAGAGAGAGAGAGAGAGAGAGAGGAAGGTTGGGAAAAAGCGCTGATGATATTTTTTTGGAAGACAGGATGTTGTTTGGTTCTTCAGCATTTTTGCCGTAGTAAATTATTTGAAATGAGAGAACTGCAGGGCGACCGAATTTGACAGTTGTCATACAGGCTTTGTTCTCAAGCAGTGGTGCAGGAATGGTGAGGTGGTTAAGGCAAATTGGGAACACCGGTAAAGCCTGTGAGATATTTGCTCACTTCCTGTGAAGTAGCTAAACTAGTAACGCCCAGATTTTGGTGGACAATAGTTATTTTGGGGGAGGGAAGAGGTAGAATTTCAAACCACTTTTGGTTTACTGGCCTCAATCACACAAACCAATCAGTTTATTTTAAGAATAAAAAACAAAACAAGAGAAATGTTTTAATGTAAAAAAAAATAAAACTTCCAAAAAAATCTTCCACACGTAGGATGTAGTGTGTCATGCTGTTTTTCGAACAAGGACCGTAACATGAAAGCCTCTTAGAACCTTAGAGCAGCCCAATGCATAGGCGGAATTGTGGCGTGGTAGAAGCACAATTTCCATATGAAGCAGTGTAAGGACCAATGGATGCTTCATGACAGAAAACCATCCATCCCAGAATAACCATAGATACCTTCTAAAGGGCAATGCAATTGAGAGAATGTTAAAACATTTCCAAATATATCCACTCAAAGTCCCTGATCTGTGCTTTACTGTATCATTTGGAGGTTTTGGTGCCATGGAGCAAGTGAAGACTTGTTTTTTTTTAAGAGAAGACGTTTTTCATCTCGTGCTGAGGTGGGCCTGTGTTTTGTGAAGCGTGAGTGAGAAGAAGCGATGAGGAGAGAGTAGAATCGCAGCAGTGCAGCTGGACTCATGACAACACTGAAATCGCTCGTCTAACTACCTCCATTTGGTTTTTCTACCTCCAATTCCTGCATTGGGGTTGACGTCAATGCATTAAACACATACTGGTAGGGGTAAAACAAGGGGCGACGTCCATCCAAACACACCATGGTCACGTCCCATACATCTTTTCTCCACTTTTAAGGCATGCACTCGCCCTTAGGCTGACCCTTGTTGGTGTGGGGGGGGTCTGTTAGTGAAGGCATCAGTACACAGCAGAGCTGCTCGTGTAGACACGACATGCAAGAACACACCAAGTCTTTTCACTTGTTAGAAGGTTCTTGATACTTTCATCATGCGTATGGACATTTGGGGGGGGGGGGGAATGGATGTCATCCATCATCAACACTATACACAAGTGTGTGGATACAGCAGGGATGGAGACTTCAATCAATACAACCATTAACCATCAAACCCTCCCCCTCCCCCATGGCATTCTCATTTGAGGTACACAAGGAATGGTGTGCTCTGTGATGTTTCCCCCCCCAAATGAGCAGCGTTACGAGCCCCCTGCTCCTCTACAGACCCAGAAGACTGGTCGCTCTGGCCTTCTACTTACGTCAGCCGGGACCAGCAGGCTCCTGCCAACGTGCTGGTTAAAAGAGAGGCACCAGGCTTCAGTGTACCCATTCATGTTGGGAACATACTTCTTTACTGTCTCATCATTCAGCCTGAGCCACACACCATCATCATTGTGGATCTATGGGAAAACAAGCAACAGAGCAGAGGCACAGCCACGCCCTCCTGTCACTATGGAAACCTCGCAGAGAACACCCTCCGGAGGCTGCAGGAGATAGGCGGGCCAAATGGGTGGGATGTACGGTACTGACTGACCCAGAGGAGGGGAAGAGAGGGAGAGAGAGAGAGAGAGAGAGAGAGAGAGAGAGAGAGAGAGAGAGAGAGAGATGGGGGGTTCTGAGAGAGATTAATGTTCTGGTATTACCAGATTACAATAATGTAATGTAATCTGGTATTACCAGCACAGGGAGGCTAAATTTACTAGGACATCGTTTGCGCTCTCTTAAAAAGGGAGGAGTACGTTTCTCTTTTCTGTTCTTTTTTTAAAAATTCTTTTATTTCTCTCTGCAGCCTCTGAGTGTCTTGCATGTGTGTATGAAGCAAAACAAGAAAGGTAAAAGAAACAAATAAGGTGAGCTTAGAAGAGAAGCAGTGAAAAATCACTGCTAAGAGGTAGACACTCTGCACAGCTTACCAAACACAGTCATACAAAATTACTCTGTAGATGTGAGGGCTGAATCCCAACTTGAGATCCACAGACATAACCTGCGTGTTTCCCGCCCCACTGTCCTCAATGCGTGATCATACATGTGGAAGGTACACATGTATAATGGCGCACACACACACACACACACACACACACACACGATTTCCTCAAAAGGAGTTACACACACGGATCTCAAGTTAGGCGTCGGCCCTCAGTGAATGAAAAGTGAATAAGGGGGAGAGAAAAAAAAAAGACGTTTTTGTGAGTCTACTGCTACAACACAACTTCCTTGCGCCTATTCTAGTAGTAGATTACCTCGTCAATGAAAGTGATGGTGCCATTGACTTGCACTATGCCTATCTGTTCGCTCTGCAGGGAGGGGTGACTACGCACGCGCAGGCCTGCGCTGTCCTTGGACACAAATTTGCGGACCTGAGAGAAGCAGAGGGAGACAGGGAGACAGTGAGCCGCAGGAGCCGAGGGGGAAGAGGAAAGAAAAAAGAAGTGCAGCAGGAGAGAGGAGGAAGACACACACACACACACACACACACACACACACACACACACACACACACAAACAGACACACACAAACAGACACACACAAACAGACACACACACACACACACAGACACACACACAAACAGACACACACACACAGACACACACACACACACACACAGAATGTGAATTTCAAAGCATTTGAGTGCTACCCTGAAACCTTGTAGTATACGGTTCTATCATTGGTCAGATTGGTGATGACAGTAGTTGTATTCATCAACTGGCAGTTTTCATATAGTTTTGTAAGTCTCTTTAGTGGCCAAATCAGTACGTGTACTGTAGGTCGATTCAAGTGTGAGTACTCGCATTCATCCCTTGCGCGCGCACACACACACACACACACACACACACACACACACACACACACACACACACACACACACACACACACACACAAAGCAAAACAGAGATAGAAAGCGCAGGAGTGTTCCATTCTGAACAATGCCCGTTGGACATATCCAGACCAGTCAGAGCCCTGACAGTGTTAGATATCCCTGAAGCGCCAGTTCAGAAGGGAAACACACAGAGCTGATAGGATTTCGTGGACATGTTTGTTGCTTGTTTCCCCATGGTCAGTTTCAAAGTCACTCTTACAAAAAAACAAGAACAGAGTAAACAAAAGAAAACAACTACAGTCGAGAACTCGTTTCATGTCAGTGAACAACATTCACACCGTTAGATATACAACACTGCCTTGTTGCTCAACTTTCTTCAGGGAAATGTTCAACTCAGACATGTGAAATAGTCATTGGCCATCCCACTCAGTGGTTCCGGCACGGACACTGACGACTACGGCGTGAGTAGACGACAGAGGACCGGAAGACAGACAGGGAATGAACACACACATCAGGGCTGGAGGTGGGAACAGAGGTGGTGACAGTTTTCAGGCCAGGGGTCTTTTGGGCAAGTCTGTTCTCTCAGGTGTGTGTGAGTGTGTGTGTGTGTGTGTGTGTGTGTGTGTGCGTGCGTGTCCGAGTGTGTGTGCGTGTGTGTATATATATAAAGGCTCACCTTGCTGGGTTGGGGCTCGGCCTTTGGTTTGACCATCTGAGTCCCAGGTGGTATCATCCCTTTGGGTGCGTCTTTCACCTCCACCTCCATGCCAGCATCTGGACAAATCAATCCAACAAAAAACGCTTGAATAACAATCCCATCGATCATGTTTCTTTTCCGAATCCTCTGAATACTGCAACGTTCGCGCTTCAATAGAGAGAGGTTTGAATTTAACCGCCGTTCAGTTTAACGGTCGCGTCAAGTTACCGATCTCGATGCCGTCGATGGTGACGTGGATGGTGTAGAGGCCCACGGCGCCGGGGGTCCAGTTGGCGCTGTAGGTCCCGTCCGTGTTGGCCCGGATAAGCATGTTCTCACTGGGCCTGAGGGGAGGAGGAGGAGGCAGGGTGGGAGGGGCGTGACCACCATCTTACTTGAAAAAGACATGGTACATCTCACCTCGCGGGTTTCTATAGGTTCTCTTACCTCTTTGGAGTCGGAGAAGCAAAGCGGAGCTCTTCGAAGGAGTAGTTCTCGTAGGCCTGGAGGTTCGAGGAGAAGAGAAACACGGTATCAGGAAAAGTACCGAAATGAAAGCCGAATTTTGCCGGTGTAATCAAGTGGTTTTGTTGTTTTTCTAGCATCAATTGAAGAAATCTTCACACACAAAAAAGGTTGTTTCCAAACAACTCTCTGGGTCAAGACATCTCGCTTTGAACGCCCTGATCAGTCTAACAACAACGTTCTCTAAATCAAAATAAGCGACAGTACATCTCTGTCTTATCTCACCTTCATCATGGTGATGGCGATGTAGCGAGCCTCTTTAACGATCATGGGCTCGTAGGTGGCCTCCAGCTTGGGCATGGGCAGACCCCCGAACGTCAGGTCTGTCCCGGGGGCGGAGGGGGAGGAGCTCCCGGGTAGCCTCTGGAGCTTCCTCATGTTCTCCTGCTGCAGGGACTTCTTCTGGGAGACGGGCACCGCCTTCACCTCCACCTGGGCGGGAGGGATGGGGAAGGTTAGGCTTGTGCCTTTTGCAGTTGAAGTGTGTCAGTGAGAGTGTGGAGGAGAACTGAGTGACCCCCCTGACCTTCATGTTGGGGACGTGCACCACGTCTCCGTACTGGTCTTTGGTCTGCACGGCCACAGTGGTGGGCCAGCCGCAGCGGATGTCGTCCTTGTTCAGGATCAGGGACGTCTTCTGGGGGTCCGCGTACGAGTCTGGCTGCAGCCACCTGGGGGAGGTAGAGAGAGGGAGGGAGGATGAGAGAGGGAGGGATGGAGGATGAGAGAGGGAGGGAGAGAGAGGGATGGAGGATGAGAGAGAGAGGGAGGGAGAGAGAGAGAGGGATGGAGGATGAGAGAGGGAGGGAGAGAGAGGGATGGAGGATGAGAGAGGGAGGGAGGGAGAGAGAGAGAGGGAGGGAGGGAGGGAGAGAGAGAGGGATGGAGGATGAGAGAGGGATGGAGGGAGAGAGAGAGGGATGGAGGATGAGAGGGGGAGGGAGGGAGGGAGGGAGAGAGAGAGGGATGGAGGATGAGAGAGGGATGGAGGGAGAGAGAGAGGGATGGAGGATGAGAGGGAGGGAGGGAGAGAGAGAGGGATGGAGGATGAGAGAGGGAGGGAGGGAGAGAGAGGGAGGGAGAGAGAGGGAGGGAGAGAGAGAGGGATGGAGGATGAGAGAGGGAGGGAGGGAGAGAGAGAGAGGGATGGAGGATGAGAGAGGGAGGGAGGGAGAGAGAGAGAGGGATGGAGGATGAGAGAGGGAGGGAGGGAGAGAGAGGGAGGGAGGGAGAGAGAGAGGGATGGAGGATGAGAGAGGGAGGGAGGGAGAGAGAGAGAGGGATGGAGGATGAGAGAGGGAGGGAGGGAGAGAGAGAGAGAGGGATGGAGGATGAGAGAGGGAGGGAGGGAGAGAGAGGGGACGTGGGATTGTATTTATGCATGTATGTATGTATGTATGTATGTATGCATGTACAGTGAGGGAAGTAAGTATTCAACATGAGTACTACTTGTGAATGGACATATGTGGAATAAAAAAAATTGTGTTGAATACTTATTTCCCCCACTGTATGTCTAGTGCTTGTGTGTGTTCCTGCGTAGGTGTGTCTGCATGTCGCTGTGTCTCACCTGGCTAGGCGCCCCCCGCTGGAGGTCTGTAAGCAGGTGATGAAGTCCTCCAGGAAGGAGTGCTCGTTGGTCTGCAGGTGCAGAGGCAGGTTCCCCTCCAGAGCCTCCAGGATGTTGGGGGAGTGGGACAGAGCCAGACCCTTCCCCAGGATCCCAGAGTGGGCCTTGCACACCTGGGAGAGGAGAGGGGAGGGATGATGGGGTGAGAAGGGTGGAGAAAGAAAGAGAGAGAAGGGGGGGGGGGGGATGTAGGTCATCGTTTAATTGAACCATTTCAGGTGTGTGATGACACATTTTGATTTCCCAGTAGAAGTTAGATGATGTATACATACCTGGAGAGAGGCCTCTTCAAGAATCTCGAGATCCTCCTCTAGTTCATTTCCTGGAAATAAGACACGAGAGAAATGCTTCGTAAGTCAATCGGCCATTTTTGTCCCAATCCCTTCTGAGCTGAGCTTGAGGCTTCAAGTCAGCCGAGCATGCAGACATGTCTGTTTCTCCTGTGTTATCCTTACCGATAGGCAGAGCCAGGTCTTTCTTCATGAGAGCAGCAGCACACACACTGCCCAGGTAGGCCAGCTCCTTCTCCAGCTGGATGATACCCTGAAACACACAAACAGGACACCTCAAGCATCACACACCTCAAGCATCACACACAACAAGGTACATTTCATAGAAGACAAAGGCCCAATCCCAACTTACCCCTTGGCCCTACATTTTACGCCGTTTTGCACGTTCGCGTGTAGGGTGTCCCAATTATTGTTGGCACGTAGGGGTAGGGCCAAGTGGTAGGGCTACATAGCCCTCCAAACAGAGTTTTTTCAGTTGCACACTCCAAACCAAGGGTTAAAAACTAGTGTTGAGATCCCAGAAGCGACAAAAGAAAACCACAAATGTAGATAACGTAGTCAATAAAGATTAAAACATTATGATAACTGTTGAATTATCTTAGTTTAATGTAATTGCTATGTATTATAGACCTTTTCTTAATAACAAGCCGAACAAAAAATTTTGCTATTACGCTGATGTCTCTCGCTAGCTATCTAACATTACAACAATTGTTTTAAGGCTGATTTGGGCATGACAGTCCCGCATGTTGACACAATTCCCTGTCATATTTCTCCCCTTTGATGGCATATGGCGACCAAAATGTAACTAAAGTCCAACCGTGAAGTTGTTGCACTTGTTACCACTCCTCTAATATCAGTGCAGACTGGCAGAGTAGGAGCACGGGTTGCTAGTCTACAGAGCACTAACTGCTATTCTGTCCTGATCTGGCCTGGTAATGAATCATTGTTCTTTTTTATTTGATGACGTATTTTTATTTGATTTTATTTGATGACTTGATAGCCTGAAACTTAAGTTGTGAATGAATCACGAGCATCCCTGCTCTTCTATGATACTACTGATGACGTATCAGGGTCTTGAAGGGTTATCCCATTTCACACGGGAAGATTTCAACTCTGTTCCAAGGGGCAAGCCGAAAAGCGGGTGGCACTCCAATACTAGGGGTAGGGGTAAAAATTTGAAAATGGGATTGGGCCAAAGTCCATAAAACTGTCAGAGGATCGTATTCCTCATCCAGAAGGCTGCCCTCAGCTCCCCTCACCTCATCTGGTCCGGGGTTGAACTCGTATCCCACGGCAACACATTTGAACCCATAGAAACAGGCCTTCTCATCTTTCACATAATCCGAGGCCGTTTCCAAGGAGAAGAGAGCCTCGTTTCCTGGAAGCAGAGGAGAAAACACAGCGCGTGACACAGTGGCAATAACAACAGTCAGGACAGAGAGATCACCTCGGATCACATGGATCAATTCGTGGAGTTGAGGCGGCTGGCTTATGAGAGCTTACTGCTTCAAGGCAGAGCCCAAGTAACATGAGGATATGGTTAAGCATGTGGCAGTGATCAATAAGCTCTAATGAGGCTAAGCTGTCGTCCCTGCTATATGAAGCTTCTATAAAGTGACCTTTCACATTCAAGGGATTGAGGAATGTGGAGAAAATGGAGGACTGTGGAAAGACCACATCAGAAGAAGAAACACATCTGACAATTTTGGATTTAACTGAAAAACCTAGTAGAAACCTAGTAAACCTAGTAGAAACCTAGTAAACCTAGTAAACCTAGTAAACCTAGTAAACCTAGTAAACCTAGTAGAAACCTGGTAGAAACCGGCCATGACCTACCAGAGGGCCGTGACCCACTTTTTGGGAAAACACTGCGTCTAACGACCAACTGAACACAAATTAAAGCTTGAAAACAAGTGGCTGCCGTGCATTTCATGAAGCGGTTCTGGCTGGTGAGAACCGCTCAGACTCTCTCACCTGGCAGCACCAGGACAGTGGTGGGCCAGCCGTTGGACCCAGAAAGCTTCTTCAGCTCCACCCAGGTGTTGATAGTGTCGTGGGCCAGGGGTTTGGCCCCGAGGCTGGAGAGATGCAGGGAGCGGCTGGGGATGAGCAGGCGGAGGACGTCCTCTGGCTGGGCGGTGCCACACTGAGGGTCAAACTCTATGGTGGTCCAACGCACGCAGTCTGGGAAGGAGACCTGAGACAGATGGATGGAGGGGGATCAAGGTAAAATATCATGGTACTGTCGCAATCCTGAACGGAACCAAAGCCTGCACACCCTGTAGTTTGTGGGAGACTAGCCTAGTTGTATAACCAGGTGAGATATACCATACCTTGTATTGTGTAACTCCAGCTTGTTTGTAAGGGTGGTCACTCTCAATCACAGCATAGTGGCTGGAGGTGGTGCAAGCTGATAGGCCCTGCTCTGGCTGGTTGCCTGTAGTGCTGTCTGTTGATTGGTTGGGGTTGAAGGCGGGCGGGGCGTATTTCTGGTTCAGGGCGGAGACGGCTGGAAGCAGCTCCTGGACCAACCCGAAGACCTCCACTGCAGCCTGATGGGACGTTTTTTTTTGTGTATAACATTTCACATCAGTTACTCTGGCAACTAATCACATTTGCACTTCTGTATCTAGGGGACGTTCTTATCCAGTGAGACTCAACAAGATTAGGCGAGCTGAAAAATGTCAGTGGAACAAATTACAGTCAAAAATAGAGTCATTCATTCTCAAGTCAATTTGCCGCCCGGCCCCCCCCTCCCCACCGCCAAGAGATACGTCAACGAACTGATACAGCAATAACTCATAGAGATAACAACACGGGGGGAAGAGAGCACAGGGCAGCGGGGACGACATTCTTCGGTTTAACGCGGGCCGCTCTCTTACCTTGGGTACGGAGGCAGCCACAGGGCCGATGTAGGCCAGGATGAGGGGCAGCAGCATGGAGAACAGGCTGGAGGAGCTCAGCAGCTCAGGGATGTCCTCCGCTGGAGGCACAAGGACGGCGTTAAATCACAAACACACCATCGCCTCCTCATGATCACACCAAGGCTGCAGGGGCCTAAGCTGCTTTTAAAACACACACGCACACGCACACACGGTTGTCAGCTGCCAGTCCTTACCGTCCACTGCAAAGGCCCTGTGCAGGAGGTCCTTGGCAGCTCTGACCACAGCACTGACCACTGAGAGAGAACGGCTGCAGTTCTTATCCTCCTCGTTGGCCTTGCTCAGCAGCTGGGACTGCAGGTCCCCATCATACTCACTCCTACACACACATACACATTACTTAGAGTGACAGTCCCACACAGTGTGTGTGTGTACCTGTAGAGTGTGTGTATGTGTGTGTACCTGTAGTAGTATGTGTGTGTACTTGTAGTAGAGTGTATGTGTGTACCTGTAGTAGTATGTAAGTGTGTGTGTGTGTACGTGTGTGTGTGTGTAGCTGTAGTAGTGTGTGTGTGTGTGTGTGTGTGTGTGTACCTGTAGTAGTATGTAAGTGTGTGTGTGTGTGTACCTGTAGTAGTGTGTGTGTGTGTGTGTGTGTGTGTGTGTGTCTTGTCCTGTTGTATGTGAAAGACATTGTCCATGTCTGTTTGTGAATGCATCCCATCTGTGCCTTCAGTATTTGTGTCCCTGTATACTTGTTTCTATGTGGACAGAAATAAATGATTAAAATGTGTGTACCTGTAGTAGTAGTGTGTGTGTGTGTGTGTGTGTGTGTGTGTGTACCTGTAGTAGAGTATCTGTGGTATCTGTCCTCTGGTCTGGTTGGTTCCATTGCTGCTCAGACTACAGGTGCTGAAGGTGAAGGCCACGCCATCGGAACACTGCACCGTGGTCATCCCTCCGTCCCCATTGGCTGTGCGGCTGCCATAGTTACGCAGGCGGACGGCGTATTTCACACCCTCCTGCAGTGGGTAAGAAGTACACCAGTAGGGACAGCGTTGAAGCAACATCATTTAATAAGGTCCCGGACCCTAACCCATGTGGGCTCCCCTGATTTCAAATTGGGGGAAATCTAAATCAAACTAACCTCTAGGATTTGATAAATAAGACGAAACCTAAACCCTTTATTTTGTATGAAGACAAACAATGTCTGTGTATTGCACCTGTAAGCCTGTATTGTGGTGTTTTGGGGTTTGAGTCAAGCCAAATGTCAAAAAGGTTGTAGAGGATACAAGTCGATAAGAAACTAGAGGATTAGTCGTGTAGGGGACGAGACGCTTGTTCACACCCCGACCACGTACCTTGAGCGGCACGGCCTTGTCTAGACGGATCTCAGCGATGTCACTGGGGGAGTCGTCCGTGCTGTAGGTGCCCTTCACCAGCTCCAGGGACGTCCACCTGTGAGTGTGGGCCGAGTCACTATGGTGCTCTGTCTGGGCCTGGGGGAGGGGGAGGGGGAAGAGAGAGAGAGAGAGAGAGAGAGAGAGAGTTATGTGTGACGCGTTAACACTGCTCGCCGAGTTGCATTTTTTTTTAGACACTTGGGAAACAAACGGAACCCTCTCTTTCTTACGTCGTCAGCGAGCACCTCCAGTTCGTACTCGTGGATGCCCCCGCCGCCGTAGACGCAGAAGCCCACCAGCACCACGCCGGGCTTGTCCACCGTCATGCAGATGGCGTCGGGGGAGCCGTTGCCTGTGTTCCAGCTGCGACCCTGGCTGGTCTTGGTGAAGCGGTTGGGGGTGGACTTGACCGAGTGGAGGGAGTTCAGCCCGTCCACCTGGGGAGAGGAGCAGACAGACGTCACGTTGCATCATGTCATGTCTGTGTCATCTAGATCACACTCAAACATCACTGTGGAGAATAAGGAGTGTTATGTTAAAGAAAACACATCTCGTGGCCTGGGGTGGTCCAGTGGTCTAGACATTATGCCCATGTCGGCATGGGTTCGAATGCGGCCCATGCCCTGTTGACATGCCCTCCTCTCCTTACTTTCCTGTCATTCTTCTCTAACTCTATCCAATGAAATGAAAAATATGAGTGGGACCGCCCCACTCAGAAAAAAAAAGAAGAAAAGTAAGAAATCTCTCATCTCTCATCAATGTGACAGCTGTAAATGTACTGTACTAAATGGCAGACAAAAACTATGAGATGGCCATCTTGAAACCAGAGAGAAGCAATGGTACCACCAGATTGCAATTCTGAGACATATAGATAATCAATGTTGTTGGAAAAAAATAAAAATAATAATTGCTGACGTCAACTTCCTTCATTCAGAAACAACAACAATACTACACGGACGTATGATATTTGTAGTGGGGATCGTTCGAGTCACATTGCTATTCATAACACCCTCTTGGCCAGAGAGAGCCAGCAATTGTTCCAGGATAGGATATCCAGGTCCTTTAAAAGAAGAAAAGGCGTATCCTTGACAACATGAAGGGGGTCTAAAAAAAAAATAGGGGGGGAGGAAAACAGTCGTGGCTGGGACTGTTGCCATGACAACGGCAGTTGCTGAGACGACGAGAGAGTGAGGAGTCCAGAATGCAGCAGGCAGCCAACGGACCAATGGGTGAACTCTAGACAAGACTGATAAGATGAACCCCGAATTAGAAACAGAGTGTTAGATATCACCGCAGGGGCACCTGCGCCCCCACCCCCTCCCTCCCTCCCCCAGTGACTCTGCATCTCGTCAAAAAAACTGATACAGATAAACGCATGCTCTCCCATTTATGCTTCTATTGTTTTCAAGCTTGTCTATTGACACAGATGCAGTGCTTGGCATTATGTATAAAACACAAACAATGAAGAAAGCAGCAGGGAAGGAAAGCAAACAGGAAAGGGCACTGGCGGAAATCTCATCTCCGATGATGTCACCTCAACCCCATAGAGCTGCATTCAAAGGACTGAGTTACATCTAATTAGATCTAGACAGAGTTGGAGGGCTTGATTAAATTTTGAACCCAGTTGATCCAGGAATAGAACTGATCTGATGAAAAAAATGCTTACAATGTCAATGTCCTAGGACAGTGTTTCTCAACCTCACGGCACCCTCTAAAAGTATGCAAAATCTCCAGTCACTCCTGTCTAAAAAAAACAATACTCTGCATCCCTCTGACAGCCAACGCATGCATGCACATACACACACATACACACGCACAGACACGCACACTCACACACACGCAGACATACGCAGAGACACACGCACAGACAGACACACGCGCACACGCATGCACACAATTAGTGGTTATTGAGTCTTAAACAGCTTTGTTTTGTTGTGTTGGATTTTCACACAAATGCACCCTTGCTGACTAGTGACGGATGATCTGTGTCTTGTGTTTGCTCGGAAACATCACTTGGTTTGACACTGTCATACCACATACCAGGCACATAGGGAGAGGGCATGATGGATCCCCGATAAAGATAAATCCATGCAACAAGTAGCTGTCATCGTACTCTTCAACGTCTTTTCTTTGTCTTGCCTCTACTACCGTCGCTGCTGAACGACCACTGGATGATAAAGTTGATGGCTTCTGGAGCCTTTCCTTTCAAAAACCATTCCATGCTAGTTCCATGTGCCTCACGCAACACTCTAGTAATGCATCGCGCAGTAATATAAAAAAAAACATAACGTTGTGACATGGGGAAAAGGGCATGTGAGACACATTTTGATGATTTATGAGGCGGCTAATGGTCTGCATTTTCATGATAAGTTGCGTCACTATCGTTTTTGGGGAATTTCAATCCATTTAATTATGTCAGCAACGTCAGAATATATTTTTTGGGACGGCACCCCTGATGAAGCCAGGTGGCACCCCGGTTGAGAAACACTGTCCTAGGACATTGCTGTGTGTGTGTGTGTGTGTGTGTGTGTGTGTGTGTGTGTGTGTGTGTGTGTGTGTGATGGTTCACCTCTGAGCCCAGTGCTGAGGCGGTGAGCTCTGACACGATGCTGGCCAGCAGACCACAGGTGTTGGAGACCAGGTGAGGAGAGAACAGCTCCACCTCCTTCCTCAGACTCTTCCTCACCGGCAACACCACAATGACAAGCATCTTCTCCAGAACCTCCCGGAAACTGGTCATGCCCATCAGATTCTCCTCCGTCTAGAGAGAGAGAGAGAGGGGGAGAGAAAAAGGGGAGAGAGACGTTTGAGGATGCGATTCAATTATGGTCAAAACATGATTTGTTTTTTTTATGTCCAAGTTTCAACATTTGAAGTCACACTGTTATCGGTTTGTTCTTTGATCTCATGACACCATGATGACAACAATTGCTGACAGCTATTACTAGTACTGGTAAGAACAAATGTATTCCACATTGTGAATACGTAACTCATACCTAATTACGCTTTGAATTAAATACGACTAGCGTATCCCTTCCACCACTGATCACAGACTTGCACTCTAGGATGAGTGAAGGAGGTAGTAAGGGAACCAGGCATCACTCACATGGCTGAGTTTTTCCATGTGGGCCACCAGCAGGGGGAAGCGGTGAGCGAGAGCAGAGTCGTTCTCTGTGCTGACCTGTTTGACCAGCGAGCGCAGCAGCACCTCCCCGTCGTACGCGATGGGCAAGATGGACGTCAGCTTGACCGAGGTGTTGCACAGAGCCGACATCACCGCCGCCAGCAGACGGCTGCTCGACGTGCGGAAGTTGGCCTCGGCAATGTCCTGGGGGGAGGGGGGGGGGGGGGAGAGGGGGAGAGAGGGGGGAGAGGGACGGGTGAGTGGAAGAGTACTACACTCTCAGCATTCGATATAGCCATGAGCCAGGAGGAGGTGTTCTGATTGAAAATATGAACTTTGAACTATATATTTTTGGACAACATTTGGACAACATTTCTACCCCGAGCAACAAACGGTGCTTAACGTTAAGTGTCGAAATGTCTTGTTAGCGTTCGACCCTTCATGCAATGAGTCTTAGTGGTCGAACCTTTCTGAAAAACTAGACACAATGTCATCATTCTGTCCATATAGAAAGTGACCCCCCACCCCCCTCCCCAGCGCTGGTATGGTCAGTACCAGGACCCTGCTCACCCCCCCCTGGGTCTCACCTGGTCCAGGCAGTTGAGCAGGTCACAGAGGCAGGCCCACTGCAGGGCGGGGGTGGGGTAGAAGGAGTGGAAGCAGGCGGTGAAGGTGTTGTGGCACTCCTGCAGCACGGCCTCCAGCAGGGTGAGGGGCTGGGACAGGTAGCCCTGGGGGTCGTTGTCCAGCTTGGTCAGACAGTTGTCCATGCCCTCCGACAGGATCTTCTTCAACAGGCTGCGGGTCTTCCCCACGCACTCCGCTAGCTTACTGGACTCCTCGATCACAGCCTTGGTGCTGGCTGGAGAGGGCCACAGGAAGAGAGGAGGGGTAGGTTCTAGTGAGGGCCTGGGTTTTTAAGTCATCAGGCTTTTCTTTTCTTTTTTTTTTAATTAGGAGGGGTACACAACACTATTTTGTTATTCTGGAGAATTTTCGTGAATCTTAACCTTATTTTTCTATTCACTACAGTACTAATTGGTACTAATTACCAGAGATGGGGAAGATCTCACAGATGTAGACTCTGAGCAGGCGCAGGCAGCAGGTCCCCACGAAGCGCAGTCTCTCCAGGTCCAGCAGGGTGGCTGTGTACTGGAAGCCCTTCAGCCCCCTCAGCTCCTCCACACCCAGCACCAGAGTGGTCCAGCTCCAGTGGAGGATACTCAGCAGGGACTCAAAACACTCCTGTAGGGTGAGGGTGGGGGGACATCTTTACTATAGTACCACAGTAACAACATCCTAGATTGCTCATACAGGTAGGGAAGGTGGACAGCTGTCCTTCATCCTGAGAGGGATGGGCGAGAGGACATTCAGAGGACTTACCACAGAGACTGTCCGAGCGAAAGAGCGTTTGAGAATGTGGACTGGCTCGCTGGTCTGCTGTTTCCCTTTAGCCGCGTTGCCATCGTTTGACGGCAGCCTGGTGGAGAAAATAAACATGACAGGCGCGTTACAAGCATGCCACTTGGAGAGCCAGCTCAATAAACGTATCCCATGTTGCACATAATATCACTGTTCGGAACGATATGAAGAGCGCAATAAAAAAACGATGACACTTGCCTGTACAATAACTGAGGTATTTGACCGGCGTTCACGTCAGTACCGTTGTTTGACTTCTTGGAGCTCTTGAACTGATAAACCACACTGAAAAAAGAGAGGATTAAACAAAAATGTCACCATAAAACACTTCACATCACTTCAGAAAACGCGCATGGCTATCTCGTGTCGTAAACAAACACAAAATGTGGTCAAACAAAGACACAGTGCCTCAACATCCCAATCTCGATGTAGCTGGTGTGTATTGTTGTCACAGTAAACAGAGTGTAGGAAAGCCGCCCCCCCCCTCCAGCGGTACCTGTCGTCAGTGGTGATGGTGGCCTGGCCGTGGGAGCCACAGTCACTGCTGGGCCCAGACACCCTGGCCCAGGCCACGTACCACCAGCCCAGCTGCAGCAGCACTGGCTCATCAAACATCATAGCGTACTTCTCCCTGCGGACAGAGAGAGAGAGAGAGAGATGGGACGATGCACTTAATTAAACAACGCTAAGCAGAGGCAGCCCCTGTAGCTGTGACTTTACTCACCATAAAGCACAGACTCAAGTGCCTTATTTGCATTCATACAACGGGTTACTAAATAAAACGGTCAATTGTTATCGCGTGACAGTGTGGTGGTTTCCGCCCTGCACTTAGAAATATATCGAAGAATATTGTACTTTTCGAAACTACCAGTGTTGTCAAGGTAATGTAATAAATAGACCTTTGTAATTTGAGTGTTTCCGCAGGGATATTACTGTAACATATGGTAAACAGGCAAATGCTGTTACTTTATCAGGGAATAACTCATTGATAATAACTCATTGAATGCACAGCGTTGAACGCCTCTCCCCATCAACGCATTGCATAAACATAAATAATGTAAGCTACTGTAAAATGACAATGTCAGCACGTCTACAACACAACATCTTTTACAGTTTTCAAGCACCTGCCGATTATTTTTATTTTTTTATATCTTAGCCTGAACACCAGACATAATACCAAATATACCATAAAGGATGTACATTACCATGTAAAAAATGTTATGATTCTGACAGTGTGCTGTAGGGGTCATGTCGGGGTCATGGAACACACGTACCTGGCAGCGCAGTCATAGGCCAGCACGTCCGTCTCGGCCAGCAGGTCTCCGTCTGTCTCATGGTCTCCTCCATCAGGCCCCAGCTCAAACAGCTGCACAGCAACACACAACACTTAACCAGACTCAACCACACTCAACCACAGCCCACTACCTGGCCTCCTCAAAGACTGATAGACAGGACTGATAACAGTACTGCAGTCCAATCAACAGGCCAGATTAAATTATTGAAGGGTGAAGGAATGAAATAAACCAACATTTCACCGGCTCACCTTGATCTTGGCGGTGTACTCCCCTCGGCCCCCGAACAGGCCCAGCCCCCCCAGCAGGATATCTGCGTCAGCACAGAACCGGATGGCCTCCACAGAGTGGGCCGAGTAACCCCAGCCGCCCCCGTGACCTATGACATCACACAGGAAGTGAGGCTCTGCAGATCACTCCATGTGATCTTCAATGCTTTCAATTTTAAATAAACATTTTAAATGTTATACATGATGCTCCACTCACGCTCATTTAAGTCTGTGTCATGTGTGAGCTGAAGTGTGTACTAAGTGTGTACTAAGTGTGTGCCCACTCACTCTCAAAGCGGTTGACGACGCTGTAGTCTTCTTTGGAGTAGACCTTCATCACAGCCTGGGTCTCCTCCTCTGTGCTGGCCACGCCCATCTTGAGCTCCTGCATGGCTGCCAGCGTATCCAGGCAACCTGGTTAAGCACACAACCATACTTCCTGTTAGCCCTTATTCAACATTCACCGGAAAGGGGGGGAAAAAAAGAAGAAAAACATCACTTCTGTATGTTATTGTAAGATGTGCTTAGAAGTAGCAAAAGGACTGTCATATTTTGACAAGAGAGGTTATCACATAAAATGGAAATGTTTATCATTTGCCACTGACAGAACTATTAAACACTCTGGGGCATTTTCAGCATTTTCAGCTGCTGAGTTTGACAGCCCAGTGAGAGTAAGAGAGGTGTAAAGAGAAGAGGGGAAGAGAGAGAACATTGACAGCAGAGTGACAGTGATAGACCCCCCTAATACCCATCACTGCCATGTCATATTATTCACTCAACTCTAAGCAAAAAAGAAAGCTGACTCATAGAGGGCATACTATACTAAAAACTGCCAGGTGCTTTGGAGGCCTGCCAAACGTTGACAGTGTTATTATTACCCAGGATGTGCAGGGCTCCGTGGGAGCGTGTGGTGGTGGCGTGGGACCCAGCGGGCAGCGCCAGCTCTGGGCTCAGGATGCTGCAGCGAGCCTGGAGGTCGGACGCAGAGGGCACGCGGGCGTCAGCAATCACTGCGTTGTAGCACCACATCTCCTTCGAGGCTGGGAGGAACCTAGGGAAACAGAGGAGGGCGGGTGAACGTTACACTGGGGGGAGTACCCTGGGGGGATTACTGGTGAGGTCTTGACAAGACTTGCATTGACATTATTTGACATTTAACAGACGCCTTTATCCAAAGCGACTTACAACAAAGTACATTTTGTTGTTACTGACCTCCATATGACGTCGTAGACCGGGTCCAGGCACAGGCCGAAGCCCTGGAGGTCTTCCTGCTCGGAGTCGTTGAAGGTGCGGCAGCTGCCGTCCAGCTTGTTGATGAGCAGGCATTTAAAGGGAGGGGGCTCCGACACAGAGGTGGGCACCAGGCCTGTGCAGAAAAAAAACATTGGGTCATAAAAAGGTCAGCTCTGTTGTTCAGAAGGTGACATGAGAAGTCTGGATGTGAAGTAACAGCTAGACAGGGCAGGAGGTCACCTATGATGTGTTTGCTGGCAAAGATCTCTGACGTGGCGAGGACGTGGGAGTTGATGAGCGCCTCGTCGATCCTCAGGAAGGTCTGGTCCCCGCTGGCGCCGATCCAGGTGGCCTTGCGGCCGTACTTGGCCCCGATGTTGGGCATGGGAGAGGGCTTGGCGTTCCAGTAGGGCATGTCCAGAATGTGCCGGCCTAACTGCCCTTTCTGCAACGCAGGCACACACACATACTCTTGTCTACTCACTGTGTGTCAACCACATTTCCGATATGATACGAGAGGGAGATGCATTTTGCCGCCACACAGTATAACCTCCAGTGTGAGGTATCCATGGGCAAATTCGAAAATGGACCTATCGCTAAGCCACGCCCCAAAATAGAAATGTTCCAATCATATCACAGCAAAAGTCACTATAGGCAGAAAACTCGGACAAACAACTGGTGAAAAGCTTCTAGACTAAATATTCTTGTCATCTTTAAAAAACATGTCTATTACTTGCTGTGGTAAATCAGAAATCAGAGATTTCCTCCTGCCATTGTAAGTCATTGAATGTCATTCAGTCACGGTCGGTCAGTCAGTCGCTATCAGTGAAGCGTTGTTTGTTTGTCCGAGTTTTCAAAGGGGGCGTGGCTTAGCGATAGGTCCATTGCAACGGGACATTATCAAGGTGAAGGCTAGTTTGCATACATCACAGTAATTCTCTGCAAACATTGTCTAACAAGCTCCATACAAACAAACTGCATATATTCTAATCAGGATATACCATTGGTAAAGCTTTCACTATGATTGTGTATTTAAGAACAATGCTGTACTTTGTAAAAAAGGGCCACTGAGTTCCATACCGAGAAGCTGCCGAAGGTGAAGACCTGTCCGTCTGTGAGGAGAACAGCCGTGTGGTTACTGCCTGCTGTCACCTGCACACTGGGACCAGGCAGGGCCTGCACCAGGGTAGGAGACCCCCTGCAGGGACAAGGAGGAGAGGAGGGGACGGGCCTTGGGGCTTAGTGTGCGTGTGTGACTGTCTACAAATGACTAAAACATTTGGACGGTTAAGTAGCGCCCGATGTAGAGCATCAGGAAAAAAAGAGTAGTTACCTTGAGTTGACATCTCCGTGTCCAAGCTGCCCGTGCTGGCCATAACCAAACGTATAGACATCTCCATTCTCCATCAGTACCACTGCACAATAACAGGCACATCACATTACCACGTTACAATTGGTACAACAACATGAGCACTTTCCATTGTGTTTCATTACCCCATGTAAGGTCAAGTATAGTGTTCCACTATAATCCTCCAGTTAGACCTCTACATGTTTTTACACATTGCACCTGTGTGCTCTTTATGATCGTACACCACAGAGGAAGAGATCAAAAGGAAGCAGGAAGTGACTGGCAGGAAGTGGCCCCCGGGTCAGTGCACCTACCGGAGTGGTGGAAGCCGCAGCTGACCTGCACGGCTCGAATCTCGCAGTCGAACCGCACCGCCCCGGGAGGGTAGGTAGTGATCTTACTGGCGTCCTTCTCGCCGCGCTCATTGCTGCCGTCTGCAAGGCAAACAGTCGGTCAGTCAGTCAGGAGAGGGAGAAGAGGGGGGGGGAGTGAGAGAGAGAGAGGAGAGAGGAGTGAAGACAAAACTGCAGCGTCAGAGGCTCGTAGGTGGATGTCTCTGGATAGTCCTGGAGAGAGAAGAGCTGGTAGGAACAGTGGATTCAAGGGAGGGGAGGTGGGCATGCTAAACAGAAAAGAAAAAAACCTCTGAAACAACGGGCTATCGAAAAACCAGACTAATTCCTCATTCGTTGTGGTAAAAAAGGTTGGTTGGGTTCAATCTTTCCATTTTCCTGTGGTCATAGGTACCAACTGTAGCTAACGCAGTCACAAGGCGGCTCAGCGTAAAACGTTAAGACATAGAATTTGGGGTGAGTGTTTGGTTTTGCAGGAGCCTTGTTTCAGAGGTCAGTGGTGGTTGTGTGAGAGAGTAACAGGGTAGAGGTAGGCCCATGCATGTCAGTGATGAGACCAGTGTTTACCAACCCCAGCTTGGACCAGGGACCGGCATGCTGTGGTCTTCCTGCTTCGAGGACTACCAAACACCACTACTGAATGACAAACAGTGATTTAATAGCAGAAAGGTAACTAGCTAACTGGCTGACGACTAGTCTGCCATTAACTAACTAGTCTGCCATCATCCCACAGACTGGTGCCGGTCCGTCGACCAGAGGGCTCTGTTAAAGTCACAAACCCTTCATTGTGTGGAAGAGAGAGCCTTGTGGTTTGTTGAGCTTTTCTCCTTATTGAGTACGCTCCATGGGGTAAAGAACACTGGTAGAGGATGGTAGCTTTCGACCATCCCTCTCAACAGCTTGCACAGCAGCTTTAAATCCTAGAGCTAATATCGATATGACTATTATCCACAAACAACGTCCGTCCATCGAACCTCCGAACACTTACCTCAGCTCTCAAGTCTGCAAAGGGAAGGGGGAGAAGTCCTTAGGACTAATCTTACTTTGTAAAGCAGCAGAGTATTAATCCTGATGAAGATAGTGGAGGACAGCTGTGTCTTTTACATCTTATCTAGCCCTTTCAAATATAACCGCGGGGCACAAACCCATTCTATTATTACTTTATTACAGATAAGAGGACTTTTTAAAATGTCTCTGGATCATATATATATATATATTTAAAAATCTTAATATGTACTAAAAATATGCACATTGAATGAGCGTGATGGTGACAGAAGTAGCTAGTCCGCTTCTCTCATCCCATAATTGTTGGCTTGTCATTTACCAAAGCACTCTCCCAGCGCCTGTCATCATTTGCTTCTCATTTTGCCACTGTGTGAAAAAATCAACTGCTGCTTAGAGTGTTGTTAAATCCAGTTAGACCGGAATATTGATTTCTATTTAAGAAGCACTGGGTAAAGCATGTGTTGGGATCCTGAGACGAAAAAAAGGCCAAACCAGAAGTGGAATTAACATAAGAATAGACACAATCTTTCTTTTACTCTCTCTCCACATTTCTTTTGCATCTTAGGAGGAAACCAACTTAAGGGGTCTTTATCTAAATCCAGATTCCAATGACAATCTAACATTCACCATTTATTATTCTTCGCCTTGAAGAAAGTCGACAGGGCCAAAACCTTCCCTTTGTTGACAATAATGTTGATTTTGCAAGTGTACACACAGTGTGCCAGAATCCAGTCTCATAAATAATAGTTCATAAATAATAGTTGTTCTTTACCGTGTGAACTGGTAAAGACTATTGCTTTAAGAGAGTGAGAGAGAGGAGGCAGGCGGGCGGGTGGGACAGCCGGTTTGGGGAGTGGGGTGGGGGTGGGGGGGGGGGTGAGTCAGAGGGGCGTCTCTGCACCCGTTGAGTTAGGTAGTGAAGACCGTAGTACCTTTGTGCTTGTCCCGTTTATGCCTTAGGGCCTGAAGGGGTCTTATTCTGGCTAGGGCCTGCTCACGCTGGTTCATAAATATGGGGCCGGGGAAAACAAGAGGGCCTGGGGGAGAAAGAAACTTTCACATGCATGGACAAGGCTCACAAATGGGAAAGAACACATGGTAACAGTACAACAAACAAGTACACACACACACACACACACACACACACACACACACACACAGCAAAATCATATGGTCACAAGTAGGAGGGAAGTCACCAAGGCACAACACCCACACGTATAGCAACGACAGGTTCAGAGGCCTTAGCAGCATGATCTAATGGAGAACAACACGGCATAACCAGTCTCTGGGAGGGTTTATTCATGATCTCTTTCACTACTGCATCTCCCTCTTCTTCCCCCTGTTAATCCCATCTTCTGGCCCTTACCATTGTCATCACATACGCACACACACACACACACGCACCCACACACACACACACACAACCCCCCACCCCAACCTACTCCAACCAGAGCCCTGGCCCGTACCTCGTCCCTCCTCCAGCCTGTGTCGGCGGTTGATCCTCTGGCGCTTCTCCTCCTGGCGGATCTGGATGTGCTCCTCGATGTTCACGCCTGGGGGGGGAGGAGGGACAGCTGAAACACAACGCCCCAGCAGAACACGGCCCAAAGAGGAGGAGGAGGAGAGACAGAACAAAACAACACACACACACATGGATGAATGATATGGGGGGGTGGGGGGGAGGGATAATCAAAGAAGCCATGCGTCGAAACAGGATGAAGACAACAAAACAAGACGTTACGATCAGCAGAGGTGCCGCCGACCGACTGAAAAGCGGCACGGGGCTGAGACACACGACAGTCAAGCGGTTGTGCCGACAGGAAATGTTCCGGAGCCACACACACACATAAGCCTGCATACAGAAGTTGAAGACTGTGTGAAAGCTGAGGGGGACACACAGACCCGTACAGGGGTGAAGAGCTGGTCCTAGGGGTAGAGGGGTAATAGCTAAGAGCAGGTCCTAGGGGTAGAGGGGTAGTACCTAAGAGCAGGTCCTAGGGGTAGAGGGGTAGTACCTAAGAGCAGGTCCAGAGGGATCATTTCCTTCACGGCGTCAAAGATGCCCCTCTGCCGGGCCTCCTGGCCGTCCAGCTCCCTGGCACACGCCTTGCAGCAGCCACACGCAGAGCAGCCCGACTCACCAGACCCACAGCCACAGATCCTACACACACACACACACAAACAGACACACACACAGACAGACAGACACACACAGACACACACACACACACACACACACACGCAGACACACACGCAGACACACACGCAGACACACACACACACACACACACACACACACACACAGGAAGGCAGACACACACACAAGCAGACACACACACACACACACACACAGGAAGGCAGACACACACACACACACACACACAGGCAGGCAGACACACACATGCAGACACACACACACACACACACACACACACAGGAAAACAGTCAGACAGAAACAAAACAACACACATACAAATAGTGAGATAAAATTCAAGGCAGACACACAGACAGACACAGACACAGGCACCAAACAAACCCAAGCGTCCAAACACAAACGTCATTGCATCTGGATCTGTACTGACAGATCAGTAAACACTAGGACAACAACAACAACCCTGCCATAGCCCCTGTGTGTGTCTGCGTGTGTCTGCGTGTGTGTGACACTGTGTGCGTCTGCCTGTGTGTGTCTGCCTGTCTGCGTGTGTGTGTGCGTCTGCCTGTGTGTCTGCTTGATTGTGTCTGCGTGTGTCTGTTACTTACTTACTTACTTACTTACTGTGTGTGAGTCTGCCTGTGTGCATGTGTGAGTGTGTGAGTGTGTGAGTGTGTGAGTGTGTGTGTGTGCGTGCGTGCCGTGGGTCTCCTTACCCTCCAGGGACTCTGTCGGGCCGTCCGCTGCTGACACAGCTGGCCCCGTAGCCGGTGCAGTCCCCACACACGGTGCAGACCATGCACTGGTCCAACTTCCACTTGTGCATGCCCGGCTGGCACATCATGCTCTTCTCCTCCTTCTCCTCCAGCTCCTCCTCCAGGTCCTCGTCCATGGCCGTGGCCATGCTCTCCACACCAAACGCTGCAGGGGGGGGACAAACCTGGGTTTGAGTGGGGGGGCGTGTGTGTGGGTGTGTCTGTGTGTATACGTACCAGAGTGTGTGTACCAGAGTGTGTGTACCAGAGTGTGTGAACCAGAGTGTGTTTGTGTGTGTGTGTGTGTGTGTGTGTATACGTACCAGAGTGTGTGTACCAGAGTGTGTGTGTGTATGTGTGTGTGTATGTGTGCGTGTGCGCGTGTATGTGTGCGTGCGTGTGTGTGTGCGTTCGTGTGTATGTGTGCGTGCATGTGAGTGTGTGTGTGTGTGTGTGCGTGCGTGTGTGTGTGTGTGTGTGTGTGTGTGTGTCAGGCCCTCACCCTTCCCTGCCTGGTTCATGGCCCCGGTGTCTCGGCCACACTGGCCCTTGTTGTTCACCCCGAACGTCCACACCTCTCCAGTCTTGGTCAGGACGCAGGTGTGGGCCTTCCCCATGGCAACCTGAGTCACAAAGTGACCCTTCAGGTCTGTCACTTGACCTGTAGGGGGGAGGGGGGGGGGAGAGGAGGGGAGGGGGAGAAAGGTTATTCTGTATCACCAACAGGATTCACTAGATTGAGGGGGGAAAATAAATAAATAAAAAATTTGAGCTGAACCCCCGACTTTAATACAAACTGAGTGCAGGGAAACGGTGAAAGGACAACGACACAATGGACCTATCGCTAAGCCACGCCCCCTTTGAAAACTCGGATAAACAAACAACGCTTCACTGACAGTGACTGACTGACCGACCGTGACTGAATGACATTCAACGACTTGCAATGGCAGGAGTTGGCAAATTTCTGATTTCTGATTTACCACAGCAAGTAAGACATGTTTTTTAAAGATGACAAGAATATTTTGTCTAGAAGCTTTTCACCATCAGATATTAGCGAGTTGTTTGTCCAAGTTTTCTGCCTGTCGTGACTTTTGCTGTGATATGATTGGACAATTTCTATTACGGGGCGTGGCTTAGCGATAGGTCCATTCCAGGGATATTTTTGCATCCAAGGATGACAGTATATCAATGATCAGTTTCCCGGTAGCTGCAACAATGTGCACTTTTCCGGGGGGGAGGGGGGGTTGGGTCACGTGGTCTAGTTAGTGTCACGGAATGAAGGGATTCAACCCCTTCGGCCGCCGGCCCACTCACAGGTGCTGTCGCTGTAGATGGCGTCCTTGCCGAACATGTAGAGCTCCCCCTCCTTGGTGACGATGCTGCTGCTGCCGTTGTTGCAGGCCGTGTACAGAGCCGTCTTGGTCTCTAGCTTGATCATCTTCTTAGGCTTGTAGGGCTTCGGCTGTCTGCGGCTCTTGGCTGTACGGGACACACAGAGACACAAGACGAGACGACGCAGGTGAGAGGGGAGAGGAGAGGAGACGTCGAGGGTGACGACGGGAAACGAACAGGGCTGGGTTCCATTTCTAATTATTATCTCCTTCTCTCTTCTCTCGACTTAACTACTGTTGTTATTTTCACAGTTATTCTGTTATTCTCTCTCCCCACACACACATTTATTTAGGAGAATCTATTCAATATTGTGGTGTGTGTGTGTGTGTTCAGGCGTGTGTCTTACTTGACTCTCCGTCCTCTCCCTTGCTGGCGGAGCCGGTGAAGAACACGCTCCCGTCCTCGGCCACCAGCAGGGCGTGGGAGCCGTCGTGGCCCACGGAGAACTGAACTATCTTAGGGGACTTGGTGACGGGCAGCTCCACCCATTTACCAGCGGACGGGCCACCCTGCTTGATGCCCAGGCTCTGGTACTTCCCTGTGTAGTAGATCTGAGAGGGGGGGAGGAGAGAGGGTTGAGAATGAATGGATAGACTATATACTGTACATATATACGTATATACAAGGGCGAAAGTTTGGTTTGGGAAGTGGGCGGGACACAATAAAAGGGTGACCACAGACCCCCTAGGGGGGTCCGGGGACATGCCCCCCCGTAAGATTTCTTTTTACTTTTGAAAGTAAAATCAATCAATTTGGTGCACTTTGAGGGCAAAATGAAGAGGCTAGATCTATGAAGAACTACATACATCACTGTATGTCTTTTGTAATCCCCATTTTATGACCCTTCAAGATCTTCTTACCTTTATGTATTCATACTTAGTCATTGTTTACCCTTTAAGATAAAAGATTAATTCAATTAACACTTTTAATATAAAGAACATTTCTTTATTCTCCTCCTTCATCTCTCAATTCAAAACATTACTTGCACAAAGTATACTGTCTGCACTGTACCAAACACATGCTTTCTGTACTCATTTGCAACAATAATAATAATCTCTGCGGTGACAGCCAGGCTCCTGCTGTTTTAGAGGTGATCTTCCAAACACTTCAACTCACGTTTTAATTTCCATTACACACAGCGAGTCAGATCACACACAATCAACAGCTTCCAGAAGCTTCTTAAACCTGACGGACTAAACTAACTAAACCCGGGGGGGATCATCTTCTCCATGTCACCACACCAGATAAATTGTCCAGCTCATCGATGACAACTTGAAATATACGGTAGGCTAGCAAAGCTGATAACGTGATTATCAGTTACATAGGACCAAGCCAAGGGTAATAGAACAATCCTGCTGTTTTACAAACAATAATGAACCAACTCATATCCTCCTTCTTTCTTTTTATCCCCTCTCCAAAGAAAGACAGAAGATTCAACTGTTTTTGGTGCTTAATTTTTATTGGTCTGCAGTCTGCACTCTACAAGTGGGTCAGCACCTTTCTCATCCTGAGCATTTTTTTCAAGTGGGCGTGCCTGCTCCCTGCGAAGGCATAGCATAGAACCATAGATCATAGAACCAGGGATGATAGAAGCTGTCGCTACTCGCTGGCCAAACAATAGTGGATTAAGCATGATTTTTTTCAGTTAACGCACATTTTTTTATGTTTAAAAAGTGGGGGGGACAGAATCTAGGTTTTGAAAAGTGGAGGGGACATGTCCCCCCTGTCCCTAGTGGAGATTTCGCCAATGTATAATATACACATCATGGCTGTCAACGTTAATGCGTTAACGCATGTGATTAATCTGGAAACAATAACGCGATAAAGACAAATTAACGCATGATTAATCACGTGACCAGGGTTGCCAGATGGGATTGACAATTTACAGCCTAACCAGTCTATAACCTCTAAATCCAGTAGCCCATCCCCATCTGGCAACCCTGCACTGACCCAGGTAGACAGTCTGGCCACTAGGGGTGCAACGGTTCTCGGTTTTTTTACGGACGGTACGGTTTGCGTTCCACGGCTCAATTCACTAGTGAACCGTGACGGTTTTCGGTTTATGCTGCGATTTGGCCGCGTTCGTAAATTAGCTCTGAGAGCGCCGGAGCGTCCACGTGAATGCCTCGAACGCGGCCTTTGGTCAGAGGTCGAGTTGGTCTGGAACGCAGTTGTACATCTTTACTGCCTAATTGGCTGCCTAATATCCAATCACAGGGAAGAAACAAAAACACTGTTAGAGAAAAAAAAGGTGAAGATGGCGACCGGATTAGAAAACATGGCGAACCCAGTTGAGAGGCAACAGTTTGAGGAAGCCCCGGATTCCTACAAGTCTGCGGTGTGGGGTCATTTCGCTTTTCCCGTTGAATATGACAATAAGGGGGGAAAAACAGTGGACAGAAACATTACTGTCTGCAAGCTCTGCTTAAAGCGTGTGCCATATGCGAATGGATGCACCTCTAACATGAACCAGCATATTCGCCGCTACCACTCAACGATAACACTGACTGGGAGCAGGAAAGCCAGTCAGGTAGCGTCAGTGAGCAGACAGCAGTCTCTCTCTGATGCGTTCGGACAGACGTACACTACCACTTCAGAGAAACACAAAAAAATAACCAATGCAGTGGGGATGTTCATTGCAAAGGATTTGCAGCCCTTTTCGGTGGTTGGAGATTTGGGTTTTCGAAATCTGATAAAACCTCTCGAGCCCCGTTACAGTGTCCCCTCCCGTACATCATTCAGCACCAAAATAATCCCCGGTATTTACCAAACAACGCGCAGAGGCATTGAAGACGATTTGGCAAAAACACAGAGCTTTGCACTGACTACGGATGGTTGGACCTCCCGGGCAACGGAGAGTTACCTCACTGTCACGGTCCACTACATGTCACCGGATTGGGAGATGAAGAGCGCAGTACTGCAAACTCGTCCACTATACGAAAGCCATACCAGCGCGCACCTGGCAGAGGAATTAACAAATGCAGTGACTGAGTGGAAGTTGGAGAGGCCAAACATAACAATTCCCGTTACAACAGACAACGCAGCAAATATCGTAAATGCGATCCATGAAGCTGGTGGACTGGGGCCACAGATCGGCTGCTTTGCGCACGTCGTAAATCTCGCCGCCAAGAAGGCAGTGGCAATAACCCCGGTGTCCCGCCTCCTGGGTAAGATCAGACATGCAGTCACTTTCTTCCACAAAAGCACCACAGCCCACCATATTCTGACAATTAAACAAGATATGTTAGACTTACCAAAACACAAATTAATCCACGATGTCGCAACTCGTTGGAATACAACACATGACATGTTGGAACGCTATGTGGAACAGCAGCCCGCCATCTATTCTGCCTTACTTGACAAAGGTGTTAAGGTTTCTGCCAAGAACATGGCGATGTTGTCTGACAGTGAACAGAAACTGGCAGAAGAAGTCATTGACCTACTAAAGCCACTGAAAACTGTGACCACTCTCATGAGCAGTGAAACATCCCCCACCACATCAATGATACTCCCCCTGAAGGAAATTATACTGAAATCCATGGCACCAGGAGATGAGGACAGTGCAGCCATCAAACTAGCCAAAGCAGCCATTACCCAGGACCTGGAAAAGAGGTACACAGACCCTGATCTGCAAGCATACCTCCAAAGAGCCACAGCCCTGGACCCCAGGTTCAAATCCCTGCCTTCCCTTGATGAAGCCTCTCATGCCAGACTCTACAGGGATCTCACCACAGACATTCTGGAGCATGAACAGCAGGTAGTCTATTATTTTATTATTTATCATTGATGTTTTTAGTTAACCATGTGTGATTTTATGATTTAGATGGCTGTAATTATATATTTTAAGTCCTTATCACAGTTGTTAATTAAAAAAATAAAATAAACATTTGTCATTATTCTTGCAGGGTCAAGCAGAGAAAGCTGGGCCATCCACAGAGGAACAAAATCCATCCTCATCCCCTCCCCAGAAGAAGACAGCAATGGCAGAGCTATTTGGGGCGGTCTTCAAGGCAGATGAACAGCCCAAGTCCATTGCCCAGATAAATGAGGAGGAAGTCACCACTTACAAGCTAACAGAATGTATTCATATGGATGCTGATCCGTTCATGTGGTGGAAGACAAACAGGTGCAAGTTCCCCCATGTTGCACAAGTTGCACAGAGACACTTCTGTGTCCCGGGAACGTCTGTTGCAAGTGAGAGAATTTTCTCCACTGCTGGGGACATTGTCACTGCAAACCGCTCTCGCCTTGCTGCAGAGAATGTTGACATGCTCATATTTTTACATAAGAACCTCATAATAGATAAATAGATCGATGATAATTG